>NC_059428.1:80185868-80487535 GCF_021028975.2 Sphaerodactylus townsendi
AGAGGTTTGTGAATATTATGAGAACACGGGCAAAGTCTAACTATTTATTGGCTTAATGTTGTTGCTATTATCAAATTATTTAAATATGCCAAATTAATGTTGAATTAAGTCACCAGTTTGTTGCCATGGCAAATGGGGTGGTAGAAGTCTTCTGCCAGTATCTATTGCTTCAGCCAGCTAATGCTGCTCAACTGAAAATTCTGGAGAGTTTCAAAAAGATGAATTTTCCAAAAAGCTTACTGACTCAAACCATTTCTTTAAAGACTAGTTGACAGTTTAATCCCATTACTTTCAAGGGAACTGAATTGGTGACATTCATTCAATAATAATAAAAGATAGAATACGGGAGCAGAAAATAAGAAATAAGGTGCACAGCATTTTTGTACAGTGCTACTGTGTAAGGAAAGTTAAACTGAGCAACATATAGTGTAACAATAACAAAAACAGGACTTGATAAAATCAAAATTACCATTGCAATGAACCTTTAATATATATATTTTCAGTGCTAGTGGGAGTATGTAGTAACCAGTATCTGTACAGGTGTTAAACTAGTAATGGGGCTTCTGAGGAAAAGTTCATTCTTGTTCTCTGGTGAATTCTCCATGCTGAAGCAATCAGAATGGCATGACCTGGCTACCAACTCTTGAAGGTATTTATCCTTTTCATAAGCCTTTCTAAACAGTCAGTGCTCACTCAGTAGCATCCCTATGGCCAGTTTAATGTTCCCTCTTGTTTTTAAGTTCAAACTACACCTTAAGAGGAAGAATACCACCAATTCCCATCTTCCCATTAATGTGTAATGTAAAGAAGCGAATGTCCTGGACTTACTTGGGACCATGGGGTTAGTGAGTGAGGGGAGGGGAGGGGAGGGGAGGGGAGGAATTTCATCTTGGAGCCTTGGTGGCCACAACATTCAGCTTCATTCATCAAGACTATGGTGACCAGTCTGGTGCCTGGGGCTTGCAAGGGAAGGACAGAGAATCAGGAGAGCCTGGCAGCTGGAGTGGTTCACACAGGGGTGGAGCGAGGGGGAACCACACACAGGGCATGCATGTGCCCTGCACCCCTGCGCCCTGAAGCAGGACTGTCCTCCCCTGGAATGCCCCCACCACACCTGGTCACACCCCTGCACTGGGGCACACCCGGGGCGTCGTGTTCCCCTGCCCTGTGGGCACTACGCCACTGGGTTCACTCCTGCCTGCCCCTCTTTTGTTTGGTGAGCTGCAGAGGGGAACAATTGACTCCTTGTGCTTCCCATCAGCCTCATTCCCTCCCTTGCCCCTAAACTACAATATGGAATGTGACATCAGCATATGAGCATCTCAACTTTTTATTAGTGTGCCTGCTCCACTTTATTAGCTGTCACACACAGGGGAATGCCAGTACAACAGCAACAGTGTCAGTGACATCTCTCCATTCATTTTAAAGCTATTATCATTTTGCAATGAACAGAACTTACAAGGTACTTTTCCTGAAGAGGATATTGTACATTTGTGACCTTGCATGTATACCCAGTTTTGTTAGTTCCACATTTTCTAGAAACAAAGGTCTTCTCATAATTGTATTCCAAGGATTTCTTCTGCCAGAGTTGTCAATAGCTCCATCTGTCACTGTCAAGCATGCAAATTTCTGTACCAGTCCAGGTACTGATCCCTCTCACTTCCTACAAGGACTGTTGCTTTCTCATGTGAAATACACACAGAGGTTCAACATGATGGAACATCCACTACTAGGTCATTACTTGGCACCTCCTGCTGTTTCCACCACACAACACAAGGAATTTGAACAGTTCAAATATTAGTCTGAAAGAAATACATCTGTACAGGGATGTTAATATCTATTCTACCAGTACTGGCAAAGCTGATCTAGCAACAAAAAAAAAAAAACCAACACAACCCTAACATAACCCAATTCAGAATTTTTTTAAAAAATTGCTAGTTTATCTGATGCTAATTTGTGACCTGACAGTAATATGATTTAGAAACGTCCTGCAATTCTTAGAATATATCCAGAGGTATTTACTTGGAATCTAGATTAAAATAGTTATTAATGCAGAAATTATACATGATTCATTATTATTTGTTTGCTTGTTTCTTTAGTACCTTTTGTGAATCCTTTTCCTCTTAAATTATTCACTAGAGTTGGATCCTGGATGATTGTGGAAAAGAACCTACACAGAATTATTCCCCAATTTAGATTAATATTACTTTATCTATAACTTGCTTTGAAACTAATTTGTAGCTTAATTAAACTTGTTATAAAAATGAGATATTTTCCCCCGTAGAAAAATAGAAGTTCCAGGAAACCACTATCTATGTTCCATTGGAAGTCAGGATAATTAATAAGGTAAAAATCAGTTTACATATATAGCAAGGTGATGTTCTTAAACTTTGTTCACAGATAACACAATAAAAAAAGATCCTGCAATGTTTTATGTTTGTAATTCAAATGAAAACCTTGCACTAGCTGAAATGTACACACCTCATATTCTAATTGTGAAGTTAGCCAAATCTTTGGATATTTGAATCCATTTGCTAGAGCTGTGAATGGGCAACAGCAACACAGATCTTTCTGCAAACCTGAAAAGGGCTCCAGGTAAGCAACAGATTCTCTCCCTCAATTGCTGTTGCTAGGCAACCCTAGATTCCAGGCTTCAGATTCTGTTAGTAAAAGGCAGGAGGAGGAGGGTCCTTTTCAGGCCTATTTTGGTCTTTGAGGAAAGACTCGCTGGGACAAGATGTAGGGCTGCCAGCTCCAGGTTGGATATTCCTGGAATTTTTTTTGGTAAAAAGTGGGGGATATCAGGGTTTGGAGAGGGAAGAGGCCTCAGAAGGATAAAATGCCATAGACTCTACATTCCAAATCATTTTCTCTAGGGGAACAGATTTCTGTTGTCTGGAGTTCATTTGTTATTCTGCAGGACATCCAGGTTCCACTTGGAGGATGGCAACCCTAGGTCTGGCTTGATACCACCTGACTTGCATGACTCAGCTAGGCCTGGTTGCTTGCTACTGTTCAACAGCAATCACCTTATGGCCAATTATGCATAAGGCATCTGCTGGGTGATAGGGGCAAATGTCTGTTGTGGCAAGATTTCTTGTACAGTTGGTTCTGGTGGGTTTTTCGGGCTGTGTGGCCATGGTCTGGTGGATCTTGTTCCTAACGTTTTGCCTGCATCTGAGGCTGGCATCTTCAGAGGTGTATCACGGAGGGAAGTCTGTTACACACTGTGTTCAGAGAGAAGGAAATGTTTGGGGTATATATTGTCCATGTCCCGGGGGGGGGGGGGGAACCAATCAATAAGTGTTTTGGGTGGAACTTGTTATGCAAAGATGTGGTTTCTTGTACAATGTTTTGCCTCCAGCCCCACTTTCACGGGTAGTCTCTCCACAGCAAGCAAAACCACTTGTAACATGAATTTAATTTTGCTTCACCACCAGAGGGGGGAGATTTTCCAGTGAGCACTGCTTTTCCCTGGTTCTCTTCCCTCTGCCCACAGCCAGCCTGCCTAGTTCCTCCCTTTCAACTCTTCCCACTGACTCCCTGATGATTAGGAGGGCTTTCTAAAACTGTTTTTTTCAGACAAACCCACTGGCGTAATGCCCATTGGGCAAGGTGGGCATCTGCCCAGGGCATCACCTTGTGGGGGGCATCAAAATGCTGGGTTCGTTTTTGGGTATTTTTAGTGGTTTTACATTTTTTACCTGCAGGGGGTGCAGTTTTAGGCTAGCGGCACCAAAATTTCAGCGTATCATCAAGAGACTGTCCTTATGCTACTCCCCATGTTTGGTGAGGTTTGGTTCAGGGAGTCCAAAGTTATGGACTCCCAAAAGGGGTGCCCCTTTCCCCCATTGTTTCCAATGGGATCTAATAGGAGATGGGGGCTACAGTTTTGAGGGTCCATAACTTTGGCTCCCCTGAACCAAATTGCACCAAACTTGGGGGGAATCGTTAGGGCAGTCTCCTGATGAGACCCTGAAAGTTTTGAGACTGTGCCTTCAAAAATGAGCCCCCCCCCCAGCCTGCAACCCCCATTGACAGCAATGCAGAAAACTCAATGCAGAACAAAGATTCTTGGGCAAATTTTGGGATGTTCTTGCAGGGAGGGCATTCTTAGACGTATCATCACCAAAATTTCAGGGTATCATCTGGAGACTGTCATGATGGCACCCCCAAGGTTTGGTGCAGTTTGGTTCAGATGGTCCAAAGTTATGGATCTCAAAAGGGTAGCCCCCATCTCCTTAGCAAAGAATGTGGGATGGGGTACCCCCTTTGAGGGTCCATAACTTTGGACCCCCTAAACCAAACTGCACCAAACTTTGGGGGTACCATAAGGACAGTTTCCAGATGATACCCTGGAATTTTGGTGCTGATACATCCAAAAATGCGCCCTCTGCAGAAACATTCCAGAAATTTGCCCAAGAATCTTTGTTCTGCATTGAGTTTTCTGTATTGCTGTCCATGGGGGTTGCAGGCTGGGGGGGGCACATTTCTGAAGGCACAGTCTCACAACTTTCAGGGTCTCATCAGAAGACTGTCCTGATGATACCCCCCAGGTTTGGTGCATTTTGGTTCAGGGGGGCCAAAGTTATGGACCCTCAAATCTGTAGCCCCCATCTCCTATTAGCTCCCATTGGAAACAATGGGGGATGGGGCACCCCCTTTGGGAGCCCATAACTTTGGACTCCTTGAACCAAACCTCACCAAACATGGGGAGTAGCATAAGGACAGTCTCCTGATGATATGCTGAAATTTTGGTGCTGATATGTCTAAAAACCTCACCCCCTGCAGGCACCAATGTCCTGGTGCAAAACAAATTTGGTCGTGGTGGAGTGGCCGCCCATGGGGGGGGGGGGGCATCCAACTCAGGTTTTGCCCAGGGCTACAGTTTGCCCAGGGCTGCCTCGTTACGCCCCTGGACAAACCTCTTTTTAAAAACAAGTTTCTTTCCCATGGCAGCAATAAGAGGGAGGCTGGGGAGTAGAGTGAGAGAGAGAGAGAGTCTGTGGAGGAGAAGGGAAGTGGGGAGAGAATGTCAGCTCTAAAGTATTGGTACTACTGAGTGTTATCAGATCTGGACCATTAAGAGGGGCATTGATAAGAAAACCAGAAAACAGAGGCCTATTGAGATTAGCTGCAGGGAGGACTAGACTGCCTACTCGCATGTAAATAGAGAAACATGAGGAGATCACACTTTAGTCTCACTGAGCAGTTAAAAGGCCTGAGAGAAGTGTTCCATGAGTAATGGACCTATGAAAACCAGTGTGGTATAGCAGTTAGAGCTTCATAGCAGGTTCTGAGACACCCAAGTTTGAATCTCCATCTTGCTACCGAAACTCACTAAGTGAATTAGGATGAGTTACCAGTGGCGTAGCACCAAGGGGCCGGGTGGGGTGTGATGCATTGGGTGCATGCTAGTGCGGGGCATGGTGGCGGCGTGGTGTGGCGGGAGCATGGCATGGCATGGAAGGTAGGGGCGTGGCAGGGCCACAGGACACATGCATGCCCTGGGTGCAGTTTCCCCTCACTCCGGCCCTGCCAGTTACATACTTTCAACTTAACCAAAATTATAGGGTTGTTGTGCAGAATTTAAAAATAAAGAAAAATATGGGCTGCTTTGGTCCCCGCTGTGGAGAAAAATGCAGTATAAGTTAACAAATAATAAATATAGCTGATTTGTGGTAGTCCTAGTTGGTGAATAGCTGAGAAGGGGGAAAGGAAAGAAAATATAGGCATTGCCATGGTGGGGTGGGGGGAGAGGAAGTAATGTGGGTAGGGAATAGAGAGAAAAGTGGAATGCCTAGATAGTTTTTCTAGGTAGAGGCTGCCAGAGAGGAAGCTTAAGACAGAGGGGCAGATTAAGGTCGGTTTTCTGTTGTTGTGAAGGGTTGCAAACTCCAAGGTAAACAATTCCTAGAGATTTGAGGAGTCAAGACTAGAGAAGATGGGGTTTGAGAAGGGAAGGGACCTCAGACCAGTACAGTGCCATAGAGTCTATCCTTCAGTGCAGCCATTTCCTTCAGGGGAACTAGTATTGCCAACCTCCAGCTGGAGTCTGGAAATCACACAGAATTACAACTGTTCTCTAGACGACAAAGATCAGTTCCTCTGGAGAAAATGGCTGCTAAGGAGAGTTATCTCTATGGCATTATACCCTGCTGAGGCTGTTTCCCTTTCCAAACCTCTCCTCCCCAGGCTCCACCCTAAATCTATGTATTTCCCAAGCTGAAGCTGACAACCTTTAAAAAGCAAGAGAGAGAGAGAGAGAGAGAGAGAGAGAGAGAGAGAGAGAGAGAGAAGTTATGAGGGCTTTAAAGAAGGGGAAAGAAGAAATAATGGGTGAGGTTGATATGAGATGCCTCCCATAGTTCTTGTCAGTTTGTACTTGCAATTATAAATTCTCTTCTGCTTTCTGTAGCGCATAAACAACATTCTCAACTAGCATATTCCAGGTTCACATGACTTAATGAAGCTGCCTTTTACTGAAGCAGACCACTGGCCAGGGACGTAGGTATAGATTTTTAATGAGGTGGGTTTTGGGGCAGGGCTCAGGGGGCAGGGCCACATCCCCACTGCCCCCTGGGGGTGTGGCCCTGCCTCACCAAGCCCCGCCTCCACCCATCAAGCTAACAGGAGCCTGGGAAAGCTTCATGAGAGGTGACACTTTCTTTCCCTTGCTCTGGCTGGCTCCAGAGCAGAGGTGTAGGCTGGGGCAGGGAAGAGGCAGGGTGCCCCCTCCCCGCCAGATCGCTTCTCCCCCCCCCCACATCCCCATAATAGCTCCAGCCATCACCTGCTCTGGGGTTTCCTTGCTTGCAAGCAAGGAAACTCCAAAGCAGGCAGGGGCAGGGAAGAACCGGGGCGCCCACTCCCCACCGGATTGCTCCCCCCCTGCCTCTCGGATCCCCACAGCAGCCCCAGCCCTTGGCTGCTCTGGCATTTCCTTGCTTGCAGGAGTCCTACCTCCAAGCGCCCTCAGCCCAGCTGACATGGGTGGGGTCGAGGGCAGTGGGGGGCAGAGCCTGGGGACATCAGGGGCAGAGCCTGGGGGCGTCCTGGAGACAATTTGTCTCCGGGCGCCATTTACCCCCGGAACGCCTCTGCTGCTTTGTCAACCACAGTGCCAGAACTGCAGCAGTTAAAACTGCATAACCAATGTGGATTTGAACCATTTCTAAAGCCAAACATTCTATCCACCATCCCTTGCTTATACTTTCTGTGACTAGCCCCTACATGTAGTGCAACTGAAAGACTTGCAATTATTTGTGTTACTACTGCTACCCTTCTTGGGATCATTTAATAGTTTGTTGCTTAGTGTGGAAAGTCACACAAAACTTAGAAAATGATTACTTGGCCTAAACATTTGTAAACATTGGTATTTCTACATACCATTGTACTAAACAGGCTTCCAATGCATCTCTAACATTCTCATCAGGGGAGGACATGCTTAAAAAATTTAAATGTTTATTCCCAGTTGACTTCCTGCCCTATGGCTAACAACCATTTTTTATAGTTTTAGCAAATCCAGTTCTATTTAAGTCAAGGTAACTTTAAATAAGGTAACTAGTCTCTTAGTCTTGCCAATGTAGCCTTCAAAGAAGTAACCCTACCCATATCCCATATTGATCCTTTTTTTAACCATTCCTATGATTTTTCATTCATCAAATTGGAGTCATTATTTTTAAAAAAACTGAAAATGTACAGCTGGGTACACATGTCCTTTGTGAGCCACTTAAAATTTAATGTGATATAACTTTGCTATAAAGGGAGCTGTACAGTATCCATTTAATATCACTCTCCAGCCACCTTCCCCTCGTTCCTTACTTATTTCTTTTGGAATGTAAACGTGCCAAGCAGCTGTTAGTTCTGGTGTTAGGAAGGGCCAAGTGAGCATGAAAACAAGACAGCTAAATTGTCTCAACTCACAAATTGCTTGGACAACTTTCCAGAAGGATGAAGTCTCTGAACAGTTTGAAATTGGAACATCTATTCGTACATGGTATGAGACCAATCTTTTCAGAAAGTACATACAGCAGGAACATTATCCCATTTCAAAGGGCTTGGTAGATATCATAAAACTTGAAAACAGTTATCAGAATTTGAGATTTCAAAATGCAACCTATGTTCATGTGCAAACAAATTTATGTTCTGGACTTGTTCAAAAATACCCTCTTTTTTAAATTGGTCACAAATAATAAGTGGAATAATTGTGCATATTGGTTGTATATGTTAGAATCACAGACTCAAAAGTAGGGACCCACAAGAAATTTGCAGGAGTGGCTATCCTATTCCCTTCACCTTTGCTTCTTCTGCTCTCCTCCTTCTCTTGGTCTCTCACCTTTTCTCCTTCCTGCTACACCATTTCTTATTCTTATCCATGGCTGTCACTTTCTCCTTTCTGCATCCCCTCCCAATCACTCTCTCTTTCTTTCCCCTCATCACTCACTTGACCTCCTGCTTGCTTCCCAGCACGCACGCACGCACGCACGCACACACACAGAGAGAGAGAGAGAGCGCGCAATAGTGGTGGCAGCAGCCACTTTCCCAGAATCACAGCAAATCTTCCAACTACAGAACTTTCCAGCTCCAGGTTATGAAATACATGGAGACATGGATGGAGCCTTGAGATGGTGAAGTTGGGGAGGGAAGCAACCTCAACATGGTATAATACCATGGACTCCAGCATCCATTTTCTATAGAGTAACTTATTATCTGTAGATCAGCTGCAATTCTGTGTAATCTCCAGCCTTCACCTGGCAATGCTAGTTCCCCTGGAGGAAACAGATGCTTTAGAGCACAGGGGTCAAACTCATGGCCCTCCAGATGTTATGGACTACAGTTCCCATCATCCCCTGCTAGCATCATACTGGCAGGGGATGATGGGAACTGTAGTCCATAGTATCTGGAGGGCCGTGAGTTTGACACCTATGCTTTAGAGGGAGGTATCTGACATTATACCCTTCTGAGGATGCTCTTTCCTCAACCCCACCCTCCTTAGACTCTACCCCTCAAATCTTCAAGAATTTCCCAACCTGGAGGTGGCAGCCTCATCTCATTCCTCATTTTCCAAATTCCAAAAACTGGTAGAAGGAAAGGGATGTGCAAAAAGCTGACCAAATCTAGACATGTGAATGACTGAAAGGAACCCTTCAGGGGGGACTGGGATTTGGTGATGGGTAGTTAATCCATTCTCCATGCCCAAATCTGCCTTTCCAATAAGGTTGCCAGCCTCTCAAAAAAATTCTGATCCTACTTTGAAAGGTGGAATTTATGGCATTTTATCTCACTGAGGTCCTTCCACTCCCCAAACCCTGCCATTTCCTGGCTCCACCTTGGGAATTTCCAAAGCTAGAGTTGGCAACCCTACTCTCCAAGTACCTTTTGACAATGAGGTAGAGTGTCCCTTTTAACATTTATATAGTTGGGGGGGGCACAGGCAGGAACCAAAAATTTAGGATATTTTAGTTCATTTTTTAAAAAAATGAATTTCTACCATGCCTTTCTCTTGGCTCAGGGCAGTCTACTGGCAACAATTAAAACAATACTGAAAAAATAAAACTCCAAAATTGCTCCCCGCACAAAGAAATAGCCTGCCTTTCACACCCCAATAAAAGCCCTGACAAAACACATTCTGAGGCTGCTAATGAGGCAGGAGATTAATTTATTTTGGTCATTAAGGACTCCATTGAGTTACTGGGCAGGCTTGCACTGTAAGGGAAGTTCTTGGAGGTAATGGAAATGTTCTGTTCCTCACCAAACTAAAAATCAGGTCCCTTGCACTTGGTCAGAACAGAGTACAAGACTCACAGACAAATAAGTAACAGTTCAAAAACAGTTTGACAATATTGAAAGTGTAGGACTCTGACTCCTCCCATGAAGTCTATCTAATAAAAGAATATTTGCAAAGCTGGAAATGTTTGGAGATGAAGAATTTTCAGACACCAACTCTTTCCTTAACTGCTTCCAAGGAAGTCTGTGCTGCTTGCTTCTTCTTCTGAGTTCTGCCACTGTCCTCTACTTGGACTTTGTTTCCTTGCAATTTTGTTGAAACTGGGTTACTTAAAGTATATTACAGCCATTCCCAGACACCTTAACTGAAACAAACTGTAAAGCAGGAACTGCTAACCAATAAGTGTGCTATAGTGTTTTTGCCTCTAGAGGGCTTCTTAAAGAGACAGAGTCTAACTAAGGTTCCCTCCCACAAAATGCTGTACAAAAGGCAACTAAACTCATTCTAAGGGTACAACTGAGGCTTAAATAAGGAAAATAGTGAGGGGCATGACAGGAATGAAATAATGTTTTTTCCAGAAGTACTTGTTTAATTCGATATGAGTGTGAGGCACCCCACACTCACCTTCTCTCCCTGTGAAGCCCTGCAGGGATGGGGAGCCACTCCCACACCCCTCTCCAACCCCCGGGAGTTGAAGGGCAGTGTGGCTGTGCTTCCCCGTCCCTGCAGAGCTCTGTAGGGAGAGATGTTGAGTGTGGGGGAAAATGGAGGCACAGAAAAGCAGCACCAGCAGGAAAACGCTGTTTCCCAAATGCATTTCTCTGGGAAAAGCATGGCGCTGCCTCGATTCAGAGGTGGCAGCTGTGCAAACAGGACCCCTGGAACGGTGTTTTTACCATTCCAGGGGCTCTGTTTTTCACCCATGCAGAATCCACCATGGACATGTCACCCTGGCTGATGCCCCAGCAGAGGATGCACCTAGCCCAGGAAGAAGTACTTGACAGGAGCTGGTCCACACCTGCATCTTCATTCTACACCAGGTGGGAACCACAGGTAGATTTGTTTACTTCCAAGACAAATGCCAAATGCCAATGGGACTGCACCAGAGGAGGGAAAGGACAGCACTCCCTGGGGAATGCCTTTCAGATGAACTAGGTGGGGCCTCTAATGTATGCCTTCCTGCCCTTACCCCTAATCTTCAGAATGATAGTCTAGGCCAAGACAGACAAAGCTAATCTAATTCTGATTGTTCACTTTTGGCCCAAGAGATGCTGGTTTGGTCCACTTTGAACCTCATCCAATGAGAGGCAGATACCTCTACCCCAGGAAACTGACCTCCTGAGAGAAGGCAGGTGCTGCATCACAGTATGGCATCCCTCCACCTCACAGCCTGGCTCATCACTCGCTAGCAGATTGGCCAAAGGAGATGCCTGTCCCTGGTGCTAACTAGACTCGTGCTCCATTTGAACCCATGCCTTCATGTCCATAATGACCAAGACAGCCTTCTTGGTAACTATTATCTCTGCATGCAAGGTGACTTGAAGGCTCTGTGTTGAGCATTTGCTAAAGGTGGTATCCAGGTTTCACCTATCTCAGGATGTGGTTGTCTTGCTGGTGTTTTTGCGCTCAATCTCCAGAGGATAGAGAATGCACTCTCTGGATGCCAGTAGAGCTCTCTCCTATTATAATGAAAGTATGCAGCCCTTTAGGAAGAACAAGGTTTTGTTTATCTGTTTTAGAGGCCCCACGAAGGGCTCCCAGGTGTCACTGAGACCCATTCTATGATTCATATGGCACATAACAAGGCTAAGATCCCTTGTCCAATTGCCATCAGGGCATATTCTACTAGGGCTCTAGCCTCTTTAACAACTTATAAGAATAAAGTAGACCTTAATTACACATGCAGAGCAGCTACGTGGTTACTCCCTTATCATTTATCATGCACTATGCTATGGACATTGATGTTAGGACTGAGACAAATGTGGATAAAGCTGTGTCACAATCTGTCATTCACTAACAATGCCACACCCACCACAGCAATTATGCTTGTCACTCTTCCATGTGGGACTGTACAGAGGCCATGATAAAAAAACAGTGTTGCTTACTGTTGTTCATCTAGTGGTTCTCTGTACAGGCACACATCCCTCCCTCCTTCCTTGCTGTGGGCTGTCATCCAGCCTGACTCCTTGTGGCAGCAAACAGAGTTCTGGATGCAACAAGTGCACCCCTCCTCTCTAATCACATGTCCTAGGTGGGAAAACCAGATAATCCAGGCTGTGACTGAGGAAGGGGAGCACTCACCTAATGATTATGAGCTTTAAAATGCTAAATAAAAATGGTCCACAGTGAGCCTATGTCAATGCAGTCCCATTGTGTGCCTGTACAAAGGATCATTAGATGAACAACAGTTACAGTAAGCAACACTGTTTTTCTCTTTATAACCACAAGCTAATTGCTGGAACACTGAATTTAGACATCTTGTTCTGTTTCTTTTTTTAATAAGCATTTTTTATTTATTTTATACCTCTAAATAACACATACCTAGAATTTTTTTAAAAAAATCCTAATCTAGCCCCCCTTCCCCCCTCAGTCACAACACTAAACGAAAAGAAGAAAAACACACACACAAACACCTACACATATACATGGTGACCTCCAACTACCTCACTAAGGATCCAAACATAATCCTAACTCCATGCTTATAATTAATATCTACATTTTTTTCACTTTTAGTCCTTCTTTTAAAGTTGTCTTTAATCCAGTACGCTGTTTTCATTTAAGTCATTAATCCTTCCATTGTTTCTCTGGTTTGAGTATATTTTCAATAAGTAGTCCGCAAAGGATTTCCAGTCTTTCTGAAAACTGCCCGTATTCTTGTCTCTAAGGCCGTCAGCCTTGCCATCTCTGCATACTCTGTAACTTTCAAGATCCAGTCACCTTTTTCTATTTCTGTCACCTTTTACTTTTTCTTCTTGTCTATCTAGAAATTTCAGGCAGCAAGTTGGGATACAATAGGCAGGTGTGTAGTACTGAAATTTAAAGCTGAGGTAACATGTCTGGTAGTTGAGATATAGGAAGCAAGTTCATACAAGGTTTATTACAAAGCTATTAACTTACAGAAGATATGCTGCTGAGCTCAAAAACTAGTCTAGGTCCAGTCAGTCAACGTTCTCTTTATGCTCATCGCTTTCCGCCTTCGAAGGGTCACTTTGTGTGAGGCTGGTTTTTTTTAATGTTCAGGTTCATTGCTAAGTCAAACTAAAAAAATTCTCCAGAGTTTGATTTCTGTGTTCCATGAGAGGTTCTCTATAGAGCTGAGACATCACTATTGCACAATGCAATATTGACTGAATGGTGCATGAGGAAAGAGTGCCACTTACTGGATTGTCAAGCATGTCACTTTGATTCAACAGGAAGAAGACTAATTCAACAACAGATGACACTGATCATAAACCTGCCTTTTATTTAATGCCTCTTAAATTCATGAACTGTCTGAAAAAATATTTCAAGTACTTCCTAAAGATGCCAACTTATAGTATTTTCCTTTCTCACAAAGGAAAACCAATCACTGAGCCAAAAGAACAGCAGTCTAAGAATGTAATTCATTAAACACCATTCTGTTCTGTTCAAAGGGGATTATATATAAGGTGTGTTCAGAAGATGTCTTCCCCAAGTTTGACCATTCACATGAATTTGCATTTTAATAACGACAGTCTCAAAAGCTACAGTCTCTAAGCACACTGCCCCATGTGCTGACTAGTCATATTTAATGCTCTATGGTTTGTGCTCTTAAGCTGATGTACTATGTACTATTGCATGAATTCATACTATTCCATTAGTTTGTTTTGTGAAACAATTTGTACAAAAGGCACTCTTTTGAAATGTCTAACACTTATTTGATGTTGACTATGAAGTCAATATTGTTCAGAAAAGAAGTCTGCTTCATCCAAGGTTGTAGGGAAGTCCAATACATGACAGGCACACTGAAAAAGAATCCATAAGAATCACAGTTCCATGAGGGAGAAAATTAATATTACATTCCTATGCCCAACTACCTGAGAGTAACATAGTACAGTTTAGTATAGCAGGATATATATACACAGTGTTTCGGGATAACTGTACAAAATGAAACAGATTTGCACTCAGGAATATAAGAACCATTCTTGGTCAGGCCAAGGGGGGGGGGGTAGCATGGGCATGTCCCTTCTCCCTCCAGAGCCTTGGAGGGAAGAAAAGGTGAGCAAGCAGCACAAACAGCTGCGCCTAAAAGTGGCGCCTTTACGCCAGTTCCCTTTGCATTGAGCGAGTTAGGAAAGGAGCGAGTTAGGAAAGGACCTTACGCTGGTGCCCTTTGCATTGAGCGAGTTAGGAACGAAGCATTTTCCCACCATTTGGGGGGGAGAGCACGGTGTTGCTGTGCTGCAGCAGCAGGAGCTGTGCAAACAGCGCCCCAGGGATGGTGTTTTCACCATCCCTAGGGCGCTGTTTTTGGCCCATGCAGAAATGACCTGAGGGAATTTCAGTCAGGGAGTGGATCTGACTCGAATTATATTGAGTTCAGTGTGTGCTGAAAGTAAATGATACACAAACAGGAAAAAACTGGGAGTTTTATTTGGTGGTCAAAGCTGAAGGTGGAATACTAGTGAGACTTCCACAAGTGACACAGTGGCTTCCCCGTCTGGTGACAGTTGCTTTATAAAAGAGAAAAGTTTTACTTGCTATGATAATAGGGAAAAGGTTACAAAAAAGATAAACGCTTTCTATCAGTTGCATCCAGCTAGCAGTATGCTAGCGGATGCAAATCTGGTCTGCATTCTGCTCGTAGTCTTCTCCTATCTGGGCTGAACAAAGGCAACAGGTTAGCTTTATAACCTTGGTCATACATGCTATAAGACTTGCTAGCTATGTCCCTAAACTGATCAACTGGCTAACCTCTCATTAAACAGTGACCTCAGAATCTACTTAGCGTACAGATAACTCTTTCCTGATTCAGTTGTGTGACTGACACTTGCCAAATCCCAACAGTACATGGTATCTGTTGCCTAATTTCTATTCATTTGAAATATCTCCTGATCTCATCTAGCTTGTCCAATAAATGTTACTTCTGTTTGTTGAACTTGCCTCAGATGTCTGGTGCCTTGAAAAGGGGGATTTGCCATAAGGGAAAAAAGGCTCCCTTTACCTTTCTGGTGAACCAAACAATTGAAACAGCTGTGATGAACAATGATTTCTTTATTGTAGGTCAGACAAATCCTGAACACGGTCCAAGACATTACTGGCTTGTTCAGCCAGAACGCCTGGCTCATAAACACCCAGACAATACTCCCTCCCCGCCCCCCCCCCTCCAGATTCCCAGTGGAATTACTAAGAACCAAACCATTCGGCCATGTGGCCTTCACTAGGAGCGAGAAGAGATAAGCAGAGACTGAGAGAAGCAGGAACATAGTTTCACACAGTAAAAGCACAGCAGACAGAAATACCATCCCCCACAAAGCAGCCATCCTGACACATTCCTGGAAAAATGAGTTCAGCCACTGAAAGACTGCCCCACATATCCCAGGGTCAGTGAGGCAGTTTGTCAACGAATCATGTATTAGATGCTGCTATTAGGTCAAGCAATAACAGCCTTTGTCCAGCTGCTTTCAGAGATCATCCATAAGGGCAATCAGAACCATCTCCATCTCATGATCAGGTTGGAAGTCAGATTGAAATTAATCCAGAGCCAGTGTGTCCTCCAGGAAATCTTATGTTTAGGAAACAAGGCAGTGTCTGCCAAGAGAAGTCCATCACAGTACTTAATAAAAGTATCAGCCCTAGTCAATGGACCACCATAGATATATCTTGAATTACAACATATCTCATGTATACAACCATCATAAGTTCCTCATTCCTGTTCTGTTACGAGCTCCATCCATGTTACGTCACTTTATTAACTTGATCTTAACATTCCACTCAAAGGAGACAAATACAACTATTTTAAGTTTTACTTTTTCAAAAGCCACTTATGTGTAAATATTTCTGACTTTTATATAAAGTACAGCATCAGTCATAGCAATCATTACCACACCCCATGGTAGCAAATTTCACAATTTAATTATGCACTGTGTGAAGAAGTATTTTTAGTTTGTTTAGATTTAGATTTTTTAAACTGAGATAAGAGTCCATGTGCTGGGAGGAGACAGTCTCTATCCTAACTCCCCTCTACTCTCCAGGTCTGAGAACAGTGGAGTCACACATTCAATCCAACTAATGAAGATAAAATCATGAGTCTCAACCAGTGGCATATCACTAATGCCGTGGTGGCGAACCTTTGGCACTCCAGATGTTATAGATTACAATTCCCATCAGCCCCTGCCAGCATTGCCAATTAGCCATGCTGGCAGGGGCTGATGGGAATTGTAGTCCATAACATCTGGAGTGCCAAGGGTTCGCCACCACTGCACTAATGGGACATGGGGTATCCCATGTCCCCGGGCGCATTCCATTTCGTCACATGGGGGGTGCCGGGTGCCAGCCAGGTCCCCAAGCCCAGACTCTCTGGTGGTGCAGTGACCTGGCTGCTGCCCAGCATCTCCCCCCATGCCAGGGTGCCGCTCGCTGGCTGAATTCTTCACCATGGCTGCAGGCCAGCTCCCGCCTACCATCATGGTGCCTGCCCAAGCTGCCCAAGCTGCCCAAGCCACCTGCCATTGAGCCGTGCTCTGCCAGCCTCCCTGCACCCCTGGGAAAGGCAGGAGTCAGCCTGCAGGGAGGCAGGGGGGGCTTGGAATCAGGTAGCCCAGCCCAGGAGTTTGCCTGCCACCACCCCTGTACACCCCTGTAACCCTAACCCTAACCCATCCGAGCCCTGTCCTCCTCCAAGCCCCACCCTTTCCCGGCCTCTCTGCTGGGTGCAGGGGGCACGGGGAGCCAAGATGCCCCCGGGTACCATTTAGGCCTGGGTCACCACTGGTCTTGACGTCTGTGAGAACTGGGCAAGCTTAGATGCTGAAAAGCCCCCATCACTTCATTACATGGGTAGTAACAGGGTAATGTAGTTAATTGGTATCACCAGCCATGGATCTGATTGGTCCAATCAAGCCCACTTAGCCTCTTGGCCATAAAGTCTAGTTTTGATTTTGGCACCTTATTCATGGCTCCTTGTTCCAATCTTGGACCTTTTCATTTAGTACCTGTTTTATGGGTCAGATAGGCTGCCTGTTCATGCTGACTGTTGGAAAGAGTGGACTTTGCTGAAGGATTTCAACTAGAAGAGTGACATCTGGTAATCAGAACTAATGTTATTACTGTGTAGTTAGTCCTTTTGATTAAGCTTTTGTTGTTTTAATCCTTACTGCTCACTGTTCTTAATAATATTCTTGCACATTAATAAATTACTTTAATTATATTTCCTGATATTTTGTCTTCAGGTGGCTTTCATCTAATTCCAGTACCTAGGCCTACATGACTACGTCTAGCAGGTTAATTGTTTTGTGAAATTCATGCTGCAAGTGGTCTATATTGCAGGGATGACTTTAATCTCAGGAAAGCTGGAAGCTTGTTCCTTGGCTCCTGGCTGTTGGATAGTAAAAAAAGGTGGGTGGTAGCTACTAAGACTGAGGTATGAGGACTCATATCCCAGGGTTGCGTAATTTATGCCCATCCTGCAAATCCCTTGGACTACAGCTTCAGGATATATTGTAGGTTCTTGGTGGACAGTTCACAATTAATAATGACAAGAAAGAAGTATTGGAAATGAAAATTATTTCATATATAATGATGGTTTAACTTGATAAATGTATGAGATTTTATGTCACAGAATATTGACTGTTCCAGCATAGAAGTATTTCTAAATATACTTCAGAATTTCATAGTGAGAAGGACCAATCATGACTAAAAAACTAAGCAATGACAAAAAAATTACTTGTCCTAAACATTACTCTTTGAAAAACAGTCACAATTACCAACCCATAAAATTATTAGCAAAAGAAAGAGTAATGTTAATGAATGCAAGATGACTGAAAGAGAGACTGCATTTCAGAATACCAAGACATTATTTTTTGTTAAGAGTTTCCACAGTGGATTAATTTAGCTGAAGTCAAGCTGATGCCCCTTAGACTAAAATTGTCTGGAACTGAAGTAAAGAAAACCATCACGTTATCATTTAAATATTTTTAATACCTTTGTTACATATTATGATAAAGATACTTTCCTGCTAATTCTTATATAAATATGCCTCCCAATCCAGCTAAGGACTCTTCTCACAGAGGAATGGGCTTCCAAATAACATATCCTTATCTAGTTGGGAAGTCACACATGAACAAGTGCTGTTGGTATACTGTTGCATGCCTGTCTCAGGAAATAACGTGGATTAACTGTTCGAGGTCCCTTCCGCACATGCAGAATAATGCACTTTGCAGCTGTGTGGAATAGCAAATTCCACTTTCAAACTATTTTGAACGTGGATTGAAATGCATTACTCTGCATGCACGGGAGGGGCCTGAGAGTAGGTGCATGGTGCCATATTCTGTACTCCATGTTCTTTTTTCTGCCAAACACTGATCTGTTAAGGGTTAGGGATGTTCATGTGTATGTTGCTGTGTTGCTGATTCCAAGCCACAAATCAGTGCCAAGCAGTTATAATTGTCAATAGAGTTACATCCGTTGAGTCATAAAAAATTATTTTAGGATTATATTGTATTGTAAAAGATTGACCAGCAAGTCCCTGCTTCTTGCCTATGAATTCATTGAATAGTTTTGCAAGTAACCATAGTGACCTAACTTACAAACTTGCTGCAAGTGTTAGTGGTCAGATCACTCCCATGATCCTTGGGGCAATTGTGAGAATGGTAACACCACTCTATGTGTGTAAAACAAAGTTTTGGTTTGGTTCAAACATGGTTCAAGTAGGGACAAAATGGAGTCCAGGAATAAGACAGCTGGCACCTGGAAGGGCAAATCCAAACATTAACCTCATAATTCCTCCACACACCCTTAATAGAATGCAAGCTGTAGGACAATGGGTCTTTTGCCAGAAGCTGCTAATCTCATCAGGATTTATGTCATTTTCCCCCTTGAATAGACCTATTACTAGCACACCCTTTGAAGCATCCATCCCTCAATAGGAAAGACCATCAGCATTGTATTTCATCTTGAAACCATTTCCTGAGGTATTGGATTCACACCCAACTGCTTTATAGGTCGTTTTAAGACTGGAGACAACCATTCAGGAGCCTCTGGGAACATGCAGTACACTCTGATAATCTAATCAAGATGTTAGAAGACATACTCATCATCATTGCTTCAGGATACAGTTTCACCCTATAAGTTAGGAAGTAAACTGCACCCACTTGTGTTTGCTCCTATCCATGCACCTGACTTTGTCCTTCTTACAAGTCATCATGCACTGGTCAAGCATTGCTCTCTGCTCTTTGGTCTTCTGGACAGGTAAAATATAATCATGAATCTGTTATTTCAATGCAATCATTGCTTCACTCTTTATTTTCTTAGAATGTGTAGGTTTGCAATGCTCTTGCTTGTTTCTAACATCTCCTTTTTCTTAATAATTCTACTTTTCTTTAGTTATAGTTCTCCTTGTTATTTTTTAAAGAAGGTTCCCAGTATACCCTGGTGGAGAATCTTGCTGTTGTCCATCTCTTGTTAAGCCTCCTTACAGCCTCTAATTCCCCAAATTAATTATCAGAACAGTGGTTCTCAACCTTCCTAATGCCATGACCTTTTAATACAGTTACTCATGTTGTGGTGACCCCCAGCCCTAACATTTATCCATTTTACAGATGGAGAACACTGATGCAGATAGTCTTAGGCGACCCCTGTGAAAGGGTCGTTCGACCCCCAAAGGGGTTGAGAACCACTGTATTAGAAGGCAAATAACCAATTTGGGTATCACAAGGGTTAGTAAGATATGCCTGAACACTCTAAAGTAGTATACAAGTCTAAATATCATTACTTACTGTAAGAGGGAACAAGCTTTTTAAAAAAATACTAATACTCTTTCCAAGAATATTCACTGCTTATATATAGGGCCCCAGGGTAGCATATATTCTTTATGTGGCAGATCGATGAGATAAATCTGCCCATAACATAATAAGGTTTCTAAGGTTTCTACATACTAAGGGAGGGCATTTCATACCAGCAGCACTAAAATTGTACCAGGCTAAGACATAATTACTTTGTGGGAACTTTCTTGGACCTCCTGATTCCTGCTTTGTTTCATTAGAAAGATCTCAATCTAAACTTTTAGGAGCAGCTCTTCAGATACCTAAATGTGTTTCAAATGCCATGATATGCCTTAAGACAGATATGCTCAAAGTAAAGCCAGGATCTGCCTTCTGTCCATGTACTTATGGCTCAAAGTAAAGCTTAGACCACCGGGTCTGCTTCCCCTGATTTTGCAGGACTCCGAATCTAAATGGCTAAATGCCTTTGGGGAAAAACTGATGCTGTTAGGATTTTCTCCAAATGAGCTAATCTGTTTAGGTGGAGTAAAGGCAAAGCAAGTCTTAAAACAAAAAATAGAAGACACAGAATGACAAAATGACATCACAAACTCCCCTACCTTTTTATCTTTACTAGACAAAAGATACACATATACCAACTGCCTATCTTTCTTTCATGGAGGTAAACAAATATAAAAGTGCTTTCACACTGGACCAGATATTCAGCTATGCCAACAGCAGTGTTGGATGGAAGTTATAGGAAGGTCTCAATATTGGAGAGGCTATGGCCATGTGAACAAAGGAAGCAGAATCCATCGAACATATTCTATTTATTGTCCTCTATATGAAGCAGCTCACATTAAGTTTATTCATCCTCACTTAAGCAAACTGTCAGGTCAGCCAAAAATTGAATGGGCAAAAATGATTTTAGCATATGGAAAGCCACATATTTCTATACAGACTGCACAATTTTGTGCTTTTGTGATTAAAGTTTGCCAAAATGCTAATGCAGATAATAATACAATCTTGTATAAGTAATTTTTAAAATTTTATTAACTTAGTACTTTACAGAAGAGAAATTTTAAATATTAATTCATGTGCACTACTCTAACGTACATTAAACAGATTTTTAAAATGTTCATATAACCTGAAATGTTATTTAGTAGCACATTTTTATAGTCTATTATATTTTACTGTATTGCTGATGTACAAAATTTGGTTCTATTGATGTAACTTTTCCTCCTGGTCTTTGACCGTAATAAACTTGATTCTGACAAACTTCATATATGTTTTAAATGTGGGATCTCTACTACAATATGAATATATCAAACGGAAGTAAGCAGACACATTTCAGTGGAAAATTCAGGAAAGTGGCATAATTTTCAGAAAATATTTGTCATCTCGAAAGATGGAAGGGAATTGACGCACAAAAAATATTAAAGAGGCCACACACAGAATCAGAAAGTGCTTTTGAAATGACACAATTGCATTCCATTGCCCTCTGTGTAGACTCAGCAATTATTTCTAACATTAAAAAGCATGAAACACTGTTTTCTTTATTAGACAGAAAACACGATTTATTGAACGACCTTATCCACCACAAGTGGAGCTTACACACAATATTCAAATATTTATCTTTCTATGTTATAGTTTTCTGTGACACTAACAGAAAGCTTTTGTTTGAAAGTGAAACCTTTTTCTTTCTTCCCTGTTTTTTCAAAATTGGGCCTAATAAGCTGCAACAAAATAGCTTCCGAAGCAAACTTTATACATAGTAATAGTGACCTCCAGTGGCAACATCTAAGAAATGAAGGATTTTATCCTAGCTTATTGTCATGGAGTCAAGAGAGTGACAAATTCCAAGGGCTGTGGCAGCTAAAATTACAGAGACATGCAGCACTTCAAAGACTGGACTTTTTATTGTGCAGTATATTTTTATGGGTCAGACAGGGTACAAAGTGAGGCCAACAGGAATTCATATATGACTCAATAAACAGGTAATTAAAGAAAAACTACAACAAAAATCCTGTAGGACCTTAAAGAGTAGTAAATATACAAAGCTATCTTATACCTGTTTATTTAGAATTAAGTCCCAAAGTATTGAGTTCAAATCACTTCCAGGTAAGGAGCAAAAAATTGCAGCCTTGTTGCAATATAAGCCTTTGTGAGCCAAAGCCTTATATTATTAAAAAAAAGAACAAATGAAAATAACATCCAATCAATCCAGTAAATGATCCATTCAGAGTTGGTGTGGACCACTTCTAATTGCTGATGATTTGACAATACAAAATTAACTTAAAACCTGCAAGAATAGATTTTTTGGTTTTTTTGCAGTGAGCTCTTCACTTCCAGTCCTGATTTCCGACTCAGTATTGTCATGCAGGTCTCCTTCTGAAATATTTTGGATGAAACCGAATGTCCAAAGAGTCTGGTGAATTCTCAGCAATTCTGAGCAGGATTTATGCTTACTGTAGAAACAGACTAGTAGGATCTACAAAAGAACATCTATAAGTATGTTGATGAATTACCTTAGAAAATATGGTTGGCGCTGCTGAACCTTATGAAAGTTGACCCAGAGCTGTTTTGACTCCAATAGATTATCATTTCTATCCGTCTAGAATTAGTTACTAGAAAAGAAATTGGCCCTCTTTAAGTTTTTACTTAGCCAACTCATCATCTGTCTGCATCTCTTACTATTTTGCCTGGGCTGGAACTATTAGAGAATTAAACAACCATGGTCTTCTGTCCTACCATCCATGCACAGAAAACACACAGGATTTTTACATGCCCCATTCCATATGAGCAGCTCCTTCTGATCCTTCGAAAGGTAATTCCCAAAGATGCAAGACCCACACATAGAAATAGCTGTAAAGAGGAACAAAGGAGAGAGAAAATCATCCTCTGCATTAGTGGAGTGATTCTCACCCTTCTTCCCTCCTACTCCGATGTCTCCAGGTGCTTACCTTGTTGGGGCAATTCTACCTAATTCAAAACTGCAGATAGCTCTTCGCAATCCTTTGTGGTTCTCACCACCCTACATAATTTGGTATCATCTGCAAACAGATTCTACCTAATTCAAAACTTCACTCTTCATAACATATTTACCATAAAAAGATGTGCAGATGAGGCACTGTCAGCAATTTCAAAGACTCCCTCCCCCCCCCCATACACACACACCCCAGAGAAAGTCCATGGTTGAGTCCTTCAAAGATCAAAGAAGGTACCCTGCCTTAGGTCCTACATAGCCTATAAGCCAGAAGAGATTTTTATCCTCTCTTCAAGTGCTATTTAAGAACATAAGAACATAAGAACAAGCCAGCTGGATCAGACCAGAGTCCATCTAGTCCAGCTCTCTGCTACTCGCAGTGGCCCACCAGGTGCCTTTGGGAGCTCACATGCAGGATGTGAACACCTTCTGCGGCTGTTGCTCCCGATCACCTGGTCTGCTAAGGCATTTGCAATCTCAGATCAAAGAGGATCAAGATTGGTAGCCATAAATCGACTTCTCCTCCATAAATCTGTCCAAGCCCCTTTTAAAGCTATCCAGGTTAGTGGCCATTACCACCTCCTGTGGCAGCATATTCCAACACCAATCACACGTTGCGTGAAGAAGTGTTTCCTTTTATTAGTCCTAATTCATCCCCCCAGCATTTTCAATGAATGCCCCCTGGTTTTAGTATTGTGAGAAAGAGAGAAAAATTTCTCTCTGTCAACATTTTCTACCCCATGCATAATTTTATAGACTTCAATCATATCCCCCCTCAGACGTCTCCTCTCCAAACTAAAGAGTCCCAAATGCTGCAGCTGCTCCTCATAGGGAAGGTGCTCCAGTCCCTCAATCATCCTCGTTGCCCTTCTCTGCGCTTTTTCTATCTCCTCAATATCCTTTTTGAGATGCAGCAACCAGAACTGGACACAGTACTCCAAGTGTGGTCGCACCACTGCTTTATATAAGGGCATGACAATCTTTGCAGTTTTATTATCAATTCCTTTCCTAATGATCCCCAGCATAGAGTTTGCCTTTTTCACAGCTGCCATGCATTGAGTTGACATTCCCATGGAACTATCAACTAAGACGCCTAAATCCCTTTCCTGGTCTGTGATTGATAGCACTGACCCTTGTAGCTTGTATGTGAAGTTTGGATTTTTTGCCCCTATGTGCATCACTTTGCATTTTGCTACATTGAGCTGCATTTGCCATTTCTTAGCCCACTCATCTAATTTATCAAGGTCCACTTGGAGCTCTTCGCAATCCTTTGTGGTTCTCACCACCCTACATAATTTGGTATCATCTGCAAACTTGGCCACCACGCTACCCACCCCTACTTCCAGGTCATTTATGAATAAGTTAAAGAGCACTGGTCCCAAAACGGATCCTCAGGGGACACCACTCCCTACATCTCTCCATTGTGAGCATTTCCCATTTACATCCACCCTTTGCTTCCTGTTTCTCAACCAGTTTTTAATCCATAGGAGGACTTCCCCTCTTATTCCTTGATTGCTGAGTTTTCTCAATAGTTTCTGGTGAGGAACTTTGTCAAAAGTCTTTTGGAAATCCAAGTAGACAATGTCCACTGGTTCCCCCTTATCCACATTTGTTCCCTTTGTCAACTTTGTCAACTTAGTTAGCCCCAACCAGGGCAGGGCTTTTTTGGTCCTGGCCCCAGCATAGTGGGACGCCGTGTCTAGTGAGATCAGGGCCCCGCAGGACCTCATGCAATTCTGCAAGGACCTGTAAAACAGAGCTGTTCTACCAGGCATATGGTTGAGGCAGCCATGGTACCATCTGACATCTTTCCCTCTCCCTACTTTCTTCTGGCTGTTATGAATTCATCTTACAGAAATTTTGTTTTGCCATCATGACAAATGTAGTCACAAATTATTGGAATTTTTATTGAAATGTTTTAAAATCTTTAGATGATTTTATGTTTTATATTTATGCTACCAGCACCCTGAGCCTGGAAGGGGAGGGTGGCTAGTAAATTTAATAACATAAAATAATCACATTTGACTGGCTCAGGAATGCCATTACTACTATCTTACAAAGCTAATCCATAACTTGGAAAGAAGTTTTATAGTTGCTTGATCCCTGGCTCAAATTGAGCCCAGCTTAATTCAAGAAAATACTTTCGGAGGAAACTGAATGAATAAAAGAAGAGAAGAAGAGTTTGGATTTATATCCTCCCTTTCTCTCCTGTAGGAGACTCAAAGGGGCTTACAATCTCCTTGCCCTTCCCCCCTCACAACAAACACCCTGTGAGGTGGGTGGGGCTGAGAGATCTCCGAAAAGCTGTGTAGCCCAAGGTCACCCAGCTGGCGTGTGTGGGAATGTACAGGCTAATCTGTATTCCCGAGATAAGCCTCCACAACTCAAGTGGCAGAGCTGGGAATCAAACCCGGTTCCTCCAGATCAGAATGCACCTGCTCTTAGCCGCTGTTCTTAGCCACTACGCCACTGCTGCTCCTGTAAAAGAATGTAAAAGAAGAGTTAAAGGGGTTAAAATCAGTAAGGCATAAGAAATAAGACAGGGACAATGAAAATCAGGGGGCAGTCTAAGAGGAATGTATTTTAAAAGAAATGGAAAAGAAGTTGAGAAAGTAAAAAACAGCAGAGTTGACAACAGGGGTGTAACAAGGCAAACTGTAGCCCTGGGCAAAACCTGAGTTGGATGCCCCCCCCATGGGTGGCCACTCCACCACGATCAATTTTTTTGCACCA
The DNA here is from genome assembly GCF_021028975.2 of Sphaerodactylus townsendi. Lineage (NCBI taxonomy): Eukaryota > Metazoa > Chordata > Lepidosauria > Squamata > Sphaerodactylidae > Sphaerodactylus > Sphaerodactylus townsendi. The sequence continues at coordinate 80,211,256 of NC_059428.1, forward strand.
GGACATTGGTGCCTGCAGGGAGTGCATTTTTAGACATATCAGCACCAAAATTTCAGGCTGGGGGGGCACATTTCTGAAGGCACAGTCTCAAAACTTTCAGGGACTCATCAGGAGACTGTCCTTATGCTACCCCCCTGTTTGGTGAGGTTTGGTTCAAGAAATCCAAAGTTATGGACTCCAAAAGGGGTTGCCCCCATCCCCCATTGTTTCCAATGGGAGCTAATAGGAGATGGGGGCTACAGTTTTGAGGGTCCATAACTTTGGCCCCCTGAACCAAACTGCATCAAACCTGGGGGGTATCATCAGGGCAGTCTCCTGATGAGTCCCTGAAAGTTTTGAGACTGAGCCTTCAGAAATGTCCCCCCCCCCAACCTGCAACCCCCAGTGACGTAGTCTGGAAGGAAGCAGCAAGGACTACAAGTTCCAGCATGCACTTGAATGCTGGGCTGGGAGGATGATGGGAATTGTGGTTCGTCTACAAATCCTTTTAAACTTTTTTATTTTTGTAAATGTTAGTTTTTAAGTCAGTTGCCCAAGCAGTTTACAAGATATGGATTACAAACTGGTTGAGGAACAGGAAACAAAGGGTGGGTATAAATGGGAAGTTATCACAATGGAGAGATATGGGGAGTGGTGTCCACCAAGGATCCATTTTGGGACCAGTGCTCTTTAACCTATTCATAAACGACCTGGAAGTAGGGGTGGGTAGCGTGGTGGCCAAGTTTGCAGATGATACCAAATTATGTAGGGTAGTAAGAACCACAAAGGATTGCGAAGAGCTCCAAGCGGACCTTGATAAATTAGGTGAGCTAAGAAATGGCAAATGCAGTTCAATGTAGCAAAATGCAAAGTGATGCACATAGGGGCAAAAAATCCAAACTGAGAATCGATCTATGGCTACCAATCTTGATCCTCCTTGATCTCAGATTGCAAATGCCTTAGCAGACCAGGTGCTCAGGAGCAGCCCAGCAGAAGGCCATTGCTTTCACATCCTGCATGTGAGCTCCCAAAGGCACCTGGTGGGCCACTGCGAGTAGCAGAGTGCTGGACTAGATGGACTCTGGTCTGATCCAGCAGGCTAGTTCTTATGTTCTTATGACAGCAATACAGAAACTCAATGCAGAACAAAGATTCTTGGGCAAATTTCTGGGATGTTCCTGCAGGGGGCGCATTTTTGGATGTATCGGCACCAAAATTTCAGGGTATCATCTGGAAACTGTCCTGATGGGACCCCCCAAGTTTGGTGCAGTTCTTTCCATCTAACCTGTGCATTTCATTCCATTATCACAGCTTAGACATAACATGATTTGTGAATGGCACAGTTCAATAAGTATTGTTCCAATGCAAAGCAAAGCATTTCCTATCTATATCCTATTCCACATAAAAACCTAAGTAAAATTGTAACTTCATCGGCCATTTCCTCCCCGCCATGTGCTCCACACACATGCTCCACACACTCCCCACTCACCATCTAGTCCAGACTAGGCTGCAATGAGCGGGGGCATGGAGCATATGGAGTGGGGCAGAGGAAAATGGTGGATGAAGTTACAATTTTACTTAGGTCTTTATGTGGAACAGGGAATAGTACACTGTTACCCTTTCCATTCTCCAAGAAGCTCAGGTCATCATACATGACTATCTCATTCCCCTTTTAACTCCACAACAGCTAGTCTGAGAGTGTATGACTGCCCCAAGGTCATCCAGTAAGCTTCATGGCAGTGTGTGGATTTGAACATAGTCCAAATTCGAGTCCATCACCACTGCATTAAACTGGTTTCCTAAACAAACTGCAAGAAGTGCACACCTTTCCCATAATTTCAAATTGACTGGATAACTGTTACACATGCTAATCACCACATTATTTGCATGCTGTTTCCTGCACAAAAGTACCTTTCACTGTAGCAATTTTCACATTCAAAGTAATTCTAGGTGCATTGATGATTTCCAGCTAAGGTTTGTCTCTCAATTTAAGCCAAGGAAAGCAAAGTAATTAAATAAACTCATATTGTGTACTATGTTGAGATGCTATTTGATTTAACCAATTAATAGGTTTATCTGCTTTTTAATCCTCATATTGCTGACTATGATCAAAACAATCTATTTCATGCACCTCCAAGCTGCAATATTATTGTTCTTCCATTATATAAGGACAGCAATAGTGTCCACAGTAGGTTTTATCTGGAATTTTTAAAGACTACATGTTGATGATGTCTTCAACACCTACTGCAGTTTCCATTTGGATATGGCATAAAATACACATGGGAGCAGCAAGAGCCATCACACCTCTAGTAGCAAAAACAGCGTGCCGGGGAAGACCTTGCCTCTCCTGACACAGCTGGGTTTCCAGTAATGCTCCTGGATTTTCAGACACTGCTGTACACCAGAACATGATTAAAGTCAATGCTAGAAAATTCAGTGAATGTTAACTTTAGAAGTGCCTATGTATAACAGAAAACTGTTGTATTAAAATTTTACATGTGGAACATAAATCATGACTTAAATAAATTAGGAATTAATAGTTCAGACAGGAATTTTTGAAAGAAAAGCAACACATAATTTTAAAAATACAGAGTGTGCCCACAAAACAGCATAGTTCAAGTCACTGAGAAATACAGAAGGATAAGCGATGGCAGATGCATGGAACATGGGGAGGAGAAGCAGACCTGACTTCTTAAGCTGAAAAGACACGTGGTAAATGATGAAAACGTGGTTCTCAAATTCTGAAATTTTGACCACAAATTGCAGTATCTCCTACTTTTTCATCCCATTATCAAATTTACTGCTGAATCACATGAGTTTAAAATCTAAAATTATTCTGTATCAAAGGAAAGAAGAAAGTTACTAAATTAAACTTCTGGACTCTTGAAATTCAGATTCATGATCTTATATCCAAAGAAACATCCTAAAACCATCCTAAAAACCCAATAGGGCTATAATAAAGTTGGTTTCATACTGCATAATACACTACTTTAACATCCGATAAAAAAATGCATGCACAATCCCACAACACGTATAAAATCTGATACAGGAATTGAATGGGTTCAGTCTTTCAAGGCTTTCGTAGAAATTCACAATGAATTTTTCATGTGGACAAAGAGCCAAACTTCATTAAAGGAGTAAGTAGGGCAAACACTCTAAAAGGAGATAGTTGTGAAACCCTTTCTGAAGAAGCCTTCCTTCAAGCCTGACAATTTCAGATGACGGCAAATATCCTCTTCCTGAGCTCTGCAATTGCAGCTGTCTTAAGTCAGACAGATCATCTAGAGCCACTTCAATTTGGCTTCTGACCCAGTTCAGCACTGTATAATGACTTGGCTGCCATGATGGGAGAACTATTTTTGTATGCTGTCAAGTCACTGTTACCTGAATTATTCTGACTTGTTCCCTTTTCTCTTGGGGAACTAGATCGGAACAGACTTGTGATGCAAGAGACTGGGTAAGGAGATTTGCACCTACATATACAGAATTCAGATCCCCTTAGAAATCTGCACAAAAATTAGAATTATGGAGATTTACAATTTCATGAAAGGATTGATAATAATTAATTTTAAAAATGCAAGTGCGAGCTGCAAACATACACTCACTTTGAATTAAAATTGTTATCTATCTTACCCTTACACTGTTGCACAAGCCTGGGCTGTCTATGATACCAAGAAATAACTGGTAGGGTTTTAGAAACATGATTCTCCAGGTTAGAATCCACTGCTACACCACTCTATCTCAGTTTCTGTCATTGTTAATTAACATTGTTAACTTAGTTAACTACTACACCACTCTGACTTCATTTCTGTTATTGAAACAATGCTCCCCACACATTTCTTAGCATGCTAGAAGGGGGCAAGTATGTCTCTTTTCCTTTTGAAACACTAATACCATTACAGTTTGCAAAATGAACCAGGAGTTGAAGAGTTATATCCCATCCTCCAGTCCAACAATATATCTTTTATAGGTGGGTGGGGTTCTTCATCACATCTGTTTTGGTCCTAAATCCCAACGATTTCAAATGGGTTTGAATGCACTTTTTCCCTAGATTTAGAATTGAGGAGAAAATAACTGTATTGCTTTGATACTTATTTTACTTGCAAATTGCCTGTTGTTAGTTGTGTGCCCACAAAACAGCATCATGAGTTCATAATTGTGTATATTTTCATCATTCTTATATCATGTGATTCACCCTGAGGCCCCTTCCGCACACGCAAAATAATGCGTTTTCAAACCACTTTCACAACTGTTTGCAAGTGGATTTTGCTATTCCGCACAGCTTCAAAGAGCACTGAAAGCAGTTTGAAAGTGCATTATTATGCATGTGCAGAATGAGCCTGAGTGTCAGCAACAAAGCTGAGCTACTGCTAAAGTAAAGAAAGAAAAAATGGTTTTTTGCTGCTGCAGTGGTCATTATGCAAGTGGTAGCAGTAGACATGGTATCATTCTTGCACAATTGTGAGAACTTTTCATATTCTGCTTTGAAAACATGTTCTTTAAGTGCATTATTAAAATATAAACTAAAAATGTTGCATAAGCATACATTTATACCAACCTTGTAGCTACAGATTATTGGATACAATGAGGATTTCCTCGTACAACTGCTTACTATCACGACTGGACTGGCTCTCACAAAATGCTGCCACCAAAAGTATTATTTTATTTTCAACCTTTCACCGGTCACTGTTCACTGCCAAGCCTTGGGCCACCAATCTGATGTATTGGTCACTGGCCCACCAAACACCCCCTCTTCTACACTTCCCTTTGACTGAAGAAGTAAAATCAACAGAGCCTCTGACAAAAATGGAGGAAAACTCTGTGTGAGAGAGTCTTGGCTTATATGCAGACAGACACCACCCTTTGTAGGCACACAAAAATTAGACTGGAACTTATGGTAAGGTGAAACTTTAAAGTTTATTTGACTAGAAATGTAGGCTTCTCGGTTATTAAGAGAGGTTTGATCGCTTGTTGGTTACTGTCCGGGGGTCGCTGCACCGGCTCGCCCCGGGACTTGACTGGCCGGGAGGCGGGGCCGGCAGCACAATGGCAGCAGGCCGGCGCGCTACTCGGCTCCGCTGCAGTAGCGCCACCGGGTGGGGCCGTGGCGAGCGCATCGGCGCATCTGCGGCGCAGCTGCGGCGTGGCCAGCAGCTGCCGCTCCTTTCATCATCGGCGGGGCGTGGCCGGGACGATGGCACGGCCGGGAACGCCCCCGAAGACCCCGCAAGCCTTTATAAGCGGCAGACGGCCGGGAGGGCGAGGCTGGCCGCAGCAGGGTGTGGGAGGGTTGTGCGGGAGCTGAAGGAGGGTGGAGAAGGCGTCGTGGGGGAGAAGGGGTGGACCAGGGAAAGAGGGAGCAACGGAGCAGAGGGGAGAAGAGTGAGGGAGAGCGGAGGAGCAGAAGGAAGGGGAGTGGGGAAGAGTGGAGAAGCAGAAGGGAGAAGAGCAAGGGATAGTGGAGGAGAGTGTGAAGGCGTCTTGGGGGAGGAAAGGCTGACCGGGAAGGGGACGGCAGTCCCCAGTAAGGGAACGGCCAGCCCCGGTCACCAGTAGAGAAAGAGACCCGTAGAGAGGGAGGGAGGCCTCTCACTCCTTGGGGGGGAAGGCACCCTGTGGTTTAGGCGGCTGACCGCATCGAGCGCCCCAAAGACCGGGGCCACAGACGAGGAGAACAACCCCTCGGAAGGGGACGGTGGGACGGCTTGTCAGCCGCAGCCACAGGAGGGGGAGGGGGATCGCCACAGTTACAGAAGGTAAAGAGCTTATTTCTTGACAGATTTATCAAACAGTTTCACTGACACACACTTGGTCACACACAGGTGCCCACCGAGAGTACTATTCCCTCTCACTAAAGTCTTCAGCTTTTTAGCTTCTAGCACACCCACTGTCCCACACTACTAGCTGGAGCTTACTCTTGGCTCCCTAGCCTTCCTCTCTCACTAGTCCATATTTGAGTTTCACTACCCCTCTGGACTTCACTCCCAGACTGAATGGAACTGTGTACTGACAGATACAGAGTGGATGTTAAGCTGCGGGTCACCTTCCACAGGCTTAGATCCCAGAAAGCTTAACAAAGCTTATCACTGCTCAGAGAGCTTTTTTCTGACTGCCTCCTCACCAGAAGACAAAAGTCAGACTTCACACATCAAGATCCAGATGAAGATTTCAAGTGTGTCACTCTGACAGGCTTTCTCTTGTTTATATATAACCAGCACTTCTAGCTCTCCCTACCTGAGGCTCTAGGCGAACTGCACCTCTTGCCAGCCAATCAGGTGGTATCTCCACATAAGGAGTGTGCTTTACACATTTGCTTGCTGTTGCTAAGGCCAGCTAATCTGCTCCTTAATAAACACACCAACCCTTCAATGTGGGCGAATCCATCACACTTACCCTTCCAATAACATAACATACTTTACATTCGCAGAAGTGAACCATAGGAAATATGTTTGATGGGAAAGACTAAATTTTGATAGGGTCTTGACTATGCTATACATATTCTGTCTATCTCACAGGAGATTTTTTGTTGAAGTGGTCACAGTACAGTATCCTACTTTTACATTCTTCTTTCATCCATAAGATTGAATGTATTGTGTACATGGTAAGAAAGGTTAGTTTATTTTACTTAAAGGTTTGCAAATGTATATAATATCTCTTATGAATACCTGATGAGTACATGAATGTGCCTTATACATAATCAAACCACTGGTTTATCAAAATCAGCATTATCTGCTCTTAGTGGTGCTGACTGTGCAGGATCTCAGGTGGAAGTCTTGCCTAACAGGTACTACATGGTCCTGGAAACTTCTGCTTGGAAAGATGCTCTACCACTGAGCCACAGCCCCACCTCTGTATGAGACAACTCATGGTAAAAACAACAATAAAATCATAACACCAACGTACATAAAAATATCATCATCTATATATCTAATAGCAACACATGGCCTCCATCTGCAGGTATCTAAATCTGTGGATCCGGGTCACACATAAACAGATTATAAAACAAACAAACTTGATGAGGCTGGGGGGAGGGGGTTGTTATTGATAGAAATCCTCCATATATTTTCTTAATTTTTACAATACTCTAATTTAACATCATGTAATAATGAATTCCATTAATTAATCAAATAATAGTAGCAATAGTAATAATAAATAATAATGACATTAGTAATTCTGAACTTGCTGCCAATCAGTTACATCAACAGCCCCATCCAAAGCAGGAGGCTAGATCCTCCTGTGGGAGCAATGCAAGGCCACACCAGTGAATCCGCCAGTGTGCGGCCACCGCAGCATTCCTAGGCAGTGGGACACAGCACCAGCATCTCTATAGGCCCTGCTGCCACCGGCAGCATATCAAGGGTAGGCCAGGGGTGTGGCCAGGGAATGAGCCCAGCTAGTTAGCTTCCTTCTAGCCACTGCTAGAGGCCATGCCTTAAGACTTATGCCACCAGGTAAGTTACAACAGTCAGTGGCAGAAAGGTTTTTCACATGTTAAGACGCCCTGTGCTACTAGGAGGTCTCCATGGAAGCAGCAGGATGGTCCAGCTTTGGCACAACAGCTGGGGCACTCAGCCCATTGGATATAGTTGTTGGTTACCCTACATTCTTCCATTATAAAAGGAGATATACACCCTTATTCTTGCCATTTTTGTATAGGAAACAGCTTTGAGGAAGAATAATTAATACAATAGCTAACACACAAGGAAATATAATAGAATCACATAATCATACAGTTGGAGGAGACCCCATCAAGTCCAACCCCCTGCAATGCAAGGGCCATCAAGTCCAACCCCCTGCAATGCAAGAACACATAATCAAAGCACTCCTGACGGATGGCCATCCAGCCTCTGTTTAAAAACCTCCAAAGAAGGAGACTCTACCACACTCCAAGGTAGTGCATTCCACTGTTGAACAGCCCTTATTATCAGGAAGTTTTTCCTGATGTTTAGGTGGAATCTCTTTTCCTTCACCTTGAACCCATTACTCCTGGTACTAATTTCTGGAACAGCAGAAAACAAACTTGCTCCCTTACCAACATGACAGCCCTTCAAATATCTAAACATGGCTATCATGTCACCTCTTAACCTTTTCTTCACCAAACAAAACATACCCAGTTCCCTCAGTGTCTCCTTGCAGGGTATGGATTCCAGACCTTTTGCCATTTTGGTTGTTCTCCTCTGGACCCATTCCAGCTTGTCAATATCCTTCTTGAATTGCGGTGCCCAGAACTGTACACAATATTCCAGGTGAGGTCTAACCAATGCAGATTAGAGAGGTACAATTACATCCTTTGATCTATACTCCTATTGATACAGCCCAGAATCACATTAGCTTTCTTGGCCACCGCATCATACTGCTGACTCATGTTCTCTGGAACCAGCAGAGAGGAGTAGCAGCAGAAGAGACTTGGCCAGGAAGAGCAGAGTGACCTGCTGGTGTTCATTTTGGAGGGCTTTTCTCAAAGCCACAGCTTTTAAAATAGTGTATTTTAACAGGGGTTATCTCTTTTTCTCCTTGTAAGGCTGCTGAATCTGGAAGGTGGGGCTTAACAGGGGTTAACAGAGTTCATCTCTTGTTCCTCTTTGTCCTGAGAGATGGGGCTTTTGTCCTGAGAGGTGGGGCTTTAGTTCAGTCTCTGGAACCAGCGGCGCGCGCCGATTTAATTTTTTTGTTTTTTAAATTAATGACATATTTGACAGATAGTACATACAGATAGCTCCAGGGGGGCAGTGACTAAAAGCTTAATATCTAAATATCTAAACAAATCAGATATGAAGGCAGAAAGCCAGCAGGGGGATGGGGGCTTTCCAGTGTTTTGCACTGAGTGTCACATGTATGACTATCTGCCACTAGGACAGAAGTCGTGGGTGTGCCCTCGCTGCAATGAGCTCCTGGCACTCAAGGAACATGTGCGTTCTCTTGAAGCCAAGGTGGCAGACCTGGAGAAGCTGAAAGAGGCAGAGAGGGTGACAGACGAGGCTTTCAGGGACCTAACAGCCGGGTCCCACTCCCAAGGTGACATCTCTTCAGATGTCATGGAGAATGAAGGCCTTGGGGATGGAGGGTGCCAGTCTGAGGTGGGGGAAGATGCTCCCTTAGATGGGATCCCTTCCTTAACTGGTGATCAGCTATCCTCTCGCACTGAGGATACCCCTCGGGGAGGTGGGGGGCTCCTTGTAGTGGGTGATTCGATCATTAGAAATGTAGAGAGTTGGGTTTGTGAGAGGCGTGATGACCGCATGGTGACTTGCCTGCCTGGTGCGAAGGTTGCGGATGTCACGCTTCATCTAGATAGGCTTTTAGACAGTGCTGGGGTGGAGTCAGCAGTTGTGGTCCACATTGGCACCAACGACATTGGGAAATGTAGCTGGGAGGTTCTGGAAGCTAAATTTAGGCTGCTAGGAAACAGGTTGAAGTCCAGGACCTCCAAGGTGGCATTCTCCGAAATGCTACCCGTTCCACGCGCAGGGCGAGCTAGGCAAGCGGAGATACAGGGTCTCAATGCGTGGATGAGAAGGTGGTGTAAGGCAGAGGGTTTCAGATTTGTCAGGAACTGGGGAACCTTTTGGGACAAGGTAGGCCTGTACAAACGGGACGGGCTTCATCTTAACCAAAGAGGAACCAGGCTGCTGGCGCTCAACATTAAAAAGGTGGCAGAACAGCTTTTAAACTGATCACTGGGGGAAAGCCGACAGGAGCTGAGGTGACTTCGGTTCGGAATACAGTATCTATGGGGATGCAGACAGAGGGGGAGGTTTTTCTAAATCAACCACATACAAGCGAGGAACATAGCAATGTGCATGTGACAAGGGATAGTGTCTACAAAAGACTTGAGGGTAAAGCACATAAATCCCAGGTTAAGGACAGAGACAGGGTATACAGGTGTCTCTATGCTAATAGTAGAAGCATTCGACCTAAAATGGGGGAGCTAGAGTACAGAGTTTTGAAGGAGGACTTTGATATAGTGGGCATTACAGAGACATGGTGGAATGAGGAGAACCAGTGGGATGCTGTTATACCAGTCTACAGGCTCTATAGGAAGGATAGGACAGGGCGCATTGGGGGTGGAGTTGCCCTTTACATCAAAGAGAGCATAGTGTCACATAAAATAGACAATGCAAGGGGAGCTGGTTCCCCTACAGAATCACTGTGGATATCAATACCAGGTGTGAAGGACAGTTTAATATTAGGAATATATTATCGTCCCCCTGACCAAAGTGCACAAGAGGATTCTGAGATGGAAAAAAAAATTAGAGAGGCCAACAAAAACAAAAATGTAGTGGTAATGGGTGATTTTAACTATCCCCATATAAACTGGAAAAATGCATGTTCAGGTCATAGTAAGGAGAGAGCATTCCTGGATATGCTAAATGACTGTGGCTTAGAGCAGATGGTTGTGGAACCAACCAGGGGAGCGGTGATCCTAGATCTAATTCTATGTGGGACCCAGGACCTGGTGCAGGAAGTCAGTGTTGTTGAGCCGATAGGGAACAGCGACCACAATGCTGTCAGATTCAGTATCTCAGCATGCGAACAAGTGGCAACTACTAATGTAGTTACATTCGCCTTCAGAAAGGGAAATTTCTCAAAGATGAGGCGGATAGTGCGCAGGAAGCTGAAAGGGAAAATCAAGAGAGTCAAAACTGTCCAGGATGCTTGGAGGTTATTTAAAAACACAGAAATAAAAGCTCAGCTGGAATGTGTTCCACAGGTTAGAAAAGGCAGCACCCAGTCCAAAAGAAAGCCACCATGGTTAACAAGAGAGGTTGAGGAAATTATCAGAAAAAAGAAAATGTCTTTTAGAAAATGGAAGTCCAGTTTGGCTGATGAAGAATATGAGAGGGAACACAAATGGTGGCAAAAGAGAAGCAAGTTAGCTGTAAGGGAGGCAAAAAAGGATTATGAGGAACGCATGGCCTTGAACATCAAGACCAGCAACAAACAGTTCTTCAAGTACATCAAAAGCAGGAAGCCAGCAAGGGAAGCGGTAGGCCCGTTAGATGACAAAGGAACAAAGGGTGTGCTAAAAGATGGCAGGGAGATTGCAGAGAAGCTGAATGAATTCTTTGCATCTGTCTTCACCCAAGAGGAGGTGAGGAACATTCCTGCACCTGAACCAAGCTTCTTAGGAGGCGAATCCGAGGAACTAGCGAAGATAGTGGTAGACAAGGAAGAAGTTCTGGCAGCCATTGATAAACTAAATGTTACCAAATCCCCTGGCCCAGATTGCATTCACCCAAGAGTTCTTAAAGAGCTCAAGCATGAAATTGCTGATCTTCTCACTTTAATATGCAACTCATCCCTGAAATCAGGCTCCATCCCTGAAGGCTGGAAGATGGCCAATGTCACACCAATCTTTAAGAAAGGGTCTAGGGGGGACCCGGGAAATTACAGGCCAGTCAGTTTGACATCTGTTCCTGGTAAATTAGTAGAATTTATCATTAAAGATAAAATTATAAAACATGTAGAAAAGCAAGACCTGCTGAGAAAGAGTCAGCATGGCTTTTGCAGAGGCAAATCCTGTCTTACAAACTTACTAGAGTTCTTTGAGGGTGTAAACAGGCATGTGGACAGGGGTGAACCGGTGGACATTGTCTACTTGCATTTCCAAAAGGCTTTTGACAAAGTTCCTCACCAGAGACTGTTGAGAAAACTCAGCAATGAAGGAATAAGAGGGGAAGTCCTCCTATGGATTAAAAACTGGTTGAGAAACAGGAAACAAAGAGTGGGTGTAAATGGGAAGTTCTCACAATGGAGAGATGTTGGGAGTGGTGTCCCCCAAGGATCCGTTTTGGGACCAGTGCTATTTAACCTATTCATAAATGACCTGGAAGTAGGGGTGGGTAGCGTGGTGGCCAAGTTTGCAGATGATACCAAATTATGTAGGGTGGTGAGAACCACAAAGGATTGCGAAGAGCTCCAAGCGGACCTTGATAAATTAGGTGAGTGAGCTCAGAAATGGCAAATGCAGTTCAATGTAGCAAAATGTAAAGTGATGCACATAGGGGCAAAAAATCCAAACTTCACATACACGCTACAGGGGTCAGTGCTATCAGTCTCAAACCAGGAAAGGGATTTAGGCGTCTTAGTTGATAGTTCCATGGGAATGTCAACTCAATGCATGGCAGCTGTGAAAAAGGCAAACTCTATGCTGGGGATCATTAGAAAAGGAATTGATAATAAAACTGCAATGATTGTCATGCCCTTATATAAAGCAGTGGTGCGACCGCACTTGGAGTACTGTGTCCAGTTCTGGTCTCCGCATCTCAAAAAGGATATTGAGGAGATAGAAAAAGTGCAGAGAAGGGCAACAAGGATGATTGAGGGACTGGAGCACCTTCCCTATGAGGAGAGGCTGCAGCGTTTGGGACTCTTTAGTTTGGAGAGGAGGCGGCTGAGGGGGGATATGATTGAAGTCTACAAAATTATGCATGGGGTAGAAAATATTGACAGAGAGAAATTTTTCTCTCTTTCTCACAATACTAGAACCAGGGGGCATTCATTGAAAATGCTGGGGGGGAGAATTAGGACTAATAAAAGGAAACACTTCTTCACGCAACGTGTGATTGGTGTTTGGAATATGCTGCCACAGGAGGTGGTGATGGCCACTAACCTGGATAGCTTTAAAAGGGGCTTGGACAGATTTATGGAGGAGAAGTCGATTTATGGCTACCAATCTTGATCCTCTTTGATCTGAGATTGCAAATGCCTTAACAGACCAGGTGATCGGGAGCAACAGCCGCAGAAGGCCATTGCGTTCACATCCTACATGTGAGCTCCCAAAGGCACCTGGTGGGCCACTGCGAGTAGCAGAGAGCTGGACTAGATGGACTTTGGTCTGATCCAGCTGGCTTGTTCTTATGTTCTTATGTTCTTATGTTCAGTTTGAGGTCTAGTAAGACTCCCAGATCCCTTTCGCATGTAGCCAAGTTTCAACCATCCTATATCTGTGCATTTCATTTTTTCTGCCTGAGTGTAGTATCTTACATTTATCTTTGTTGAAATTCATTTTGTTTGTTTTGGCCCAGCTCTCTAATCTGTCCAGGTCATTTTGAATTCTGACTCTGTCCTCTGGGATAATAGCTACCCCTCCTATTTTGGTGTCATCGGAAAACTTCTATTCCATCATCCAAGTCACTTATAAAAAATATTGACTAGCACTGAGCCCAGGACAGAACCCTGTGGCACCCCACTAGTCACTTCTCTCCAGGATGAAGATGAGCCATTAATGAGCACTCTTTCAGTTTGGTCAGTCAACCAAGTAACTAAAGAATGATTATGAACATATAAAAGCTATTTACTGCTTGGATTCCAACTGAGTGACAATGCAGGACTTGAGGAAACAGAGATACAATTTCTATTGATAAGCAATAGGAAAATTCAGGCTCAACTCAGAACCCAGCTTTCCTTTCTACCCTGGAAGTATTTCTTAAGCCACCTGAATTTCGTTTTATATGAGCACAAGTACTGGGGAACACAAGGGGGTCAGTCCTAAACACTTCGAAGGTCCATTGGTTTTAGAGAAGACTTAAGAAGATCCCATGAAATCAATGGGGTATTAAAGTGCTTAACGTTGTATGTAGCTAATCCCATTTATGTCTCATAGCCCTTTCACATGGAACATAACCCTTGTTTAAAGATGTGGAAATCATTAACTAATTAATTAGATTTATATCCCACTTCTCTACTGCCATGCTGAAGACAACAAACAAAATCAACGTTGCATAAAACAATTACAACAAATCAATACACAATTATAGTTCACATAGGAGTCCTCATAAATCACATTATTCTTGATGGAATCATTTTGGAACTGACATGGGCTGCTAGCAGCCATTATTCTTCAATAGAATCTATGAAGGCATAAAAGATGGCATGGTTAGTTCTCCTGCTGGTAGAACTAGAAGTTCTTCATATTCAAACTGGACATTATTCAGAAACACACAAGCAATCAGAGATGTAGGAAAGACTTCCAAATGTCCATTTGTTAACAGCAATCTCCCATTTGTTTAAACTTAGACTTTTGAAAAAGAGATGATATAAGAGGCCAATGAATATTTTTTAAAAAAACAGATCTCTCTTTTCCGTTTAATTCTCTGGGGTCTCTAGCTACACACTGTGAAAGTTTAATACAGGCAAGTGTTCTCCTCTAGGATCAGATTTTGACCTTGTAATTTGCAGTTGAAATTGTAATTCTCTGCTTGCTTCTACTGTTAAAAACAAAGGATGTTTCACGTATCCTGCCTCAAGACCCTGTTGCTGCCATTCTTTGTAACTATCAATCTTCATTTAGCTTGCTATGCAAAGAAATTAACCTTTCCTTGAGGGCCAGCTTTTTTTTTCTTCTTGTAAAGTGTAACATAATCCCTAAGTAGACATATATGTTTTTGAATCCTCAGTAGTTTTTAAAAAGAAAGAATGACAATGTAAGTACTGCATCAGCATTAAGATTCACCTGATCAATTTATTTATTTTTTGTCAAATAAGCTCTTTAATGGTTTGCATTTTATATGGTTGACTGTTCCAATAAAATCAATTTAATTAACTATCAAAATCTGATGGGACTCACTTAAGCACTGTCATTCATTTGCAGCTGAACAATAATTTCCATCAAAGACAACATGCCAGCCATTTTAATGAGATATTTCAACCTTAGCAGGGTTTCATGTTAATGATCAAAAATATCTCAGGGTTTCTATCAAACTATGATTACTAACCACTTCTGATTAATGTTGTGATAGACTGTCACTACTTATTCACCAAACACTCAGTGCTTTGAAGAAATCCTGAAGTGATTATGCAAATCAGAGCCAGACAGAAAAAAAATGGCCAGTAAAATTAGCCTTAATTTGTTCTTTACTACCTAAGTCTTTTATTGCTCTATTACCACAAAAAGAAATAGAGAATGCTACAACTGACTTTTTACTGTAAAGGGTTAGGCATAGGGGCAGGCTTTACTGTTGGCTAGTAAGGACAGAGATCCCCTGATGTTTCCATAATTGGAGTGGTAAATTGGAGGCAGACTGGGGGTGCATGTATATGGGGTTTTAGCCCTACCTTTGGCCTCTTTCCAAAGTTTTGGCAGAAAGGGCAAAAGTCATCTGAACTTCAAGGGTTGGGACTTTCTCCTATTGCCTGCTATGGGAGGAGCACACACCAAAGCACTCTGCACAATCTTCAGTAGTTTGGCTCAAATTAATTAGAGGGGATTTAGCCCATTTATAAAGTATGCATCAGTGAGTTCTTGATGGCTTTACACAATAATTAGTTTGTTAAAGTCCCTTGCTTGGCCGATATTGTAATAAAAAAAACAATTTTACAATTCATCTAAGATAATCTAAAACTGACCAGAAGTCACTGGAAAACATATGATACATGCATCTGCCTGGTTAAAGCACTGCAAAAATATATTTAGTTAGTGGGTAATGATGTGCATCCCCCTGATACCCAGATCAGAGCCTTGTTAGGTCTTTCACTCAAGGAAGGAATCCCTGACCAATGGGGTGCAATGGAAGAAACCATTTTGCAGTAGGGTAGACTGGCTAAGAATGGGAAATGGAAGAGCTAAGGAATGGCGATTGTGTAGAAAGACACTGGAAGATTAGAAATGGAATCAAAAGTAAAATAGGAGAATGAAAAACATAGTCTGCCTGTCTTCAAGAGGGACGCAATGATTTAATCCTTGGGGTGCTGGGCAAAAGTTCTTGAGGAAAACAATCTACAAAGATGGAGGGCTAGAAATGCCGTTCTTATGGAACAGTCAGTCAGCGAGACTAATTCTTTTGGAGACTGCCTAGAATCTTTTCTTCCTTGATCAATAGATCCTATTTAAATATCAAGCTGAATATGTTTCCCTGCATCTCTGGCTTGTGAAGACCAAAGGATCTTGGGGTGCAGATGACATGGGTCTCAGTGATATGATGAGAACTGGAAGAGGTGTTTCTAGGATAAGCCTCTATGGAATTCCTGGTTTTGATTGTGCTGGAAGGAGGGACTCCTAGAAAGGTAACAAAATATTTCTGCATACAAGCAGGAAAATATTCTAGGTTTACCAGAAGACAGGCTTCAACTGTACCTGAGGCAAACTACTAATAGATATTCATGCAAGGTCAGTAATAGTAAACATCTGGTTGCTTGATAGTTGTTAGATTTTCCACCCAGGAGGACTTGCATTTGCTAATAAAATTACATTGAGAGACTGAGATAGGTGCCATCTTTTCAAGTCCGTGTGATGATGGGCAGACATGCAGATATCCCATCAGTAGGTCACTCTCCTGCCTCCAGTATTAGCTGCTCCTTAGCATAGCCTAACGACAGCCTTGACCTTATCTTCTCCAAAAGAGGCATTGCTAGTTCCTAAAATGATTGCCAAAGTGAATTTAGCCAAGATGGACTCAGAACAGGAACATTTAGTCCTTGGTACGGGAGGGCATTAAAACATTCCTGAGGTGAAGATGTACACAGTAATTGCCAATTTGGGTCATTACCATAATTTCCCAGAACAATAACACAAATTTGTGATTGTTAAGAATTACAAAACTCCCTTTCAGAACAATCATTTCTGGGAGGTCTTTGGATCCTTATAACTGGCTACAGCATATTCTCTTGTTTTTCTTTGAGTTTACTGATTTCCCAGGCAATATAATCTCTCTCTTCCAATTGGATCTTTGTAAGGGAAGAGCACAGAATATTTCCAGCAAATCATATTTGGAGACAAACCAGTGATCTGCAGTTCTTTTTACCTCCCACCTTTGTAGATCTCCTTTTTGTTCTTCACAAGTACTGTAGCAGGGAATATAAAGGGCTGGGGCCCAGGGGCATCTTGTTCATGGACACATGGAATTTAACCCCCTGAACCAACACCCTAGACATTTGGAGGTGCTTTAATAGACAAGCAGCACTCACTCAGCTGCAATTTTGGTATTATTTCATTGAAAAGCAGCCACTCCAGCCCTCCAGTCATAGGGAATATTGGCAGACCAGTGCAAAGGAAGCCACTTCACTTTTATCCATTGCGATCTCTTGATAAGGAATTCAAAGACAGTTGTTCAAACTCTCTTAGAAAGCCACTCTCACTCAGAGTCAACATACCAATGGTCTGGTTGCACTACCTTTGTAAGGTCCCAGGTTCAATTCCTGTCATCTGTTGTTAAAAACTATTTGAGATAGCAAAGTTGGGTCACAACCCTAAGACCTTAGATTTAGTACAGATCTAGACAGTATTGAGATAGTTTGAATAAGTAGACTGCTGATTCATATGATCTTTATGGGATCCCAATATGCAGGCTGGAATGCTTTGGGTTTCTGAAGTACATTGTTTCTAAGAGTGAAACCTGTTAATGTACAAAAATTTTAAACTGATCATGGCTTTTCATAAAATTTTAAATGCAAAGTGTAGGAAGTGGCCATAGAGTAAATTAAAGCCAGGAAGCATGCAAAAGGATTATGCTTCAAAAGTCTGTATATTAAAATAGTAATTAGTTTGACAAAAATCCCATAATAGGTTTTCTGCACTTTGCAGGAAATCGAACTGCAGACAGATAGAACAAATTACTTCACACTGGGTAATCAGCAAGTGATTACAAAGTTCTGGTCATATTCTGCCATCAATGCAAATATCTTGTCCAATTTTTGAAGAACTTTACATTCCAGAAAATATTATAATTTTTTTAAAAAGCTATTGCTTCCATTAACCAATAACTGTACCACTCAAAGAACTCTTCATAGAAACCTGATGAACAATGGAACTTGCATATACATTGGCAGTATTATCCAAATGACCCAAAGGTGCGTATATCTTGACCAAAGGAGCATCTTACCCCTAAAAGGATCACATAATTTAAGAAGCCTGTCCACATCTGATCTTAGGGCAAATATTGTTGGGATCTCATCATATTACTTGTTGTATAACAGGATATATTGAAGAAAAAAAGGAGAATTAGCAAAATTGAATATAGAGTTTGAAAAACATGCACACAGACACTAAAAATGTTGTACAGATCCTACATTCTACTAAAATCTTACCTAAGCAAAGAGTATGAGTTTATGTTACCAAAATGAGTCTTGTCTGTTCCTTTAATTGGTTGGGGGAATTAGCTTAAAACAGACCTCCAGTGTGCAAGGCAGGTAAGGGAACTTAGGTTAGTACTCCAAGAAATGCACTCAAAAACAAAATTGAAGTTAAAAGGGTACAACTTTATTAAGGGATCAAAAATAATAAATACACTTGCAAGCACACAGATGTTAAGAAGTCTAGGAAATAAAGAAATGAGCAATGACCAGAATAGATGATGATACTGGGATGGTGATCCTTAATATTCCAGAAGTGAAGAGGTCCAAGAAGAGTGAGAGAGAACCAGTCAGTGCTCCTTCAAAGGAGGCAATTCAAGTTCAAAGAGCCATGGATTGGGAGGAAGGGGGGAAATATAGAAGAAAAATTGACCCTCTGGCAACGATAAGAGAGGGAATCCTCCTGGGACAATGCATGATGCCATTCCCAGGCATAGACAATGCTGTGAAAATGATTGGATGAGTTTAAAACCTGAGAGCATCCAAGACTGGATGAGTTTTAGGCAGTGTTGATGAAATTAAAACAATGGTATTCTAAGTCTTGATGAGCTTGAACTGTTAAAACAAAGTAACTCTGGAGGTTTATCAACCCTTAATAGTTGGGCATGACTTTACTGAGTTTGGGGGAAACAGTGCAGGACAAAACAGCACATTTTTGTTGATGAGATCAGGGTATGAACATTTGCAGGTTCGTTGTGGAACGGGAGTCAGGGGTGCGATCCCAAGGCTTGTTAATTATATTTGAGTGGCTATGCCCTTAGGAAGGGCATTGTCTGAAGTTCTGCATTCATAATTTGGGAAAGGAAAGTATCATGTGTCAGGTAAATCCTCTTATTATCAACCCCTTGAATTAAGATTGGTATCCATCTTATTTTTTGCTCTGTTCCATGAGGTTGGGCTGTATATGATATCAAGATTATGACTGGGCAGGGCACTATTGCAGAAATAGTTCCCCTGTCTGACCATAGACTTACCTGATATCAATTATTTTTCTCTATTCCAATATAAATTATTTAGTTGTTGTTTTTTAAAAAGCTTAGATAAGAATGTTTTTTAAAAAATTAAAGCTTAGATAAGAAATTTTTAAAAAATTTAATAGCTTAGATAAGAAATTAATATATCTGAAAAAGTTCAGGAACTGTAAAAGAACTGAAAGAAAAGGTCATCGTATGGATCAATTTTACAGTTGCTGATAGAACAAAATTCAATTGGAAAAGTGTTTCTTCAGTTTTGTAGTTTATGAAGAAATGTAGAAGCATACAATTGAATTGAAACCTCCTACAGTTCCTGATGGGACTACCAAACAATACTGTTAATCATTGTTACAATTAATAAAACAAAATAAAAACAATAAAGCAAATAATAAAAGCATTCTGGGATACCTGAGGCATTGGAAGTCTGAACTAACATAAAACATTGTACTACATTCCAGAGTCCTATTTCCAACTGTATTCTATCAATGTTTGATAATTGGTTCTATCCTATCTGCCTATCTAATATTTACATTGGGCTCATTTCTGTGGAATCATATTGCCAAGCAGTAAACAGCAACAGGACTCTAGAAACAGTAGTTCCAATAAGCTAGTTTGAAATACTATTTCAGCACCAGACTTGGGTTTATTTTTCTGTTATAACATCAACGAAGCTACTAATATGATACAGAAATATAAACCTGAAGGTGCTAACTCTTCATCTTTGAGAAATGAGTCAAAAAGGTCTTCATTAACCTGTTAACTCCCCCCCCCCAAAAAAAAAACTACTAGAATTAGAATCCAAAAGTTCATTTTCTAGATTGTATTTTGATCAACCCAATGCATGTCAAGGGATGTTCTTCTTTAGGGGCTTATCCTAATGTAATAAAAATGTCATACTTTCATAAGGAAAACATTATTGCTATTTATTCAAACAATGCAATTTGTGAAAATATCAGGTATCTCAGGCATCTCAGTGATGTTTCACATGGAAATCATATTGCATTTGTCTTAAAACAGCTGCACTGGCTCATGATTTGTTTCCAAGCCCAATGCAAAGAGATGTGACTTTTAAATACCTAAATGCCTTTTTTCTGCCCCATGGATATCCAAATCAGTTTACAATTCAAAAGTACAGTCTAAACAAAAAGGGAAGAAGAAAAAGATCCAAATGGCCCAGTACCAGGTTATATAACCACTGCTTTCCCATTTATGAGGTAGGGAAACTTGCTCCTGGACCCAATCTCCACCCTTGAGAAATCGATGAAGGAAAAGAAATGGCCAGCAGAAGTCCTCCACAGTGATAATCTGGCACTTTGCTATATTTCTCTGGCATTTACCACAGCAGTTACAGGAAAGAACATTCAGAAGTTATGTTACATCATTCACAAATTCTATCTGGGGCCACTTCCGCACATGCAGAATAATGAAAGTTCAAACCACTTTCACAACTGTTTGAAAGTGGATTTTGCCATTCCACACAGTAAAATCCAGCTTCAAAGTACATTGAAAATGTTTTGAAAGTGCATTATTCTGCATGTGCAGAAGGGGTCTTACCCAGGCACTGCCTTCAAATTCTCCCAGCATTTGCCAAGGCTGTGCTGACAATCCTGCCATGTATTTCTGCACATCACGTAATGTCATATCTTAGGGCCCACTTTAACTGCAAACACTAATTGATACTATGGATTCACACAATAGGCAGGGTTGTTTCAGTTTGGTACATCTCCCATAGAATAGCTTCACCTTTGATACTGTCTAGCACCATATCGGTTGAACTGACAGGGCCCAATGAAAACTTACTTGCTCACCCTTTGGTTGATTTGTCAGTGTGTCTTATTCAACCTGTTCTTTGCTTTGTGGCAGTCTGATGTAGTGGTTATAGTGTCAGACTAAGAACCATGTTACCCAAATTCAAATCCCTGCTGTACCTTGAAGTTTACCAAGTAGTATTCCCAATCTCAAGATGGGTCCTGGAGTTCTCAGAATTGTAACTGATATGCAGATGTCGGAGGTTAGATTCCGTTAAAAAAAACCTGACCGCTTTAAAAGGTGGAATACATGGCATCATATCATTACTGAGCTCCTTACCTTCCTGAGATTCTATCCTCCCCAGGCATGATCCCCAAATTTCTTGGAATTTCTAATCCAGAGTTGGCAACTCAATTACTAGGTGACCTCAGTCCAGCCATTCTCTCTCAGCCTAACCTACATCATCAGGTGATTTTGATGAGGATAAAATGGAGGAGCAAAAAAATCACGTATGCTACTTTGAACTCCTTGGAGGAAGGGTGGATTTAATAACATATCATGTTTGTTTCCCATCTTCTCCTGATGTTCTGGTATTTTATAATTGAACCAAATGATTTATTTTTCTGCCTTATTGGCTTTTATTTCGTTCTTATTCTTCTTGTTAATGCTGTTTGAAATAATATTTTGATATGTAATATGTATTTTGAATTTTTAATGTTAATTTTGAACTGCTTGTATAAGGTATGTTTTAAATTGTATAAAATCGGGGGGGTTATTGTTTTATGTTGTAAGCCACTTGGTCTGGGGAATGGGGTAGGAGGGAGGGAGGGAGGGAGGGAGGGAGGATGTGTACATTTTTAAAGGAGAGATTTTGATAATGTAAGATCTTGATAATGTAAGATCTATAAGATCTTCAGCTTTTTCACTTTTACTATTTTATGCGGGGGGGAGGAGGGGTTGCCTTGCAGACACTCCCATATTTAAGACAATATTATGGGTTCCTGTATGCCCACTTATAATAATACTGCATGCATTATATTTCTCACTGCCATTCCATGAATTACATACAAGGAACTAACACTTAATTCAAAATATGGTAGTTCAGAAAATCAAAAATTTCATTTAAATAGTGATAGACAAAAGTTAATGCGGCAAATGCAATTGTAACAGCAATGCAACAAGAATAAAACCATGGAATACACTACCTGGGAGCATGGTGGTGTCTCCTCTGGAGATTTTTAAACAGAGGCTGGATGGCCATTTGTCGGGAGTGCTTTGATTGTGTGTTCCTACATGGGGGGGGGGGGATTTCGACTGAAAGGCTCTTGTGGTATCTTCCAACTCCATGATTCTGTTTCTAAGGGGAAAAATTGATATTACTGATGTAGAAAGAAAAAGATTGGTCTTGCTATTCTTGAAGCAGAAAATCTGTTAAGTAATTTATGAAAGAAGACAGCAGCTATTTCATTAGTGACATACAATGGGGCAATAAGAAGATATTTTAGCTAAACACTGTAATGACTTCATTTCATAGACACATATTATTAAAATCTGAATCCTCAGCTTTCCACATTTTCATGTCTTTTTAAAGTTCTAGTCTCCATATGACATTAATTATATTCGAAGGGAAGCAGCTTTTATGAGATATATTGCCACCGAGATGGTAAGTGAATTGGTGGTCCAGGTGAATTGCTTGCTGAGTTTAAACCAGTATATTTCACTAGATCCTACAATTGGTATAACTTATTAAAATTACAGCTAAACTAAGCCACTTGTTCTATTGCAAACCAACATAACTACCTTCTGAAACTAGATATGAAACACAATCCAAAGGCCCATGTTACCTAGCTTAACAGTATGAGAACCTTTTAAAAGTAGCAATGGGGATTATAACTCAGCTTGGCAGTGTGAGAGGCAGGTGGGATCTTTTAGACAGCTATACCAGAATTGGCTTTTGAAACGTTCTACAGAGAATGCAAAAGAGACCAAATTGTAGTTTAAATGTTTTTATATAAATTTTGGTTGCTAACAATCACACAGAAAGACATGGAGAAGCATACACACAGTTCCTAAGTGATATAAGCAGGGAGGAAAAATATAGGTTTGGATGAGTAGGATGGGAGCAATGGGAGCTATAAGTTACCTAAGTTCAGCTGAAGAAGTCTTGAAGAAAGCAAGGATTCCTATGCCAACATGGAGAGTGGGAACCAGCAGCAGCTGAAGCCAGCAGCAGCTGGAGCCAGCTTGTAGAGCCAACTTGTAGAGCCAGCCTGGCGAACCAGCACTGAGAACATGGAACTGTATTTTTATACCCCCTAGCATAGTTTGGGGCGGGAGGAAGTAAGTTTCTATTCCTGGATTTTTAAGTAAATTTCTATTCCTGGATTTTCTGGGTTTCCATGCTGGGATTGCTGGGCTTAGCTAATCAATGGCTCATCTATTGTTTCTAAGTCCCAAGATAATAGAGCCAATTGTTTCTTGATTGGATCAAGGAAGCTCTGAATGGCTTTATGCAGAGTTACTCCTTGGAGTTTCTGCTCAGGTATTCAAATTTGACTGAGGCGTTTGTCATTAGGAAAGGATCTATTGTCAAGGAGATAATATCTAGAGGCAAAGGAAATGTAAAAACCTTGTGACAGGGAGTAGCCTACAGTTATTGTGTTCCAGCAGCTTTGGCGGGGTGTGGTATTCAAGATGCATGTCCATGGTCTATGAGGCTTCCAGCTTCTATTGAATGGAGTAACCCATTCACTGATTTAATCTTGCAAACAGACCTTTTGCCTGTGGCCTGTTTTTAGGTGGACACTCTGCTACACACACACACAAATATGAAAGTTGGCTTCTGCCAATACAGTTTTACAGGAAAATAATATGAGATCCATATTTCAATAGAGGGGGGTATGAAGGGCAGGGCAACACCCAGGAAGGCTGCTGTGGCCAGCCACTGTACAATAATGGTGCCACCACTCATCTTCCTCTGAGGAGAGTTCTGTAGCAGCCAGAAGTAAAACATCAAACATTAAAAGTTTGATGTTGGGCTGCCATAACACTAATGTCTAGCAGCAGCACAGTGGCAGTCTGCTGTGGTGTTGAGGTTGAGGTGGTCCAAGGACCTTGACTGATACAGCACCCACAGCCAATGAGGGAGCTGGAGGAACAGAGACCAAGTGACCCAGCCCAGAGGAGGAGAGCAGCTGGGGAGATCAGTAGCCAGTCAGTGATTTTCCTTTCCCCCTTCAAGGAACCACAGAAGGTTTATGAGACCCTTGGTGGAAACTGGAGATTCTCCAGGGTGACAGGCCATTTCCAGTCTTCAAAGATCACTGGAAGTCCATGGTCGAATTGGAGGGTGGAATCCATGGCAATATACCTGTACTGAGGTACCTCAGCTCCTTAGGATTATCCCCCAAAGCTCCAGGGGGCTCCCAGCATGCAGTCGGCAACCCTTCCCCCATCTGTCAGTGGTACAGCTGCCCTTCCCCTTAAAAGAACTAAGGCCAGACCTTGTGCCACCCCAGCAAATGGCAGATATGGTGGAGGGGCCAGTGGCGTATGCTGATGAATAGGACCTAAAGTGTCACTGTCAGGTATCCTAGCAGCCTCTCTATATGACCTGCCACTCCCTGACATCCCTCACAACAGCTGCCATCATGGAGGCTCCCAGCCTTTCAGTCACCCCTGACCCCTGGAAAAGGCTTTCTGCCACTCTCAATGCCTCTCCAGCCACTCCCACTTGGTCACTGCCCACAAGGATGACTGAGTTGGAAGCAGGGACCAAGTAAGGGACCAGCATCCCCTGAGTCACCTGGAGCATCAGTAGCTGCAACACCTGGGTCCAGTGGGTGGTGTACACCTCTACCTCCCTTACTCTTTGCAGTCTCTGCCACACCAACTCTGCTGCCATTCTGCAACACTGAGTCCAACTTCTGCATGGCTCATCCTCAGCCACTGGACCCAGTTATTCCAAGATGCCCAGTGTCTGCAGGGTGACCAGCACGGCTCTCACTGTGTGCCTCATTGGGGTTAGGATGCAGAGATGGTTGATGATACCTGCTGCAAATATCAAGAAGAAAGAGACTGGGGTTGAGAAACAGAAAGCAGAGCATCAAGCCCAGTAGGAAACCTGTAATTAATGTTGTGCCATTAGCTGCCTTAGTATCTCCTCACTTCTGTCAATCCCAGCCTCTGTTGCCATGCTGCCATTGTTCTCTGCCTCATTTTATCTTGGCTTGCCACAAGGAAATGTTGGTATGGGCATTTGTCACCATAGGAGCACAGTTGCTTGGGAGAGAGGGATGGGTAGAGTTTCCCTTCTCCCTGGACTCTGGGCTCACTGCCTAGCTGCACTGGCTTGTGGTTGCCACAGTGTCCCCCTAAGTCAACTGTCAAGTTGGACCTGCAATGAGGTCACCTCTCTGATGGGAAAGAGAAGAAGACTGACTGTAGTAAGGAGTTGGAGAAGGGAAAATCAGCAGGGAGAGGGCTTCCACCTGTGGGCCTGGTGGCTGCAGAACTCCTGTCTCCTGCATGACCAGATTTGCTTCCTCACTCCTGCATATGAAGCCTGCTGGATAACCTTGGGATAGTCACAGTTCTCTCAGAAATCTCTTGGCTCAACCAACCTCCCAAGTTCTCCGTGTTGGGAAGGGGAAGGTGAGGTGATTATAAGCCAGTCTGAGGCCCCTTCCACACATGCAAAATAATGCACTTTCAATCCACTTTCACAATTGTTTGCAAGTGGATTTTGCTATTCTGCACAGCTGCAAAGTGCATTGAAAGTGGATTGAAAGGGCATTATTCTGCATGTGTGGAAGGGGCCTGAGACTCTTGAAAGGTAGAGAAAAGCAGGGTATAAAAACCAACTCTTCTCCTTCTTCTTGTAAAGGTCTCCCACTTACAGCAAAGAAAACTGTCATGCTGTAGCTCATACAAATACAGCTACAAGGCTTATTCAGTGAATCTAGTGACCTGGAAAATGCTAGTTCATATCACCTCACTGATTTTGAGTTAATATGGTAGCAGTAGCACTTCACACATTCAGAAGGACCATTTCTCTGCTATCATCTAGCAGAGGTCCAGTTCCATTTTGTTTGCCATATATCTATATGTGAACAAATTGTTTTATTAGCTATATTGCTTCTGTTTTCCTGACCTGAATTTAAGGAGGGGGGGGGTATTCCTTTCAAGACACACTTTCTAAAGGTCTCTGAACACATTTAATGTATATTAACTATCTTATTACTTTTATATTTGAAAATTTTAATTCCAAACCATACTAATATTATGTGTGCAATTACATTTGCAATCCCATTATTGGAATGAGCTGGTCTGCTGCATATGGGTCAGTCCAACATTATTTCCTATTATGAATGTTTAGATTTATTCATTATTTTGTGCAAATATAAGTATACAAATGTTGCTTATCAAGTTAGACCCAGAAGTTTGCAGTGTGGGGAAATCAGAACTCTACATATGATGTTGGTCCTCTTCATGATATGATGTTTTAAATCTAATTTAAGGGGAATTGAGAACTCTTTTTGTGGGTAGATGTGTGGCCCTTCATGTTCGGTTAAACTTTCCACAATAAAATCCCAACACAATTTTTGAGTGGATAAGAAAACTGGCCATAGCCAAAGAACTTTATTAACAGAAAGCATAGGAAATCAGATGGCTCAGCATGAGGGGGTGATCCAAGCCCCTGGGCAGCACAAGTGCTGTCCCCCAGGGCTTAGTTTATTCCTCCAACTGCTGGAGGAATAAACCAAGCGAAAGATTGGTGTGAGACAAAGTCCAGACTGGCAAAGTGCCCATGACTGGAGGCCCCCCTCCAACTTACGCTAGAGGTGCAAGCTTCTTAGTCTCCCGCGGGGCGTCCATACCATGAGCTTGCTCCACCCCCACCTCTTTAGGAGGTGTGCTAAACTGGGAAGCTCCCCCAGCTCCCCTTTCCAGCAGATTATCCCCCATGCACAACCCACCAATGGGTATGACAAAAACAACATTTTAACCATTCATAACATAACAAGGATTGGGTGGGCGGGAAAAACCTTGTTGTCCCGGCTCCGAATGGGGCCTAGCCATGAGGCAGGGCCTTATATAGGCCCTGACCCAGCCCCATTCGAATGACATGCTCTCGCGCCATGCGAGAGCATGTCAGCCAATGATAGCCCCACTCTACCCACCCTCTCCAGTCAAGCCGGCCTTCACCCGGCCATCTGCGCATGCGTCAAATCAGCTCGCCTCTGCAATGTGGCCCCTGACGCCGGCCATCAGCTCATGGCTGGGCAAACGCCCCTTCGTCGGGCCCCCTCCTACCACAATGGCAGCCACGTGTGAGGCGCAGCCATGCTTTCTTAGTGCTTTTTAGTGGTATCATTATGGCAATCAAGGTGTGTTTCAGCTGTAAAGACTGAACTGAACAACACATATGAAATCTGATCATGGTTCTCCTGACATTTCTATTGCAAGAAGTAAAAGTTACAGACAGAAAGGGTCACAATGAGTTGCATCTGTGTTACAGTCAAGGAATTAAACATTTTTGCCTTTTATGTCACTTTCCCATTAGTACCTGTCCTTCCTGAAAATACGATTTATCTAACTGAAAAAAAAGAGAGATCTTTTATCAGATTACATTCCAAGCAGAACTTTAGTGACCTG
The DNA here is from genome assembly GCF_021028975.2 of Sphaerodactylus townsendi. NCBI lineage: Eukaryota > Metazoa > Chordata > Lepidosauria > Squamata > Sphaerodactylidae > Sphaerodactylus > Sphaerodactylus townsendi. The sequence goes on from NC_059428.1 coordinate 80,238,684, forward strand.
AATCTAGACATGGATGGATTCATAGCAGTGTGCATGCTCTGTACCTATTACACATGTATACAATTATGTTGTAATGCAAAGCAATGTGATTCAAGTGTAAGCAACATGTGTGAAGCAAGTTTCCATACTGGTTATATCACAGCAGTTCCTATTGGCAAACTACTGGATGCTTCTACACAGTTTCTCTCTTATATATGTTGTGTATACATTTAATCTTTCATCAAAAGTACAAGCACAATCATAGCTTATATATTATGTACACATTCATACACTGTCTCTTGATACATATAATCAATAGCCAATTTCCCATGTAATATCCCACATGTCATCTAAAATTTAAGACTGTATGGACCTTTAAAAGCAAGTTGCTCTTTATCATGGAAGCTTCACATCTCAATAATTGGCAAGCCACTATATAAAGCTTCTGCACATTTCTATGTTTTATAAACAGGTCAACAAAAAAGAAGCCAAATTCCACCACCTCAAAGCATAGTTTCCTGGAGTGTAGAATGATTATGAAGAAGGAATTATATAGTCAGGAAGCAAAATGAAATTGCTGTCCCTTATCAGCATAACATCTCAAATTTTTCATGCCACATGGCAATTACCAATACAATTGTATTTCAAACAAGTAAATGGTGAATTTTGAATTTCTCTTATGATTTGAGACCTCAATCACAGTTCAGGGGCATAATAACTTATCACTGATATAAATCTCCCTGAAATATGGATGAAATTCTAGTATCATTAAAGTCAGTGGAACAGAACTGAAAGTCATTCAGTTGAGCAGAAAAATTCAGCTATGAATAAGCAGAGCAATATATTTTAGAAATGCTGTTTCAAAAAAGATATGATACATCTTTTATGCTTCATGGGGTTATGTAAACATAGATGTTTTGACATGCAAATTTTAATAGACACAGATAGAGTCAGCCTTGCTGTATATACAGCAATTTTCAAAATAAATCCAGAAGTGAACTATGGATTCAGAGGTGAACTGACAAAGTCAGAGAAAAGTTGGTATAAATGAGACCACATAAACCTGCCTTGTATAAACCAGGGAACCTGAAGAGTGTTTAAAATGCTGCTTGTATAATGTGACCAAGTGTAACTAGCTACCGTGATGGATTCCATATTTAAAACAAACATGTATGTGTTTAGTGAGCTTGCACAGCTGTACTGTCAGAGCAACAGGGAGCATGAAAATTGAATATTTATTCTTTTTAAAATGTGCTATCTGGCCCAATGCCAGGGAAACCTTTCCACCAAGTCAAACCCAAAAAGGATGGTGCCACGGAGCTGTGGAAACAGAGTGTACAAGTCCACAAAAGCTACTTGTGCCTAGTCCTGTCCATTTCAGGCACTGTCATTCTCACCCAATTGTATGACCAGTGCATCTAGGGTCAATTGTGGTGGATCTAGTGGAGAACAGTGAGTAAAAGTGAGTCCCTCTCATGATTTTCCATCTTATGTTAATCCAGGTGAAGCACAAGATTCCAGTCCCAAGTACTTGCCCCAGCTGAATAATGGTATATACATTCCAGTGTTGTGCCCAGAAATCTATGCAACAACTAGACGTTGCAACTAAAGGGGGAGAAATCGGCTGATTTCTACTTGCTGATAGCCTGGATGTAAAATGGGAAAAGCCTCAGTCCAGCAGCAGCTGCTGCTGCCTAAATCCTGAATGGCTGATCTCCATATTCCCTGGGTGGAAGACCCTGTGCTACCAGACCAGACATAAGGACACTAGAGAACTGGTACCTAGTGAGTAGCAGTTCATACTCATATATGAAGAGGAGACCCTGACAGCATAGATGGACTGCCAGAACTGCTGAAATAGCCCAAATTGGGCAAGGGGCTGGAGCCAGCACTGTTTGGAGATGCAGTTATACACACTGATCCTTCTGGTCCATTTTAGACCACTTGATTACCAGGCAGGCCTCAGAGCCACAAATAGTAATGTCCTGTACTCTCACTGCACAGCCAGAGTGGCCATTCCTAGAGCCAATGATGAATTCCCCCACCCTGAGGTCCTTGAAAAAGATGAGGATGAAGGAGGTCTCAAATATCTTTGCCTCAAATGCAGGCCAGCAGAGCTTGCAGAAATATTGAATGAGCCAAGACAAAATAGCAGTTGTAATGAGTCTCAAGAGACAGGTGCCTTTGTGAACTTTCAATGGCCCTGTGTGTGGCAAAAGTGGTACATGGGTCCTGATGGCCATAGCTTTGCTGAAAATGAGATGACCACCAGGTGCCTGGTCTTAATCTTGGGGGACAAAGCCCAGGACCTTCATTGAAACCAGGCATTGTGGCACCATGGTCTCAGTTACTGACCAAGTGCTTGAGCCCCTAAACCCTACAGAGAAAGACAAAAATGCTTTCACAGCTGTGAGTAGGCATGTAGTGTGGATGGAGTAACCGAAGTGAATACTCCCTGCATTATGGAGTGCTCCCAAGGGCCCAGATCTCTTCCAAGAACAGGTCCAAATAGTGGTTTGCATTGGGTGCTGTGGGGATACTGGGGATACTAGGAGGTGAGACAAGGCACCTGCAATGCTGCTATCAGTCCCTACAACATGCTTTGACGTGTCCTGTTAGAGGACAAACCAGTACAGACTTGTACATGAAGTGCTGTAACATCTGCTTGTGGATGATGGAAACTACTGTTTGGTTGTTGCACCAAAGCTATATCCTTTTGTCTCTGAAGTGCATCTGCCACAGAACAACTGCTAACTAAATTGGGAAGAGCTCCAAGAAGGTGAAGTCACAATCTGTCCCTGCCCTATGGGAGAAGGTGAGGGAGATGTGTCTGGGCCAGAGTCCTAAAGGGATGAGAGCTGCCCTGGGGACTGTGCCCCATAAACTGCCCCACAAGACCCTAGGGATACTGTAAATATACAAGTCTGGAGCCCCACTCCACCCAGTGGAACAGAGTCCTATACCAACTCCCTCTGCAAGGTCTGTGAACCAAGACCTGCCTGCCCTGATCAAACCTTATTGGCCAGGCTAGGAGGGAGAAGCAGCAGGAACACCACTGCAGTAGCCTTCCCAGCCATTGCCCAACTGCACCACTGACCACAGAGCCCACAAACATTATGACACCTCTCTTTCAGCCCCCATGGGCCCTCTTATAAGCCCCCAAGTGAGTCTAGTGAATGCTATTGTTTCTTGCAAATGTTTAATGTGGCTGTTGTCAATCAGTAAGTGTTTGGGTAGAACTTGTTATGCAAAGATGTGGCTGATAGTATTGTATTGTGGGTGGGGCTTATCAGTCCAGGGAGTGATTCACATTTTCATGCCCTGCAGCAGCAGCAGTATTTGTGAATGCAAATCCTGTGTTTGGGTGGAGTCCGTTGTTCATGAATTTAGCATGTCCTTGGGGTTTGCTTTTGGTATTTTTAAGTATCAGTAGCCTAGCTTTGCTAATTTTCAAAGTCTCTTATTTCCTGTTGAAATTGGCTTGGAGTTAGTGAATTTCAATGGCCTCCCTGTGCAATCTGACAAAGTAACTTTCTGAATTGTCCAGAATGTCAGTGCTTTCAAATAAAATGCTATGTCCAGTTTTGTTTAAGACATGTTCTGCTACTGCAGATTTTTCAGGATGGTTAAGCCGACAGTGTCTTTCATGCTCCTTAATACGAGTTTGAATGCTGCGTTTTGTGGTTCCTATGTAGACCTTTCCACAGCTGCAGGGTATGTGTTAGACTTCTGCAGAAGTGAGTGGGTCTCTCTTGTCCTTTGCTGAACATAGCGTCTGCTGTATTTTCCTGGTAGGTTTGAAGAAGGTTTGTAGGTTGTGTTTCTTCATCAGTTTCCCTATTTGATCAGTGATTCCCTTGATGTATGGTAGAAATATTTTTCCTGTGGTGGGCTGTTTCTTCTCAGTCCTCTGGGTTTCTCTTGATCTTAAAGCTCTTCTGATTTCTGTTGTGGAGTAGCCATTAGCCTGCAGAGCCCAGCCTAGATGATTGATTTTATCAGGGAGGAGATGGCTCCAACACTTTGGAATTCCAATCCTAGGGAGATTTGTTTTTCACCCTGTCTAATCCCCAAAAGATTAGTTTTTTCTCTTTCTATCACTGACATTTGCCAGCAGAGGAAGACTTCTTTGTTTCATCTATCATACCTACAGTAGCAGCTCCTGGCCATCTTTCTGGTGTTATTTGTGTGCTTTTAACTGAATGGTTTTATAATTGTAAATGTTTATTTAATTGCTTGAGTGTTTTAATTTTTACTTCTTTGTTTAAAAAATTGGAAAGGTGCTCAAAATTCAGCAACTTAAAAAATTTAAAAAGAAAAAAGTATACATTAAGTGGAGACAACAATTTAACTAAATTGGTGGCAGATCTACACAGAAGTTTTTATAGAAGTTTTCCAAGTATCTAAAAATAAGTTCATGTGCTATTTTTATCTATATGCCACATATTCAATAGAGTTCTATATCATCTCCTGATTTACTGGAGTTTTTCCAAGGCTGTAATATGAGTTGTTTATCTGTAATAAAGGTATAGAAGGTCTGTTTATATTGACCATTGGTTAGCTGTCAAGATACTTGCAGATAGTTTAAATGTGCAGAAGGATCTTCAAAAATCAATGAACATTCTAATAAAAAAATTAACGAGTAATAACTTATTTCCAGAAAACCGTATTGTCTTGGTATCCCAAATTATATGTTTAGGGGGGTGTCCTTCACTCAGTCTTTTACATTTTACTCAATCCTTTGCTAAACAGTTGCTGTAGTGTCCGGAAGATCCTAAACATAATTTTTGCAGAATAAATTGCAGCATAAGATTTATGGCGAAAGTATTTGAAACAGTCTCTGTCACTTTTTCTCTTGAGACTATTGCAAAGGAATAAAAGCTCTATTTATATGGGCAAGAGATCCCTTGCTTATCTAGCTGGAGACTCCATATCAGGGTTCTCAGGGTTCAGTTCAGGTAACAAGCCCTTAAGAGGTATGTAAACTAATTTGGATTGGGTGCTTCAATTTCATTAAACCAGAAAACACCCCAAGGCAATCACATATATTGGGAAATAACCACATTAAACACTACAAGATTACTGACTAAAATGGCTTGAAGAGGAAACCCTCTTGGTGTTGCAGCAACATTACCTGAATTTTTAGGCTATTGGTCATAGGGGACATTTCTTAGTACATTTTAGTGTGCAGGTAAGGGCAAATTTTGTATGATTACTACTTAAAGCTCTGAGGCAGAATGTTTGTGCCCATATCCTGGCAAATCAATCAAGTAGCCTTTTAGGGGAACAACACTATTTTTTATTAATTGCATTTCAGCTGTTTTAAAAAATAATAAACCTTAACTCATTCATTTGGGGTATAAAAGCCATTGCAACTTTAAGTCAAATACAGTTTGTAATACTCTGCAACTACATTCTGGACTAATTAGATGAAAAATACAGGAAAAAAGATGTATGGGTCTGAGAGGACTGATCACCCTAAAGGTTGAACCTTGAAACAATGACAACCAAACCAGAGACCCTTAAAAAGAAAACAGAATTTATTTAACATGCACAAGTCCTCAAACAGAAGGCTCAAGAATCCTGTACTGAAGTTTACACATTACATTTATAGAAACTGAGGAAAGATACTTGGTTAAAATCTGCAACATACACTTTTGACAGGTTAACATGATTGGTTAACTACTGTGCTGTTGCTATGAGGTGTACATGACTAGCCTGCTACAGGTTATGATATAATAGCCATATCCGGACTTAGCTTTATTACTGGTGGACATTGTCTATCAGTATCCAGTTTTATTATTATATTATTTTAAGTGCTATACACTGCAATGCAATGTGGTAGAAGGACTTTGTAATATTCAAGATGGTATACTATCTCAGCTTCTTCTCCACCTTGGTAGAAATATAACGGTAGAAAAATAATGTGTACAGCAACAAATTCTCACCAAACTTTTTAATTTTTTAGGTGCTCAGAGCATGTAGCTAGGCAGATCCAGACCTTTGGATGTGGATGGAACACATTTCTTTTTTCCCTTTTTCAACAGATTTTATTATTTTGTATATCACAATGTTAAGGGGCGGTTGCATGCTTCATGTTTATAAGTGTCATGGTTTCAAAGCCCAAAACTTTTTTTCCATGCTGAAGAAATGTGAGGGGGAAGTCCTGCTTTTGGCTCCCGGGATTGCTGTAGATTCCCCACCAATCAAAAGCATTCTTTTAGCAGAGGGCAGGAGCAGGCAGAAGGGGGACTGTGGTGATGGAATAGCTAATCAGAATGCAGGAAAAATTAGATGATTGCATCTGCACATTTGCATTGTAAAAAAAATACCGGGTGCATGTGAAAAAGCAGAAAGAAAACAGATTATTTCCTTCACGGAAAACAGGCACCCATACAAAAGACAAAATTGGAATAAAATAGACTCAGATTCAAAAATAACAGATGTAACCTATTATTATTATGCTGTGCAGAATCCACCCTTGGCTACCTTTTCCTCCATAGTATACTTTAGAAGTTATTCCTTTTTCTTACAAGGAGTACAGAAAGATATACATACAAATTTCATCTATCTATATTTTATGTCTTCTGTATAGGGGAAAATCACATATTTTCTCTTAAGTCACCACCTTCAGCTTACATATGTATCAAAATAGTGGTTTGCATGGCATGAGGGTCACATATTGATTTCCAAGTGTACCAAATCATATACTTCTTTTTCAGACTTGGCCCACGTGTAAGAAAAACAAAGACACAGACTTAGATAATGAAAATTGAGAATAATTCAATGCACTGTTTTGACATACTTCAAACCACAACAGTAAGAGCATGCCTCTTAATAATAAAATATAGATGTAGATAGAAAAACAGCAGAATAAGTGATATAATGGAAAATATCTAAAGTAATTTTGACAGTTTCCCCTAAACAATATGCTCTTTATGTAAATGTGTAAACTGGAAACAATCTGTTACAGACATGAGAAACAAGGGAATTATTAAAAGAGCAATAGTTTAAGCAGTAACCCAATAAATACAATAAACAGTTTTAAGAATGAAAATGATAGCCTATGACACATTGCAGCCAGTATGTTCATGCTGACTTCAGTAATCGTAGACCAAAGGGAATGTAGCCAGGGTTGCATATATTTTTAAAAACTCTAGTGAAGGGGGATAATAGTGGGATGTACAGCTTGAATCCAGAGATAATTTCAGTGAACATAAGTGATTTCTATCCACAGGGTGCAACTTCCACATCTTGATCCTTCCACAACCACTCAAAAAGCCCTGAAATGCTGCTCTTTGACAAACTGGATCCCTTGGAATGGTATGAAGGAAGAAGAAGGTCTGCAGCAAGAGGGGTTCACCATTAAAAATCACTTCCTCCTTCTATTAGTGGAAAAGTTCAAATCAGTATTGTTGAGAGTCCATAACTTTGGACCCCCTAAACCAAACTGCACCAAACTTGGGGGGGTCCCATCAGGACAGTTTCTGGATGATACCCTGAAATTGTGCCGATGCATCCAAAAATGCGTCCCCTGCAGGAACATCCCAGAAATTTGCCCAAGAATCTTTGTTCTGCATTGAGTTTTCTGTATTGCTGTCAATGGGGGTTGCAGGCTGGGGAGGGGGCACATTTCTGAAGGCCCAGTCTCAAAGCTTTCAGGATCTTATCAGGAGACTGCCCTGATGATACCCCCCAGGTTTGGTGCAGTTTGGTTCAGGGGGGCCAAAGTTATGGACCCTCAAATCTGTAGCCCCCATCTCCTATTAGCTCCCATTGGAAACAATGGGGGATAGGGCACCCCCTTTTGGAGTCCATAACTTTGGACTCCTTGAACCAAACCTCACCAAACTTGGGGGGTAGCATAAGGACAGTCTCCTGATGATACGCTGAAATGTTGGTGCTGATATGTCTAAAAATGCACCCTCTGCAGGCACCAATGTCTTGGTGCAAAAAAAATTTGGTCGTGGTGGAGTGGCCACCCATTGGCAGGGGGCATCCAACTCAGGTTTTGCCCAGGGCTACAGTTTGCCTCATTACACCCCTGTCTGCCAGACTTGGGAAGGTCTTCTACAATTCATGGAGAATGCAAGTCCATCATCATTTAGTTATTTGATCCTTGCTTTTTGGATGATAGCTCTGACCAGTTTGATCAGCAGCTCAGGAAGAACCAGGACAAGGTCCTCTAGGATATGGCTCAACAGCAACAGAAGGCATAGGCCACCTCTGTCTGGGTGCTTTGTCACAGCATGCTTACAGATCAATTCAAGCCTAAGACTATGAGAAGTTCAGCTGCTAGCTGGTCCCAATCTCCACTGTTCCAGCAGACTATGCTGAGTCCAAATAATGGTGTGGATACTTTGAAAGAACAGATGAGGCTGCACAATTGCCCAAGCCTCAATAGGCCTTCATTCTAGGGCCCTACCTGGGTGGGGGGAGGGGAAGCTGCAATGTAAGCTATGGCAATAGGGGAGGCAGTGAATTACAACAGATTCAAATATGCCAAATTTAACTCTGAACCTCTGACGGTTTGGTAAATATTTAAAACTCTTCTGTATTACCCGACAACTCTCTTGGAAGTTCTCAAGAACGCAATGTTTGTGATCCTTGGCAGAGAACTAAAGCTTGCCTGTAAATTATTTTAATTTTAGCAAACTAATGGGTGGAAACAGAGTCAAAAAACCCCTTTAAATCAAGGAAGGCAATGTACAAGGTTGAATTTTTTTCCTTTTGCGCTCCTGTACTTTGATGTTAAGGAACTCAATATCAGGCAGTGATCTAGGGCCAAATTGCCCTGTTTAAAACTTTTTTGTTCTGGTCCTTTGATGTTATTTTCAGAGATCCATGTGGACAATTTCTCTAGGAGATATTCAGCATAGAGTTTTCCCAAAATTGACAATAAGCTGATTGGGCGGTAGTTAGATGGGATCGTATGGTCACCCTTTTTAAAAATAAGGACAATGATTGCTTCTGTCCATGCTGGGGGAACTAATCCCATTTTATCAATATATTTATTTATTTATTTATTTATTTATTTATTTATTTATTTATTTATTAAACTTTTATGCCGCCCCATCCTCTAGGGGCTCTGGGCGGTGTACAGCATAAAACATGGTAAAACAAGTCACTAAAATCTTTAAAACAGCGGTAACAAACATTAATAGTAATCCATAGAATAGCTTAAAACTCATAAAACAGCAAAAAACCATAATACATAATAAAAGGCGTCCGACCCCAATTTAAAACCTACCCCCATGGGGGGGGATGGCAGGACCCCTCAATATGAGGGGACCCTGATGTAACTGCCCTAGGGGCAGGGCAGTAAGGGGGCACCATGTCAGCAGCTGGACACTCCAAAGGCCCGGTGGAACAACACAGTCTTACAGGCCCTGCGGAACTCACCCAGGTCCCGCAGGGCCCGGACACCTGGAGGAAGGGTGTTCCACCAGGCCGGGGCCAGTGCCGTAAAGGTCCTGGCCCGCGTGGAGGCCAGCCGCATCATAGAGGGGCCGGGGGCCACCAGTAAGTTGGCCTCTGCAGAGCGCAGAGGCCGAGTTGGGACATATGGGGTGATGCGGTCCCGAAGGTACGAGGGTCCCAGGCCGCGCAAAGCCTTAAAGGTCAAAACCCACACCTTGAAGATGATTCGGAATTCAACCGGGAGCCAATGCAGCTGTCGCAACACAGGCTGGATGTGTTCTCTGAAGGCGCCTCCTGTGAGCAGGCGTGCTGCCGCATGTTGGACCAGTTTTAACTTCCGAATCAAACGCAAGGGAAGGCCGGCGTACAGCGAGTTACAATAGTCCAGCCTGGAGGTGACCGTTGCATGGATCACAGTGGCCAGATCCGCCTGGGAGAGGAAGGGAGCCAACCGCCAGGCCTGGCGAAGATGGAAAAATGCAAACAGGGATGCCAGTACTGGTAACCACCAGTCAGCAAATGTCTTGAAAAGTTCAGGCAGAAAAGAATCTGGACCGGGGAACTTTTGCCACTTGAGTTGTTTTTGCCACTCATTATTTCAGATAGGGAAACTGAAGGTCACTCTGGGCAGTTCTCCAGTTGTACATAATCCTGTAGTTTTGGAGGAAAAGAAGCATCATTAAATAAGTCAGCAAAGTGTTGCTGCCAGGTGTAACGTTGAGTATTCACATACAAATCCACATACAAACACGAGAGATAAATTAACCATGACTATTTTGTAAAAAAATAATTACGCTTGGCCAGGTAATGTTTCAGAAAGCTCGCAACTTTTTCATAAATGAGGTATTGAGCAGAAAATTCATAATAGATGACATATCAATATTTGACCTCTCTATTAAGGAATGGATATACATGGAGCAAGGGGAATCATAGATAGGGCACTCTAAAAGTACATGTCGGACAGTCTCAACAACAGCCATTTTACACTGGCATAGCCTATTCTCATAGGGGATATTATTATATCTGCCAAATATCATGGCGTTAGGCAGAGCATTGAAATGAGCTAGTGAGTATGCTCTGCGTTGTTTGGGATTGCTCAGGATATAAAAAATAATTAGCACAAATAGCAGCCATCAAGTCACCGGTGGCAGCCATTGCGGCAGAGGTGAGCAGCACGAGGCAAAAGGAATGGGGCAGCCAGTTCTGAGGGCGCAGTTGCAGGGAGCTGTAACAATTGGCCCGAGCTGCAAAGGAGGGAACAGCAGAGTGCTTATAAGCGCCACGCCCTGAGCCTCGGCCTTCTTGGCTAGCCGAGGCTCAAGAGCGACATGATAGTGTTCTAGGAGCGAGTCGCGACCTAGCTTCGGCACTGGGAGGAATTGTCTCCGCGAGGTGCTTGGATAGAAGTCGTCGTTTCATCGTGCAGTTAAGGCTGTGGTCCTGTGGGAGGGGAACCAGCCGCAGTACGAGAGCGGGAACAGCCACAAAGCCAAACACACCCCCCCCCAGAGAGGGGCGTTAGAATTTGGCAAGCGGCTTTCCCGTGGGAACAAGGGGATTTATCTGGATTTACAATGCCCCCCAAGCGTTCAAGAAGCAAGGGTCCAGCTCCGGGAGATTGGAGGGCTTCAGGCAGGGGCAGTGCCCTGTAGAACAGGGTGTGTGCCCAGACAGGCTCGTCCGTCCGCAAGGCCAACCCGATAGTGGGTAGGCTTGGCAGTAGCGCTAGGGCTCAGTCAGCAGAGCACGAGGCGGCGCCATGGCGGGCTCCTGTTGGTGAAAGACGTAGCCCCACCCCATCAGCCCGGCCAAGGGATTCCAGCGTCCCGGCCCAGGAATGGAGTTCCGAGGTGCAGCCCAGCACCTCTGCGGGCACAGCAGCCTCGGAGCCGGGACCCAGCAGCAGCTTGATGAAAAGTTTGGCTGACACCTTGCTGCATTTATCCCAAGCACTGGGAGGGTCCCTTCTGGTACAGTTGGACCTTGTCGACCTTACAGGAGCAGGCGGCAGCACCCCGTCTCCTCCAACGGCTGTGGCTTCCTTGGTGGCTCAGAGTGGTATCGGCTGCGCGGCTTCCACTTCCCAGCTATCTCTTCCCGCCAGTGCATCAACGTCAGTCAATGTGTCCGTGGGCACTACAGAAAGTGAGGGGCGCAGACGGAAGCGATCTTCACGGCGCTCTCGGTTCTCTCGGAGATCACCCAGCTGTTCGACTTCGAGTGAGTCTTCCGATGACAATGCGATGCAGGCATCGGGAGAATTCTGGTTTCAGGGTGAAAAGGTGCCTTCTCTCCCCCTTTGGTTAGTAAATGTAGGAAACTGAGTGGCCAGGTGGTGGCACCCTTTGAAGCCACCTCAGATGACGCCAGGAATCCTCCCGGGTCGCATCTACCTAGGAACTCAGGGAAAGGGCCTTAGACAGTTATTATACTGACGTATTTAAATGTCTACATCAGGAAGGGGAGCAAGGCTCGGCAGGCGGCCACACAGATAAGACAAAGAGGGATAGTCAGGCAGCAGTCAGGTCCTTTGACAACTGGTTGAAGGCGTTCGAGGAGTACCTGGCCCTTATAGCCACTGCGTACCCCCAATGCCTGGAATTTGATTGCTCACATGACCCATGTCCTTCGGGCTCGGGTTCTAGCTGGTGACACGGCAGCCATGGCCTATGACGAGCCGGTCAGAAAGAACGCTTCACACAGAAGCCGTTTCCGTTGGGACTTGATCCACGACCAGACATGGATGGTGGTGGTGCACCCCTCCATAAAAGGAGCCGGTGACAACAGCTTATGTGATAAAGCACCGAAGGGTGCCCTGGCCGGAAAGGTCCCATTAAAAGGGACATGTTGGGATTTTAACAAAGGTTCCTGTCAGCGGCAAAGGTGCAAATACGAGCACGTCTGTTCGAGTTGCTCTGGTTCACATGCTAAGGCTCAATGCACAAGGGGAGCCTCTCAGCAGCCCTTCTGTCAGGGCCAGAACCCTGGCTCCGGCCCCATCCGAAGAGACAACAATAGCCAGGGAAGAACAGCCGCGTCCCAGAAGAATTGAGGTGCTGGATCCACTTCAGTCCATGGCCCCTTCACTGGTTTGTTTACCTGTCCTTTGCCAATGGCTAGAACAGTACCCAAATAAGCCGGGGGCTGAGTTCTTGAGGGAAGGCTTCCTTAGGGGTTTCAGGATTCCATACATGGGTTCCAGGAGGGCCTCCTTTGCCCCTAACTTAAGATCTGCAAGGGAATTCCCAGAGATAGTGGCTGAGAAGATCAAGAAGGAGGTGGAGGCTGGCAGGATTGCAGGCCCATTTGTCAGCCCTCCTTTGGCGACATTAAGGGTCTCACCAATAGGAATCGTGCCCAAGAAGGCCCCCGGGGGAGTACCGCATGATCCAGCACCTTTCTTACCCCAAAGGAGGATCACTAAACAACTTTATTGACCCAGCCAGGTGCTCAGTTCGGTATGCCACCCTGGATGAGGCGGTAGAGCTGATCAGGGTGGCTGGCCCCAGGGCCAAACTGGCGAAATGTGATATACAGTCGGCTTTCAGACTCCTGCCCATTTTTCCTGGGGATTTTGACTTGCTGGGGATTTGTTTCCAGAATCACTGGTATGTCGACAAGGCGATGCTGATGGGCTGTTTGATTGCATGTTCAGCATTTGAGGCATTCAGCACCTTTCTGGAGTGGGCCTTTACCCACAGGGCACCGTTAGACTTAGTGACCCACTACCTGGATGATTTCTTGTTTATTGGTGGGCAGGGAACAGGGGAATGCCAAAGGGCATTGCGCACCTTCCAGATCTTAATGGAGGAGTTGGGAGTTCCATTAGCCCCCAAGAAGATGGAAGGACCGGCTGTCTGCCTCAGCTATTTGGGTGTGCAACTGGACACCCTCAGGACAAATTTGCGGCCTTGGAAGGTATCATAGCCGAGGCATTGCATAGCAAGAAATGTAGGCTCCGTTTTCTCCAATCACTCCTGGGCCATTTAAGCTTTGCCTGCCAGGTGGTTTCCCCAGGCCGGGCATTTTGCGCCCATCTGGCCAGGTCCCTTTCAGGCATTTCTGCCCCACATCACTGGATCAGAGTCACCAGGGGCATGAAAGCCGACCTGAGGGTTTGGCAGCACATTTTGGTTGCCTTTAACGGCACCTCGCTCTGGCAAGCACTCATGGAACCGGGTTCTGATTTTCAAGTTCACTCAGATGCCGCAGGGGGGGGTTGGCTTCGGAGTTTACTTCCAAGGGAAGTGGGCCTTGGGCTCATGGCCTCCGGCTTGGCACAGGACTGGCATCACCAGGGACCTAACATTTTTAGAGCTCTTTCCCATCCTAGTAGCGGCCCACTTATGGCACAGGCAATTTCAAAACAAGAGGATGTTGTTCTGGTGTGACAACCAGGCCGTGGTTAGAGTAGTCAATTGCCAGTCCAGCAGATCGGAGCGTGTAATGCGTCTAGTGCGAAACTTTATGCTCACTTGCTTGTTGCACAACATTTCTTTTAGGGCAGCTTTTATTCCAGGCCTGACTAACGAAATTGCCGATGCTCTTTCTCGCCAGCAGGTGGATCGCTTCAGGCGTTTGGCCCCGGAGGTGGAGCGACACCTGGAGATCATGCCAGTCAGCCTTTGGGACCTTGGCAGCGAACAGTAATAGAAGGTGTCTTACGTTCTTTAGCTCTGGGCACTCGCCGGACATATGAAGGAGCCGTGAGGGCTTTCCAATCATTTGCAACAAAAACACTGAACCCTACAGGAAACATTTAACAGACGTGCAAATTTCAATAGATAATAAACCAACATCAACACCCTTGCAATCTGGGTGTTCAAGAAACCATGTACTTTTGTGAAGCTACAAACAATAGATGCTTGCTCTTATCTCACTGGCTAGAAATGCAAAACACAAAATGACATGGTATGCTAAGCCCTGAGTCCATCCATACCAAACAGTATCAAGCCCAGGGATTCATAGTGTTAGATTTCGTTTAGAGTCATGGATATGCCCAGTAGTGTGTGTGACTGCAGTTTATAGAAACTTCTCCAGAGACATAAATGTAAAAGGTAAAACTTACATTTATTCAATCATCTTCAGTTCACAACTTTGTTCCAAGAAAAGTAAATAGAAAGAACCCTAGACTAAAGAGATTACTTTCCCTATGACAAGTGGGCACAACTAACGCGCCATCACGTGTGTGGATGTGAGAGGATGCTGCAGTGGCAAAGGCCCCACTGAGCAGGCTGCCATTGACCATGCGCTCGGTTCAAAGGCTAGAGCAGAAGTGAAGCTAGCATGGGGAAGAAAGGAAGTTAGTGGGCGGTCTCCTGGCCCAGACAAGGAGGGCAAACAAGAGAGGCAACATCACAGAGTGAGATACACAGCACCCCCCAGTGTCCAGGCATGCAGAAGTCGCTTATTCCAACACATAGCACCCAATTCAAGGGACTGGAGAATAAGGTCTTAGCCCCTGTCAACTTTCTTATATAGATTACTGCTGCCCTTGTAGTTTCTGGAGCTGTAATCATGCATAGTAACAAATATTCCAGTTCATTTGTACCTATCTATCTAATGCTGTTAATTAAACATCTACAATTCAGAATGAACAGCTTATTACTCTGTTAACGTGCTGTGCTTTGATATAAATCTTGTGATCATTTTACGTTTTGCATTTCTAGCCATTGAGACAAGTGCAAGCATCTATTGTTTGTAGCTGCACATAAATACATGGTTTTCTGAACACCCATTGTGAGAGTGTTGATATTTGTTTATTATCTATTAAAACTTGCATGTCTGCTTAATATTTGTATAGGGTTTAATGTTTTTGTTGCTTATGATTGCTGATACTCTACTACTTTTAGTACAGGTAACTGTCACATGTAAATCAGTAATTTTTTCATTTTTCAAACAAAACTGAAAAATTGCCTTGCTCTCCATCATGTTACACATGTTAAGTATGTGGTGGCAGTGCGCAATGATGGTCTTAACAATTTTCTGTGTTATCCTCCAAACCAAAAGTTATGTTTCAAAAGCCTTTTTCATTAGGATCAAACCAAAACCATTAGGATCAAACAAAAACCAAAAACCAAAAGCCTTTTTCATTAGGATCAACCAAAATATCACAAAAAGATGGTCAAGTTTTTGCATTTTCCATAAGTCTGCATTGGACTGGATGCTAAATTATTATTGGAAGTCAGACGGAGTATGCATATTACTCCCATGCTGCAGTCATTTCATTTCATTTCATTCAATCAGTTACCAGGCCCTGTTTAAAGTAGTGACTATCACTTACAGAGACCTTCCTGGCCTTGGTCCTTCATATCTACAGGACCACCTTTCTCTATGGTCTGCCACAACAGCTTCATTCATCTGAACAGGGCATTCTGCAGGTACCACCCTGCAAACAGGCAAAATCCACAACTGCTTGTATATGCACACTTCTCTGCTGTGCCCCTCTCCCCCACCTTATGGAATGGTCTGTCTGGTGAAGTCAGGAAGTCTCCCACCCCCTTGGCTTTCCACAAGCTATGCAAGGGGGATTGCCCAGAAGGGCGTTTTGCACAGGAAACAGGACTGCACTGTAACAATATTGTTCAGATAAAAACTTGAGGTAAAGGATTAGGAACTGTAGACTATACCAGCATGTATAATTTGCATATGCTGCCATCACAGATCCAAGGGAAGCTGCCATCACAGAACCCAGGGAGACTGTGGAAAGGATAAGGGTTAACAAGCTGAAACTTAATCCCAACAAAACAAAGGAGCTTCTGGTGTGGGAAAGGTCTGACCTAGGAAATGGACTGTCCCATTCTGGATGGGATTGCACTCTCTCTAAAGGAGCATGTTCATACCTTGAGATGCTCCTAGACAAGTGCTTCCTGTTGGATAAACAGATGGAACTGATAGCCAGAGGGGCTTTTCAGCAGCTTCAGCTGGTGTGCCAGCTGTGGCCTTTCCTGGACAGAAAAGATCTTGCCTATGTGGTGCATGCCTTGGCTAGTCAAAAGCAGACTGCAGTTGCCAGTTCAACCACAGAATCTGACTGCATCTCTGCCTGCAGTGCATGCAAGGAGATGTAATTGATCATTTGTCTGTTAAAGGACTTTGGCATAGGTGAAATTAAGCCAATAACCCTGTTGGAGGACAATCAAGCCTGCATCGCTCTGGTGAAGAGCAAAAGCATCAAGAAAGGAAACAAGCACATTGCAATCAAGATTGCCTCAGTGAGAGACATGTTGCAGAAGGGACTAATTGAAGTTAAGTACTGCCCTTCAGAACAAATGGTGGCTGACATATTTACCAAGCCACTAACCAAGATGAGGTTTAAGAATCTTCATGAAAGTTTATGTTTGCATGTTTCGTGTGACTAACATTTGAGAAGGGGTTTGTTGGTATTTTGCAAGTGTCTGTCACAACTCAGACAGAAAGGGTTAACTGTGTGCAGGCAAACTAGTTACTGAGGTCATAGTTTTATGGCCAGTCAATTGATTAAGCTATTGGTCAGTTAGTCCGACACTGGTGACATGCCTGTGGTGACATAGCCAGAAGTTATAAAGTTAAGTCTGTTTCTTTGTCAATGTCGCCATCACAATGTGACCACGAGGTAGTAAGGTGTAACTAAGTGTAGTGCTATAGAAATAATTTATTTTCTTTCCATGTAACCCTCTCTAATAGTAAAATTCATTTATATAAAAAGCAACTGTGTATTGGTCTCTTTTTATGCTACTCTGCTAACATACAATTTTGCATAACACTTTTTAGTAGCTTCAGCTGGTGTGCCAGCTGTGGCCTTTCCTGGACAGAAAAGATCTTGTCAATGTGGTGCATGCCCTAGCAACATCTAGATTAGATTACTGTAATGCACTCTAAATGCAGTCTGACCCAGGAAATGAGTGGAAGACTGCCCAGAAGCTATAGTTGGTTCTTAACGCTGAGGCCAGAGTGTTGACTGGAATGTGTTGGAGGGACCATATCATTCCAGTCTTGTATCACCTACACCGGCTTTCAATTTGCTTCCATGGTCAACTTAAGGTACTGATATTTACCTTTAATACCCTGTACAGCCTGAGACCAACATACTTACAGACTGCCTTCTCCCATACAAACCTTTCCACTCACTTTGATCATCCTTGGAGGCCTGCTTTGGTTGCCCCCACAACATTCAGCATGGGAGATGACCAGGTAACTTCTTTTAGCACACACTTACAATTTATTGGCTGGATTATATACCCCAGACTCATCATAAATATCATTTAAAATCAAGTACATATAATTTCAGTGGTGATACAGAAACCTAATAATCAGTGTATACAAGTTTACTGCACATTAGTAGATATTGTCATATAAATTAAAGAGGACCCACTTACTTTCCAACTATTCTTAAATATTTTGCACAAAATCCCACTTTTATTTCAGAAGAGGGCACTGTGGGATATAGTGCTGTTAAAAACTGAACAAATCAACTCAACCCAAGACTCTACATGAATTGCCAAAGCCATGTAATTTGCAATTAATTACTTTTGTTTGTGTTTAGAGAACTGTGCATGCAATTTATTTTGTACAAATAAATTATCATTCATTCTTGTTTTCAGCGGAGACAGAAGAATTACTTTGTACCGCAAAAATAAAAAATGTTTCAAAACTACTTTTTATTTTTAATGGCCCTCCTCCTTCAAAATGACCTTCTACCATCCTGCCAATCTCCATAATGTCTTTCTGAAAAATGTAGAATGACAAGGAAATCTGCTTTATTTTCAGAAGAATGATTCAGACCCTAAATTCATAAAACATAAACTACAAAACAAAGAAAATTAACCAAAAATATGTCAAATAGAATTTAACATCATACTACAAATGTTTATGCTAACTAAAAACACAAAGTTCGATATTTAAGTATAATAAATCAGTAAAAAAAGATCAATTCATAAATTCAATGGTATATGAAACAAAGTAATCAATGGTTTCATATTTTTAAAAAAATTATTTTTAGTTCAATAGCCTCTTTTTGATTACAAACATTTTCAAAACAGAACCAGTTAAAACATAAACCTTTAAAAACATAATTAAAAGAGTTCATAAAATGAATAACATACAATAGCAACCATACATCTGATTTCTATAAACAGATGGATGTCAAAGAGTCATAGAAACAAAATCATCATAAATTAACTAATTCAAATGCAAAGAAAGGAAATGTCCAAATTTACTTGGGAAATATTTCCACAATGCAGTGATTATCAGTGAAAAAACTCTGTTTTTGAACTTCTAATACACATTAAGGGGGAGGAGTTATGATGATACTTTTCTTAGCAGTGTCCCTTGAAAAGAACTTAATTCAGAAATGTAGGGATATCCAAGAGAAGGTGTTTCTTTACGTATTCAATATATATTGAAATATTCCATTAAATATTGTTAATTGGTTACTGACTTATTTATAAATATACTTTATTCAACCAATCAGACCTTTATTGACATCATGGCTTCATAATACCATACAAAATAAATAAAATCAGAATTTTTTAAATAAAAAAGCTGGTAATCTCATAACCTCATAGCAATTAAAAAGAATTTCACAACAATACAATACAATAACCTTTATTAGGCATAAATTAAGAAGTTGTTTACAATCTGACCAGAAACCATTAATCACGGGTGGCAACAGATTGATGAAAGTGAAACCAACCAAGGGTTGACTAGTATCGTCCATGGTGTGTGAGTCATTTGGTCTTTTCCTGCTAGATACATCAGATTCATGGTTTTAAAAGGGCACATCTATAATTAAGTCCAGTTGACTTCCGTGATCAGTGAAGATGCATCCATTTGATATCTTAACACTGGGTGACTTCTTAGATTTTAGCTAAATATTGGTACCCTTTTATTTTCCTTTTGCTTTAGATATATCCTTTTGGTAGCCAAAAGTGGAGGAATTTTGTTCCAGCTCCAGCAATTCTTGAGCCCAAGAATTTCCATCATCCAATGCTGCAAAAGTGTTATCCAAAACTTTACTAGGGCACCACTTCACATCTATATCTTGTAAATTTGGTTCACATTGATTCTGCTCCTTGTAAGCTCTTTTCACTTTTAAAGAAGGGACGTCCAACTTAATAAGTTCTTCCAGTAGACTGTGATCCATATTTTCCTCCTCTAATGAGTGTCACCGATGCTGGCTTCTCTGTTGATTCTTGAGTTGATAGTTGGGAGTCCGAAGGGGATCTTTTCCTTTTGGCATTTTGTCCCAACAGTGTTGGTTGATCTGGGCACATAGTCTCTTTTACCCCTTCTTTTAATATATTTAATTCCTTTTTTAAAACATCCAGGCCTTGTAAAATTGCCTCTTGTTCCTGGTTTGGTAAATCTACATATGATTTTTTCAAATTATCTTCCAATATTTGATTATCCTGATAGGTGTCCACAATTTTGTTTTGATTTAGCACTGGTGTTTTTTTCAATTTTACACAGTGGGATCTTAGAATATTCTCCCTTATAGGATATGAGGGGATGTACTTGTGTGTTTCTAAAAGTTCACTTAAGTTGTAGCCAGATAATTCTTTTTCCGCCACAAAAGTAGCAGGATCCTTCATGAGGAAAAGGTCAAAATCACTTGCTTTATTTGTGTTGGATGGGGTAAAGTTTCAACTCTCTTTAGGTCTAATTTTCTAACATCAATCTTTAGTAAGTTATGTAAATGCTTTTTTGTCATAAATAAAGAGTTCCAGTTTGGGAAAATACCTCCACAACAACCTATTTTTATGCATATTATGTTAGGTTCAAGAACCAGCTAGTATTGATTTTTTTATCTCATTATAATTTAAATGATGATGTTCCAATCCATGCCTGTTCCTCTTTACTGTTCCTTCATTTGTATATGCCTTTAAGAGCGCACTTCTCTGCATTCCATTGTTAATGATATAGTCAAGTTTATGTACAACCAAGAAAACTCCAGGCCACCCCAATGATAAACAAAATTAGATATGAAGGCAGGAAGCCAGCAGGGGGATGGGGGCTTTCCAGTGTTTTGCACTGAGTGTCACATGTATGACTATCTGCCACTAGGACAGAAGTCATGGGTGTGCCTTCGCTGCAATGAGCTCCTGGCACTCAAGGAACGTGTGCGTTCTCTTGAAGCCAAGGTGGCAGACCTGGCGAAGCTGAGAGAGGCAGAGAGGGCAACAAATGAGGCTTTCAGGGACCTAGCAGCCGGGTCCGACTCCCAAGGTGATATCTCTTCAGATGTCATGGAGAATGAGAGTCTGGATGATGGAGGGTGCAAGTCTGAGGTGGTGGAAGATGCTCCCTTAGATGGGACCCCTTCCTTAGCTGGTGGTCAGATATCCTCTCGCACTGAGGATACCCCTCGGGGAGGTAGGGGGGTCCTTGTAGTGGGTAATTCGATCATTAGGAATATAGAGAGTTGGGTTTGTGAGAGGCGTGATGACCGCATGGTGACTTGCCTGCCTGGTGCGAAGGTTGCAGATGTCATGCTTCGTCTAGATAGGCTTTTAGACAGTGCTGGGGTGGAGTCAGCAGTTGTGGTCCACATTGGTACCAATGACATTGGGAAATGTAGCCAGGAGGTTCTGGAAGCTAAATTTAAGCTGCTAGGGAAAAGGTTAAAATCCAGGACCCCCAAGGTGGCATTCTCCGAAATGCTACCTGTTCCACGCGCAGGGCGAGCTAGGCAAGCGGAGATACAGGGTCTCAATGCGTGGATGAGAAGGTGGTATAAGGCAGAGGGTTTCAGCTTTGTCAGGAACTGGTGAACCTTTTGGGATAAGGCAGGCCTGTACAAAAGGGACGGGCTTCATCTTAACCAAAGAGGAACCAGGCTGCTGGCGCTCAACATTAAAAAGGTGGCAGAACAGCTTTTAAACTGATCACTGGGGGAAAGCCGACAGGAGGTGAGGTGACTTCGGTTCGGAATACAAAGTCCATGGGGATGCAGACAGAGTGGGAGGTTTTTCTAAATCAACCACATACAAGCGAGGAGCACAGCAATGTGATAAGTGATAGTGTCTACAAAAGGCTAGAGGGCAAAACACATAAATCCCAGGTTAGGGACAGAGACAGAGTATACAAGTGTCTCTATGCTAATAGTAGAAGCATTCGACCTAAAATGGGGGAGCTGGAGTACAGAGTTTTGAAGGAGGACATTGATATAGTGGGCATCACAGAGACATGGTGGAATGAGGAGAACCAGTGGGATGCAGTTATCCCAGGTTACAGGCTCTACAGGAAGGATAGGACAGGGCGTATTGCGGGTGGGGTGGCCCTCTACATCAAAGACAGCATAGTGTCACATAAAATAGACAATGCAGGGGGAGCTGATTCCTCTACAGAAGCACTGTGGATATCAATACCAGGGGTGAAGCATAGTTTAACATTAGGAATATATTATCGTCCCCCTGACCAAAGTGCACAAGAGGATTCTGAGATGGAAAAAGACATTAGAGAGGCCAACAAAAGCAAAAATGTCGTGGTACTGGGCGATTTTAACTATCCCCATATAAACTGGAAAAATGCATGTTCAGGTCATAGTAAGGAGAGAACATTCCTGGATATGCTAAATGACTGTGGCTTAGAGCAGATGGTTGTAGAACCAACCAGGGGAGATGTGATCCTAGATCTAATTCTACGTGGGACCCAGGACCTGGTGCGGGAAGTCAGTGTTGTTGAGCCGATAGGGAACAGTGACCACAATGCTGTCAGATTCAGTATCTCTGCATGCGAACAAGTGACAACTACTAATGTAGTTACATTTGCCTTTAGAAAGGGAAATTTCTCAAAGATGAGGGGGATAGGGCGCAGGAAGCTGAAAGGAAAAAACAAGAGAGTCAAAAAAGTCCAAGGTACTTGGAGGTTATTTAAAAACACAGTCTTAAAAGCTCAGCTGGAATGTGTTCCACTGGTTAGGAAAGGCAGCGCCCAGTCCAAAAGAAAGCCACCATGGTTAACAAGGGAGGTTGAGGAAATTATTAGGAAAAAAAGATGTCTTTTAGAAAATGGAAGTCCAACTTAACTGATGAAGAATACCAGAGAGAACACAAATGGTGGCAAAAGAGAAGCAAGTTAGCTGTAAGGGAGGCAAAAAAGGATTATGAGGAACGCATGGCTGCGAATATCAAGACCAGCAACAAACAGTTCTTCAAGTACATCAAAAGCAGGAAGCCAGCTAGGGAAGTGGTAGGCCCGTTAGATGACAAAGGAACAAAGGGTGTGCTAAAAGATGCCAGGGAGATTGCAGAGAAGCTAAATGAATTCTTTGCATCTGTCTTCACCCAAGAGGAGGTGAGGAACATTCCTGCACCTGAACCAAGCTTCTGAGGAGGTGAATCCGAGGAACTAGCAAAGATAGTGGTAGACAAGGAAGAAGTTCTGGCAGCCATTGATAAACTAAATGCTACCAAATCCCCTGGCCCAGATTGCATTCATCCAAGAGTTCTTAAAGAGCTCAAGCATGAAATTGCTGATGTTCTCACATTAATATGCAACTTATCCCTGAAATCAGGCTCCATCCCTGAAGACTGGAAGATGGCCAATGTCACACACCAATCTTTAAGAAAGAGGGTCACTAGGGAGGACCCAGGAAATTACAGGCCAGTCAGTTTCTGACATCTGTTCCTGGTAAATTAGTAGAATCTATCATTAACTTGATAAGAATTATTAAACATGTAGAAAAAGCAAGACCTGCTGAGGAAGAGTCAGCATGGCTTTGCTGTAGAGGCAGAGATCCTGTCTTACAAACTTACTAGAGAGTTCTTTGAGGATGTAAAACAGACATGTGGGATAAGGGGAACCAGTGGACATTGTCTACTTGGGTTTCCAAAGGCTTTTGACAAAGTTCCTCATCAGAGACTGTTGAGAAAACTCAGCAATCAAAAAGGAATAAGAGGGGAAGTCCTCCTATGGATTAAAAAAAACTGGTTGAGGAACAGGAAACAAAGGGTGGGTATTAAATGGGAAGTTATCACAATGGAGAGATAATGTAGGGAGTGGTATCCCCAAGGGGATCCGTTTTGGGACCGAGTGCTCTTTAACTTTATTCATAAAATGACCTGGAAGTAGGGGTGGGTTAGTGTGGTACTGGCTCAAGAAGTTTGCAGATGATACCAAATTATGTAGAGGTGGTGAGAACCACAAAGGATTGTGGAAAGAGGAAACTCCAAGCGGACCTTGATAAATTAGGTGAGTGGGCTCAGAAATGGCAAATGCAGTTCAATGTAGCAAAATGTAAAGTGATGCACATAGGGGCAAAAATATCCAAACTTCACATACACGCTACAGGGGTCAGTGCTATCAGTCACAGACCAGGAAAGGGATTTGGGCGTCTTAGTTGATAGTTCCATGGCAATGTCAACTCAATGCATGGCAGCTGTGAAAAAGGCAAACTCTATGCTGGGGATCATTAGGAAAAGGAATTGATAATAAAACTGCAAGGATTGTCATGCTCCCTTACATAAAGCCATGGAGTCACCACACTTGGAGTACTGTGTTTCCAGTTCATGGTCGCCACATCTCTCAAAAAAGGATGTCGAAGAGAAGATAGAAAAAGGTGCAGAGAGAAGGGCAACTTGAGGATGATTGAGAAGGATTGGAGCACCTTCCCTTATGAGGAGAAGGCTGCAGCGCTTTGGGACTCTTTAGTTTGGAGAGGAGACGTCTGAGGGGGGGTATGATTGAAGTCTATAAAATTATGCATGGGGTAGAAAATGTTGACAGAGAGAAATTTTTCTCTCTTTCTCACAATACTATAACCAGGGGGCATACATTGAAAATGCTGGGGGGAAGAATTAGGACTAATAAAAGGAAACACTTCTTCACACAACGTGTGATTGGTGTTTGGAATATGCTGCCACAGGAGGTGGTGATGGCCACTAACCTGGATAGCTTTAAAAAGGGCTTGGACAGATTTATGGAGGAGAAGTCGATCGATGGCTGCCAATCTTGATCCTCCTTGATCTCAGATTGCAATTGCCTTAGCAGACCAGGTGCTCAGGAGCAGCAGCAGCAGAAGGCCATTGCTTTCACATCCTGCATGTGAGCTCCCAAAGACACCTGGTGGGCCACTGCGAGAAGCAGAATGCTGGACTAGATGGACTCTGGTCTGATCCAGCATGCTAGTTCTTATATTCTTATGTTCTTATGTTCTAATGAGAAACACATTTCCCTGAAAAGTTACATGTTATGATTCATCAGCTGTAGTTCAAGGGTGAGTTGTGGACATCATTGTATTTTGTGTCAATTGTAGTCTGTTTTATTTATTGATGCTCTCTGGTTTCTTTCTTTCCTCTCTGCATTCGTTATTGGATTCACTGACCCACAGCTTTTTCATATGAAATATGAAAGATATTTATTCTTCATCAGCAACTACCTTTAGCAGACTCATTTGAGTTTGAGTATCAGTGAATGTCAGCACTTCCTAATTTTTTCTGATGCCCTAATCACTCTTAACAATCATGTATCTAATTCTGAACTAGGCCATAGAGTATGGATCAATAAATCTGCAAAGTGGAGCTACACGGAGAGGGGATTTGTCTACAAACCTAAAGGAAGTCCCAACTCTGCAGAGAAACTTGAAATCTTAAAAAAAATTTAAAACTCCCCAAAGTAATTGAAACAATGCCTGCTGCTTTAAGAAGAAAATACCCACTGAACTCTTAGTTGCCATTTTAGATGCAACAATATTGCTAAGCCTTCCAAGCCTTGGTTTCTGTAAAGCAAATCCATGGAAGTGTGGGGGGAGGGAACTTGGAAGCTAAAATAGCCTGAAAGGTCCTGTTCCCTTACATTGTCATGTCCCCTGATGGAGGAAGACTTTCTGGGGAAACACTTGGTGGATACCCCTGGAAGCTCACTAACTACTCCACTCAGCCTACTGACAGCAGCCAATGCACAACTGTTCCCCACCCCCCAGTGACAGTCACCCACAATAGCTCAGCACACCTGTATTTAGAGAGACTGAATGTCAAGCCATTTCTCTTTCTTTGACAACTTTACACAAGGCATGTGAGAAAGCTGTTGGCATTAGTCCCAGTAATTATACTTAAGTTACAGGTTTCAAAAAGATTTAAGTAGATTTTTACATTTGAGATTAAGGTTCCATGTTGATAATACTATACTGTTTATTTCATTTTGTAGAAAGAGCCAGAGTCAAATATTATTATACACATACTACTTTGAGAGTTTTGTATATTAGAGCTATAAGTGAGTAACAACCCCCTTTGTTTTTAACTTTATTTAGACATTATTCAAATTCTTTTTGTAATTTTTCACTTCTTGACTCCTTGGAATTTGGCCATTGAAGGAATTCCAAAACCAAACACACTGGAGATTGGCCAGCCAAATCCAAATATGATTGTGAAGCTATGATAGATTATGTACAAGGTGTCAATATTTATATTATTCGGTTTAGAAGTTTCAAGGAGAACTTTTGTATGTAGGTGAACTGATGAATTTTTGCTACAAAGATTTACAAAGCATTGCTGTCTCGGGACAATCATGTTGGCCTTCAGGATGTAAAAGTGGTTTGTTTGTATATAGTCACCCACAATATGGCTTGTGGGGTGCTGTGTGGTTTCCGGGCTGTATTCCACGGCCATACAGCCCAGAAACCACACAGCACCCCAGTGATTCCGGCCATGAAAGCCTTCGACAATATGGCTTGTCTTGGCCTGTCCCTAGTAGTGGCCACCAAACAACTAGGTATGGTGTAGAGCCAGTATGGCGTATTGGTTAAGAACAGCAGACTGTAATCTGGAGAATCAGGTTTAATTTCCCACTCCTCCACTTGAATGGTGTTTCGCTCCTCTTCCACATGAAGGCTGCTGGGTGACCTTGAGACGTCTACCTCACAAGGTATCTGTTTTGGGGAGAGGAAGTCAATTTAAGACTCATTGAAGGTAAAGAAAAGCAAGGTATAAACACCAACTCTTCTTTTTCTTCTAGATCTGACCCAACTCTATCCCATTAGTGACCACTATGCAATTTTGCCAGATTTTTCTCAGGGATAGGCTATCAGGGGGAGAGAAAGAGAAACTGAATACATGGGAGAAAATATTGGTAGGTTGCTTGGTGGGTGGGAAGAAAGGAAGGAAGTAGGAAAAAGGAGGATGGGAGGATGAGTGGAAATGGGTGAACATCAGACAAGCTTGTGCCCGGTGGCAAAAAATTCTGTTTGAATAAAATTTGTCATGAGGCCTGAATGTAGCCTTAATCAGAAGCATTTAGGTGGCCCTGAGATTTACTTGCAAATGTCACTTTCTAACATTCACACACACACACCCCGTGACATTTTGTTTCCTTTTGAAAACACGCAGAGTTCAAAGTCTAAGGATGAACTTTAATTTCTAATTGCTATAGATTAAATTGGTGTCATGCCATATTCTCAATCTATTTATAAAATGAGGAGAGAAAAACTATATTTTGTTCCTTCCAAAAGAGAGAGGATGCTAATCTTACATCAATAGATTCTTCTAGTTCACTACTGTCAACAGACTTGGGGCAGTTGTCTAGAATCTCAGGCAGCAAAGGGTCTTTCCTAGTGGTGCATCTACAGAAAATGGGAACTGATTTGTTGTGCCCCCACCACCACCATCCCGTGTGAGCATCTGGCTGGTGAGGGGGTTTATGTTGCTGCCCTGCCCTTTCCCTACCCCCACCTGGAAGTGAACTGGAGCCTCTCCTCCCCACACCCCCATTCCCCACTTGCCAGTGCTGCTCCTGCCCAGGATAGACAGAGAGAAAGAGAAAGAGACAAAGAGGAAGAGGAAGGGGAGAGAGACAGAAGAAGAGGGAGGGAGAGAAGCAGACAGACAGAAAAAGAGAGGGAGAAAGGGAGAGAGAGACAGAAAAAGAGGGAGACAGACAGAAAAATAGGGAGGGGAAGAGGAGAAAGAGACAGGCCCTTTTGTTTCAGCAAATGTAATGCAGGTTGCAGCCGGGATAAATGAACCAGACATAGACCCCGGCCATTGCGCTAATCTGGTCATCCCTCTTGCGACACAGCTTTGAAGCAAATTGGGCCAGGGCTTGTATTTACACCTTTACTGCTCAAGTGGAAGCATGTATTATTATTTTTTATTTACCTTCCATTGATACGTAGTTGTGCATGCATCCACAGTCATGCTGTCTGACATCACAACCCTTTGCGCCTGCGTGGCTATGCAGATGGGCACCAGGAACTGTTTTTTAAAAGGAACGCACAGCAGAAAAAAGCGCCTCCCTACCTGGCCGTTTGCTTGGAAGCAGCTGCAACCAGGGATTTTTAAAAAAGAACTGCGGATAGTGTTGTTAGATTTCTTTAGAATTATGGATCTGCCCAGTAGTGTGTGCGAGTGCAGTTTATAGAAACTTCCCAAGAGATAAATGTGAAAGGTAAAACTTACATTTGTTCAAGCGTCTCCAGTTCACAACTTTGTTCCAGGAAAAAGGTAGATAGAAAGAAACCCTAATCTAAGAAATACTTTCCCTACGAAAAAGTGGGCACTCTGCCGCGCCATCACGTGTGTGCAAGTGAGAGAGTGCTACAGTGGGAAAGCCCCACTTTGGCAGGCTGCCATGCGCTCAGGTCAAAGGCTAGGACAGAAAGTGAAACCAGCATGGGGAAAAAGGAAGTTAGTGGGTGGTCTCCTGGCCCAGACAAGGAGGGCAAACAAGAGAGGCAACAACACAATTAGAGTGAGATACACAGCACCCCCAGTGTCCAGGCATGCAGAAGTCGCTTATTCCAACAAGTGTGATTCTTGAATACACCATTTGGGGGCAATTAAAATAGGAAAGACTTGCATTAGGGGCAGGAACCATGCAAAGTTCCCACCCACAGCAGGTATTTACCATGGCTGTCCCAGGTTTATTAGCCCATGCAGAAAGGACCACAGAAAAAGAGGGGAAGAGAGAGGGGGGAAGAAGAAAGAAAAAGGGAGAAGGGGAAAAACAGAAACAGAAAATGAGGGAGAGGGCGTGAGGGAGACAGACAGAAAAAAAGGGGGAGAAGGAGAGATGAAGAAAAAGATAAAGGAGAAGAGACAGATAAAAAAGCCAAGCTCTTGCACAGTAGAGGAAGCTGTCCAGCCACAGACCCAGGGGCATACTGCCCACAGGGACGGGGGGGTCAAATGACCCTGGGCACCAGCTATTGTGTCATGTTGAGTGCAAAATCACCCCACACACCTCTGCTCCTCCCCCCATCCATACACCCTCCCAACCACCACCAACACAAGCCAGGCCACCGAGAGCCTGGAAACCTCCATCCCAGGCCTGCCCTTTCCCACCCCAAGTAGCCTGGGGATCCACTTGGATTTGTCTCTTTCAGTGGAGACCCAGGTGGCCCATATAACCCAGGTTGCATTTTTCCATCTCCGTCAGACCCGGCAACTGGCCCCCTTTCTCTCCCAAGTGGACCTGGCCACTGTAGTCCATGCAACAGTCACGCCCAGGCTAGACTATTGCAACTCACTCTATGCAGGCCTACCCTTGTGTCTGATCTGGAGATTGAAGCTGGTCCAACATGCAGCTGCTAGCTTGCTCACAGAGGGTGCCTTTAGAGACCATATTCAGCCTGTGCTGCACCATCTACATTGACTCCCAGTCGAGTTCCAGATCATTTACAAGGTATTGGTGCTAACCTTTAAGGCCTTACGTGGCCTGGGATGTTCATACCTTCGAGACCGCCTTACCCCATATGACCCTATGCAGCCTCTACATTCGGTGGAGACCAATTTACTGGAGGTCCCCACCCCCTCGATGATGCGACTGGCCTCCATTCGGGCCAGAGCCTTTAGGGCCCTTACCCCTGCCTGGTGGAACACTCTTCCTCCATCTGTCTGGGCACTGCGGGATCTTGGCGAATTCCGCAGAGCCTGCATGACTGAGTTGTTCCACCAGGCCTTGGGGGGGCGGCCACTGATTGCACCCCCTTCTGTTCTCCATTACATCTGGGGTCCCCTAACATCAAAGGGACCCACTGTTCCCCCTCTTTTGGGGGTGGGTTTTCATAGGGTTTTCATTGCAAGACCCCGCCAATTCTGTATTGATTGCTGTATTTTAAGAGTTTTAGCATTTATGGGTATTGGAGCCTATATTATTTATTCATAATTTGTATTTTGTTTATGTGATCCATTGATTTTATTGTCATGTTCTGTTGTACACTGCCCAGAGCCCTTTTGGGGAAGGGTGGTATATAACATTAATAATAAATAAATAAATCTACACATTATTGTATTTTCCACTTTTGCTTAATTCGGGGTTTTTGTGTGTGTGAGAGATGATCCTTATTAGTACTGAGCACCAGAACCTTTTATAGAGCCAGCAATTCCACAATAAAAGGATTAAGTGCATATTTGGAAAGGTGATGTCCCCAGATCCACTCACACATCAATGTTTCAAACTTACAGATGGCCTTAGGTTAGGTAAGCCATGGCTTGCCAACCTCAGAATGCTGTTTACACCCTGAAGATAATAGTAGTGATCTACTTTACAGGGTTATTGTAAGGATAACCAGACCATTAAGAAAAAATGGTACTTTAAGGGGAGGAAGCGGTAGCAATTCCCTTTTCTGCTGTAGCCTACTGAGACCTCTGAAATCTTGTTTCTGGTGGGGAATTCTCAGAAACAGCCTAGTGGGGATCTATAGAAGGAGAAGGGAATTGGTGGAAATCTGTACAACTTTATATTTATGTTACGTATGAGTGCTTGAACTGGCACCTGTATTTTTAACAACAAAAAGCACTGGTGGCACTTTAGCAAGCATTTGCAACTAGATTGTCCATTCCACACACAAAAATCTTGTTGCAAATTATTGTTTAGTACAATGATAGTATAATGAAGAATCATAATTCCCATATTGAGATCAGATAAGTCTTCCTCAGATCTTCTAAGAGGTTTACAGAGATGTGATCATAAAAATTTAAAATGACAATAAATAGATATGAAATGGAGTCTCAAATATTTCTTTGTGTAGTCCTATCTCACAGATTAACCTGCAGCAAGTTGGACAAGTAAACACAGCATCATGGTTGAACTACCAAGCTCTCATGAGGAATTCTTATTCAGAGATCTAATTAGGCAGTGCGGGGGGGGGGGGGGGGGGGAGTCAAACTCCTTCCAGAGAGGATCAGATTTGCACTAACCCCTGACTCCGAGTTTCATAGAAACAAGTCTTCAATTAAAGCATACTTTATTCAGCAACAAATGGATAACAAGTAGTTATGAAAACCCACTTAATCTCCCCAAAGTCAAGATAACAATGCAGCACAGAGAGAGAGAGAGAGAGAGAGAGAGAGAGAGAGAGAGAGAGAGAGAGAGAGAGAGAGAATGTATACCTAACAGTGCACTATAAAACCCAGGGTCAGAGGTCAGAATCTCCTCAGGATGAAAAGAGGTTGACCTTTTGCCAGGCTACTAGACTCCCTATTATTCCACGTTCAAAACATGTCCTATGGTGCCATAATACATCATCTCAAACATACTTAATTACATTCTGTATATGTTGCAGGTGTCCATGATGGACAGAATGGAGCAGACTCTCCTTTTGGTCTTATTAGGAAACTAGTGACTGTATGTTCTCATATGATTTGTCTTGGGGGGCTTGCTCTCTGTTACAAAGTGACCTTTGAGGGTGATAATCCAGTCTCCTGGCTATCTCTGGCTGGTGCAAGAAGATACAGTTGTTTCTGACAGAGGTAGGGAGGCACTATGCTTCCTAAAAAGATAGAGAGGCTTTAAGGTTTCTAAAATAACTACACTTTGGTCAATAGAAAGGCCCAGCTAAAATATAATTAAGGCTCAGAAATGTCAGGGATAGTTCAGAAAGTGCAGGGTTGATTTTCATATCTGTCAGGTGCAAGTTGCAAAAATAATCAAATGCCAAAAAAGGTCTTAATCTAAGCTTCCATTAGAACTTGAGGTCCAGGTCAAATGACCCTTATGCATCCTCCTCCACCTCCTTGATTATTCCTAATCTTCCTTTGCCCACCAAGTTTACAAAATACATTGAATGTGTGACAACCCAGTTGTAGCTGACTGTGTTCCAAATTCAGCCATAGAAGCAGTGTTTTAATATATATGTTTACTGAAGATAGAAAATAGAAGGTCAACAGCTACACATGTATTTATTGAGAAGGCAGCTTGACAACA
Organism: Sphaerodactylus townsendi; assembly: GCF_021028975.2. NCBI lineage: Eukaryota > Metazoa > Chordata > Lepidosauria > Squamata > Sphaerodactylidae > Sphaerodactylus > Sphaerodactylus townsendi. The sequence continues at coordinate 80,270,202 of NC_059428.1, forward strand.
ATGCAATCTATTCCATCATCTAAATTATAACATTTACTTGCCCCCTCCATTCATGTACGTACATTTGGAACACAGTGCGCATTACCATAACATAGAGTGTCAATTATTTTACAGGATCTTCATTTTAGCAAATGCCTACACTTAACTACTCCCACCCACCTTCCCCCCCCCCCTCAATACCCCACACAAGAAATGACAAAAAGCCTCCTGGCATTTTAAATGCAAGCATTTGCATCTATAATTTAAGCCAGCTATAAAATTGCATCTGCAAACATGGAGGATTTTTGAAAGCCTATTATGCTATGCTTTTTACTGCTTATTATATATAGTTTTCCTACCCTTTTCTTCTCTTTTGCTCCCCAAGGAATTATGCAAACAAACCACTAACTGTTTTTTAAAAGAAATTATCCCTTTTTTTCCTTTTGGGTGTTTAATATGACTGAATCCAATAGAGTTTTCACTCTCAACATGCTTGTTCATTATAAGTGTGGGAAGTTATGGCATGTAAGTGCAAAAATAGGAATAGATAGGCCTTTTGATTGTATTAATATATATGTAGAAGTAACAGTCAAAAACCATGCATAGTCTTTTCATTATGAAAATTTTGTAATATACTGTCATCCTCCCCCTTGCAATAATAGGAAACTGAGTTGCTTCGTCAAACATTGTGATACTTTAAAGCACAAAATGAACTTGTGAATTATACTAATACTAGCAGTAAAGCCCATTGTACAAACAAATACAATAGGTTCTAGAAAGCTCTTGGTGGGAATGGTGCCCTCTAAGGGGGGGCAACTCCTCCTGCCTTTCTCCCCCCGTTGCTTGGCCCTATTGTTTCCCCCCACTCTGCAAAGCTGGGATCCAGCTTTTTTAAATGGGGGAAGGGTAGCTAAGGAGATGGGGGAAACTCTTACCATCTTCACAGGTGACCTGTCACCACCATTTGCAAAGCTGGGATCCTGGCCATGCAAAGGGGGGGGAGCCAGCAGGATGCCTGTTAAGATGGGGAGAGTTCTCCCCATGTTCATAGGCAACAGCCAAAATCCCAGGCACAGCCAAAATCCCAGCTCTGGAAATGGGGTGGGAGGAAATCAACAGGGTACCTATGAAGAAGGGAAAAGTTTTGCCCAAATACATAAGCACCCCTATCCCCAGTTTGCAAAGCTAGACACCAGCTTTGCAAAGTTGGGAAAGCTACCAGAGTGCCTGTGAAGATGAGGATAGTTCACCCTACCACCATAGGCACCCCATGCTGTCTCTCCCTCACCTCAGTTTCCAAGGCCTCCAGGCTTTGCAAAGTGGGGTAGGGAGGGTAAGCCTGCATGTGGGACAGAGCATGCAGGATCATGCTATCTTCCCCCTACCTTGCTTTACAGGGCCCCCAGGCTTTGAGAAGCAGGGTGAGGAGGCCAATTCTGCATGCAAGACAGAATCCTGCTTCCCAAAGCTTGGGGACCTTGGAAGGCAGGGTGGGGGGAAAGAAACCCTAGCTTCCTGTCTTGTGGCCATTTCTCCCCCTCCCCCTGCCTTGCTTCCCAAGGCCTGCAGGTCTCAGGAAGGGAGGTGAGGGAACTGAGTCCAGCATGCAAGATTGAGCCTTCTTCTCCTCACCGTGCTTCCCAAGGTTCGCAGGTCTTGGGAAGGCGGGGGGGGGGGACCCGATCCTTCCCCCATCTCTCTTCCTGAGGTCCACAGGTCTTGGGAAGGGAGGTGAGGGTGGTTGGAATTTGAGGCACACACTTCTAAGCAGTGGGCAGTCACTTTGTGAGTCCTGCACACCCATTGGTTGGAGGTTCATCATCAAACATTCCAACCCTAAGTGAATTACATATAAGGTTACCTAATAATTGTGATTCAAATGCTCCTACTTGAATGAAGAATTGTGTCACAAAAAATGCAATTGTTTGTGGAATATCACAGTGTTAAATATTTATTTGAACTAACTACACTTGTTCAGTTATAAATATGCCCCTCCATGCTCTCCGCACCACCACCACTCCCAGAGCTAACCAATTTTGTCATCTGCAGCATAATAAACCTTTGTTCTATGTCCTTTTACTGAAGGAGCAAATATTTATCAAAACATTAGATTGGTCTTTTCTTTAATTTGCAGCTACACAGCTCTGGCTTTCAACAACAAAACTTGAAAGGGCAAGATGTACAGACAAGCAAGTAAAGAAGGAAAAGGGTAGTACATAACAAGGGACAGGGCAAAACTGGACAAGAACTTGAGGCAGCATAAAGCTTTTTGAAATAAGTAAATAAATACATTGAAATGTGTGTTGTTGTTATTGTTGATGTTTTTAAAGGCCTCAGGTTGCAGGGGAATGGCCACCACAGGACACAAAGGCCATTTATGCACTTGTTGTCTCCTTCACATTGAGCTTACATTTCCTGCAGGTTTGATTTTTGGTAATGCATGTTTTGCCCTCTTCAGAACTCACCGTGCTGTCAATAAGAGAACCCCCACAGTTTCGAAAACCTGCAACTTTTTTCTCTTGAAGATCTATTTGTGTTAAACTTTCTTTGTGTTTTCTCACTCCTTCCTTCCTTTCCCCACCCACACCACAGCAATTATTCCCACTCTTTGGGCCACCATTTCAGAAAGATCAGAAGGGCTTCTCTTTTTTAATTTTAATGCTGAGGGTATATTGCTGGAGTGATGGACACTGTGAAGCTCTATGAAACTGACATGACCAAAGACAGCAAACCACATCCAATGCAGAGGACAGGCAGCACGGAGGGAGGTGTTACTGCTCCCTCCTCCAATTATCAGAAGCTGCCAGGAAAGACCTCATGAGCCAGGCAGCTGCAAGCCATGGAACTGCAATCACAAGCACCAGCACAGTCAGTCTTCCCCAAGACCCTAGCAGCCCTTCCCTCCCAAGCTCCACCAGCCCACCAGGACACCCGCTCAAAAAAAGTGATTCTGCTATCCATCATGCTGCTCACCTAGTTCTGTTCTCCCCACTCCTGCTCCCAGTGCAGGGGAAACAAACAGTACTATGGGGCTAGAATTGCTATTCTATTCTGAACCTACCTGAAATGCTGTAACTTTTTCTTGACTTATGCTTGCTGGAAGAAACTAAGGCCAACGCTAAATGGAATTGAATTAGTCTGTGCTAATATTTGCATATTTGTGATTGCTTTATCCTGTCTTATGTTTCAGCTAATCTTCTGCTATTTATGCAGGTGTTATTATTCATGCTGAAGGGCTTTTCATGCTGACTTTTTTATTTTATGTTTCAAATAAAACTTAAAAGAAATATTTGGCCTGCTGCATGTCCACTTACTCTCAAGAACCCATGGGAGCCGGGTGCAAAAGCCTAGGCTGCTTTTTTGACAACAGTCAAATACACAGAGTTCTGGCAGCAGGGGACAGTGCCATTGGTGTGCCACCATGCTGCCTCCAGAGGGTTTCCAGGTGGCATGAGGAAGCAGCAAAATGAGGAAAAATCCTGGTCACCTGGAAAGCCCTTAATAGAGTTCAATGGAGTTTCATCACCCTTTTGAGTGACATAAGTCCAAGGGCTCTAGGGAAACATTCCCAGCTTGACTAAAGTAAGCTCCACACCCAGGAATGCCCTAACCCACTTCCAACTGCACTGGCAGTCAGATTTAGGCCGGTGCAGCTCTTCAGGGGGGGAGACATTTCCAGATTGGGCACTGCCGAGCTGCGCAGAACTAATCTCCCAGTTTGTTTTCCCTCCCAGCATATGTACCGCTTATGATGGCAAGATGGGCAAACACACTGGTGCATCCCCACACAGACTCCTTAAGCCCACTCACACACACACACACACACACACACACACACAGAGAGAGAGAGAGAGAGAGAGAGAGAGAACTGGGCTGCTACTAGTGAATTTTTCTCTTAACATAATCTTTTTCTCTTAACATAATCTTATAAGGAAATGCACCTTTGTGACAGTAAACCAAATCCTTTAAGGATCAGAGCCTTTGCATTCATTCATCACTCAGTAACAGTAATTTTCATGTTTAAAAAAACCCTTAAACATTATATTTTCAAAATTCTGTGATGAAATAATTTCTTCATCAGAAAGAGGATTTCCAGCCATCTGGAATTTGCTCAATACCCACATTTGTTCTGCGAAACAACTGTCCAGTCCTGATATTGTATCTCAGCAAGGTGATAAAGAACAAAAAATAAGCAGAATGAGGAGTGCTATGCAATTATTATTATTTTTTAACTAAATCTCTATGCAAAAGTTGGCAGGAGAAACAGTCCACATGCATAATTTTGCAAAACCAACTTCTAAAACAAGCTATAACAGCAACAGATCCCTACAGCAAAAGGCACAGTACCCGCAACTGTTCATTCCAAGCTTTTACTTCAGATTTTTTATAGAATTATATTAATGCCTCTCCCTCCAGTTCTATCCCTGAACAATATGTGCTCATTTGTTCAGGGGTAGGGGGACAGTTGTGTGTTACATTAATCTTCCTGAATTACAAGAAAAAAAACTAAAATTAATGCCTAACAACAGAAAGTTTCATGCTGTGCCACAGAAGAATAGGGAGAGACGAAGCAGGGTAACATTGTACTAAGTCTGGGCCTCAGCCAAACTTCTCTGTTTCTTTCCATTTCCAAAGCCTCAGGGAGTTTATTTGGGGGGCTCTTTATAGTTTAAATAACATTGCAAAATGATCTCAAATTTAATAATATTTAGCCTGCAGTTTCTTTCCTCCTTTTTTTTTTTTGGCTTTTTTCACCATTGAGCAACTATAAAATAAGCTACAATTTTAGGGGGTTAAAAAAAACCAATTCTTGCTTTACATAACTACTCCAAACTGTAATGTGATAAAACCATGCAGCTACACAGCTTTGGGAAAGGGGAAAGAGATTTTATTCTTCTCCTAATCTTCAGTCTAATAAGGATCCCTCTATCCTGCTGTGCACATTTGGAAACAAAAGAAATGATATAGAATGTATTATTGATCATTCCTAGTGGAACATTGGGAATGGTAAATCATACGGAACTACACAGTTCATTAGACATTGACAGAAGGAGATACTGAAGCATTGAAAACCTGTAGAGATGACAGCAAGGACTTGCATTATAAATGTTATGTGTTGCCCTCTAAAAAACTCTCTAAAACTAAAGCACAATTTCTTTTGCAAAACTTTCTCTTTTTTTCCAAACAAATAAAGCATTCTTGCTAAATGTTGTCACTCAGCTGTTTCATTATCCAGAGTCTGATGAAATACCTCAAGTTTTCTGCTAGCATGGATGAGTTTTAGATGACGCTCTTAGATTTATTTCAAACAATCATGGTGTTAGCCATGGTGATTGCCACTATTCCTTTGTTAATATGCATCATTGTACATAACAGAAAATATGCTGATGCTACCAGATATCCATCCATTATGGTACTATGTATGCCTTCTCCACAGGCTTTAAATACACAGTCACTTTCAAATCCTCCAACATGCAAAGTGACAACTAATCCACTAATATATAGTTTTTCTGGCAATGATCAATTTGCTCATCACTAGCAGATTCAATGGTTCTTTTAAACTCTGAGATCATCTAATGAGTATTCTCTACAAAGGAAAGAAGCAGAGTTTAAAATTCAAAGCTTCAGGTTAACATTCTAAACAGAAAGTCACACTTCCCCATGATTATTTATACATCTAATGATGCCATTGCTATGCATATGTATGCAATGTCTTTCAACTAGTAATTGTTACTTGCTTTTCCTGCCACTACACAAATAGTATAACCTAGTACAGAAACACACGTATCAGTGTGGTATTTGTCACACCCACAAAAGGATTAATCAGCTCTCATTAGTTGCTAGGAAACAGTGTCTTGACCTTGGAGTATGCTCAGCCATTGAGGGCACTCAGATGACGTAATGCTTCTAATCTGGGTTCTGATAGTGCACAGCATTGTCACCCTGTGTCCTGCTATGGAGGAATTGTGTAGATTAAGTTGGTCTAGATCTAGAAACTGAACTTCAGTGATTAGCAAGCTATAAATAGTAATTAGAAAATAATAATCTTCCACAGTTGTGCTACTTCTGGCACATTTGGAACTAGACATTCATAGACAAATGGTTTTACAAAGTGTGTTTTCTGATTTCTCATCAGGATAGAACCTCTCCTCCCCTGTCAATCAGTAAGGATCATATGATCCATGTATAAGACTGACTATACTCATCAGCTTATAGCTCATAAAAATGGCACAATCTAATGCTTGTATGTGTGCTATCCCTCTCTGAAATAATATAAAGTAAACTTGGGGGGTCTGACAAACTCTCTTCCCAAAGACCCAATCAATTTCTCATTAGTGAATAGCAAAAGAACCTACGTAGGTGATACAAATGTTATTAATTAAAGCCCAAATAGCCTCTTGGTTTTTGTGCATGTGTGGAAAAAAACAAAGCAATTAAAATGACAGCTGGAGCATACATAGTACATTACTTAATTCCAGTTTGACCAAACAGTTTAGAGTTTGTTGAAGACTATTTTATGGTGATGCTAGTGGCAAACTTCACCAACACTATATTTACACAGTGCTGTCCAGCACTAGTACACTTCTACAAATGTTTTAGAATGAAACCATGGAGTCATGTGTTGTCTACCTTGACTACTTTGCAAGACAGTTTACAGACGGCCATTTCCATTCATTCCAATTCAATACTATTACTTTGAAATTTGTACACGATACTATTATTCATGAATGCTTGGATTAATTTCAGCTGATTTTATTTGAGAATGTAAATAATTTCCTTGGGTAAGTCCATCTCATAATGTGCCTGCTCAGTCCTTGTCTAGAATGCTAATAGCCATTGTGATGTCATTATTTGTACAGATTAGTGCTGTAGTAGTAAATTCATAATGTATAGATTAGCTATTTTTGCTGGCTTAACAGAAGCACCAGGAAAACCTTCTTTTCATTAAATATGAAATCAATAGGCATTCATTGACACTGAAAGATCTCAGCTAGCAGGTGCTGGGAAAGAGAGCTTCTGATTCTTGCCATCTTTGTGCCACCAAATGCCCTTGCCTTGTCAATTTACTTCTTCCTCACACTACTGTTCTTCAGGATAAGTGGCTGCATTCTGTTTGTGGTGTTGTGGTGGAATCTTTCCTGTCACTTCTGTCATAAACTTTAATGTCAAAACAGGCAAGTCTTTCAGTGCTGTCTGAAATTTCAAAGTGTGGGTTTCCTAGAGCACTACAGTCCCCCAGAGTTTTGTTCAGTGTGGATGCAAAATCATAAAGCTATAGATCTGAGAAGGTCTTCCACTGAAATCAATGAGAAATTATAACAAAATTATGAAAAAAGCAACTAAAGAAACAATGAAACAAAAACATACAAAACAACCTAATAATGAAACATTCCATTTTGTAATTAGCAACACAAACAAAGGAAACCAACTACCAAAGTCATGCCTAGTAGATTAGCATGTCTATTTAGAAGGCTAACATTACAGTTTTACTTACATGCGACACCTGCTCCAATGCATATCTGAAGCAGCAGAACTGCTTTAGGTTGTTCGGTATCATTCTGTCCTCTTTTCTATTTATTGTTGTATCTCATTTCCGAGCCCAAATATTTCCTTCTGTGGTGGCTTGTGCTAAAATAAACTGCATTAAAAAACAGTACAGTGACAATAAAAGTCATAATTGTATCTATTTATTTAAATATTTATATTCTGCCTTTCCTTGTGGCTTAACACAGCTTACAAGTTACAATGAAAATAATACAATTAATGCCAAACAAATAAAGCTCCAAACCCCCTTTGCTAAAAAAAAAAAAATACCTGTAGGTTTTACCCCATTAAAATCCTGGAAAATGGGCTTGCTGCACCTCCTGAAGTTTTCTGACAGTAGTTCTCCTCTCACCTGCTTAGGGATCCTGATCCACAAAATGGAAGCTGCAATAGGGAAGGCACATATTCTGGTTGATGTTAGGTGGGCCATCTGACATTGGGAGAACAGCCAGTTGGACACAGAAAATTATAAATTAATGTTATTTGCAGATGACATTCTGATTTTCCTAACTGATATATTAGAATCTAGTGGGCTTTTTTGCCTTTTGTCAGAAGTATCAGCCCATAAATTAATTTTAAAAACTGTAATATTACCATTTATTTGGGTTCTATATGAATTCAGGGCCTTATATTAATTTTTGCACAAAAAGATGCATTAGGGCTTATTTTAGGGGTAGGGCTTATTTTAGGGGAAATATGGTACCTTCACAATTAATTAAGGTGGGCTGTCAGCAGCCCTGTTGCTTCCTGGTCATGTGTGATACAAGCTGCATTCTCATTGGCAGGGAGCACCCTGCTGGATCACAGCATCCTGATCTGTAACTACCAGTAGGGCTTATTTTTGGAATAGGGCTTATATTTTAAGCATCCTCCAAAAATCCTGAAAAATCATAATAGGGCTCATTTTCAGGGTAGGTCTTATTTTCAGGGAAACACAGTATTATACAGCCTAGTTAACTTGTGGTTTTTCCACATTCTTGGTTTCTTCATATCTAACTTTTTGGTTTTTGGAGAGGTTCTGTTCCTCATGTGTTTGTTGCCTCTAGTGGTCTATTTGATATAACACCAATTTATATTAAGATGAAAAATCTGCAGATTTAAGCTGTATATAAACTGGTGTTATATTGAATAGAATCACTAGAGGAAGCAAAATATATGTAGAACTGGATGAAAAAAAAAACACACACACACCCCGGAAATTACACTTAAGAAAACTGAGAATGTGGTCAAGCCCTTGGTTTTCAAAATGAATAAATTTAGAGAATACCTCAGCTGAGTCAATAATTGAACAAGCAGGAATTAACATGCTAACTAGGACCTTTTTATGGACCACTCCAAAAATCAGTCGAAGAGTTTATAAAAGGAGAACATAAGAACATAAGAAAGAGCCTGCTGGATCAGACCAGAGTCCATCTAGTCCAGCACTCTGCTACTCGCAGTGGCCCACCAGGTGCCTCTGGGAGCTCACGTGCAGGATGTGAAAGCAATGGCCTTCTGCTGCTGCTGCTGTTCCTGAGCACCTGGTCTGCTAAGACATTTGCAATCTGAGATCAAGGAGGATCAAAATTGGTAGCCATCGATCAAGATTGGTAGCCATAGATCAAAATTGGTAGCCATAGATATTTTTCTTCAAGTGTATTTTAAATATCACAGTAAAAAAAAGTTGACTTTTAAAAAGAGTTTAACAGTTTACATATGTAAAAACTCCCATATTCTCACAATCCTTCCATACCATTTCAGGTATCCCATTATGTATAGATTTAGTAAAATATTTAACTTTACAATGATTATGAAAGTCTTTGCAAAAAGCATGTAACAAATAATGCATCAATAAAGATAAATAGAATACTGAAGACAAATTATTTACATGTGTTTTCCTGAAACCCCAAGACCACCTATTTTAAAAATAAGCTATATTAGCACAATATAATCCAAACAGACTTAAGACTACTTTGTGAGGACAGCAATAATTTTAAAGACTATCATGGATGTAAGTATTCATGACATGTAAGGGTTTTTTAAAAATTATTCTAACATTTTGAAAAAAGGATGTCTGTTTCAAGAACTGGAAAAAAACTTGAGTAAGCTTAGGTGAGTGGAGTTGGCTTCCAGAAGAATTCTTGTTTGTTCACTTTAACTTAGGCATGATGTGAAGCATTTAATTACAGCATCCCTTGCATAAGGAATATATGATAAACTGTACCAGGGTCATTGCCGAAAACTGCAATATGCAGAACAGCACAGCCAATCCTTTCTTTTGCCACCAGAATACAGCACACAGGGTTAGGATAAAAGAAAACAGTATAATAAGCATCGCGAATAATCTTGTTGGTTCAAACATCTTTTTCAGCTGCTTCACAGGACCCATCAAGAAGCAAGTACTGGATAATGCAGAAATGTTTCCTAAGGTGTAGAATATAGCATAGAGTTTCATGCCACTGCGAAGGATCCAAAGCATTACTGTTCCAGAATAGAGCACAAAATACCACAAGCGAAGAATATTGCAAACCATTTCACTCACTAAAACTGAGAGATGAAGAATCCAGCACCTGGGACGTCAGCCCCTGTTCCTCATCATCCTGCCCGCTCAGCACCCGCTGGAGTTTATCCATGGCCGCTTCCGAGAGCCTCGAACTGCCACCCCGCCTTTCAGCACCGATTAGCCGCTCACCCACCTAGAGGAACGCCCAGAGGAATGCCCAGAGGAACGGCCTACCAGAAGTCATGAGACCCAGACCCAGTCACGAGAAATCCAATAATAGATAATCAACTGAAGATGTTGAACAAAAATAGGAAGATTTTACCATTAGCATTTGCACCTGGATGTACTAACATAATTGATTAAATAGGACTTCCGGTTTCCGCCCACCACCATGGTGGATTCTCTTTTGTAAGGGGGGGGAGAAATCCACAGTTTCTTTTCTCTTGGGAGGCACTCTGGAGTGAAAATGCAGATCTGTAGATTATCAGATTTGAAGGAGGGAGCAATGTGCTCCAAAAAGGTGAAAAAGGGAAAGTGCTATAAATGTCAGTAGCCTGGCCTTCTTTTTTATTGGAGCTGGCTTACCATTGTCTCAGCTGTGGAACTTCTGCAGCAGCAACAAATGCTGTCTCAGTCAACATGATGTCGCAAAGATTATGAAACTTTAAAAATGAATGGAAATTGGGAAATCTTGCCAGAAACCTATACTTCAGTCAGCAAAAATTTGGAATTTACTAAACAGATGAGTATGTTATAAATATGTGCCAGTTGACAGACTGCATTATAATTTGGGAGCCACCTTTCGAACAGAACTAATTGGAGCTGTAATTTTCTCCTAAAAATCAAAACCCCTGAAGACACAGGTCGATTCCCCACCGAAAAAATAAATGTAGATACAAACCAGTTTGGGAAAAACTGGGACCTTTTCAGCACTGTTTCAACGTCCACAATGCAGCTTCTGCCCCACAAACGATCCTTGTTCCCAGAAACGCAGCAGCAACAAAGGATTCCCCACTGAAGCAGATTGAACACGCGATCCACTATCCTGATTGGCTGTTGCGTTGTGTTGGGGCAGGAATTTATTATTATTATTTTCAAACTTCTGGATCCATGTCTTTGCGAGCATGTGCAGAACAACCCTATGCAGAAACGAAGAAACGGGCGATTAAAGCGAAGCCCTGTTTCTGCACACCTCCATGTGGATACGATGTGTAGTACTGCTTTGTATTGCCTTCTACTCAGTCAATCAGTCAAAACCAGCCCCATGTTGCTTCATATCCACATGGATCTCCAGTCCACGAAATTTTTAAAAAGGCTGCGCACACATTGCACACAGCCCACTGCGTTCCCATTGGATGGGAGGCTCCATGCCACTACCAGCGGTGGGAAAAACGAATCTGGATTCACCTCCCCAACTTCCCCACTGCTCCAGATTGCCCAGATGTTTTTTGAAAAGGTCTACTTTCTTGCAGGTTCTAAAATAACACGTGCGGGGGGGGCAGAACCGGGATGAATCCGGTGGTTCAGCAGTGGGCAGTTCTTGCTGAAACCTTGATATTTGCATGAGTATCAAGCAGTTAATTAACCGTGAGGAATCGACCCAAGAAAAATAGTAAAATACTATTCAGAAAAAATAACAGAAGTTGCTTTGGTGAATATTAACTTTGAGGGAAGACAGAGAGGAGAAGACAAGAGTGACATCAACACACTATTTGTTTAGAATTGAATAGAACTAAATAGATGGAACTATGAGGATATCTGGTGATGAAAGTTCAATGTACAAAATTATAACATTTTCTTGCTGGGTAATGTCTTTGTCTGTGTTCCACCAGTGTTGATTTGTGATTGTGACTGTAACAGATATGAATAACAAAACTTACAAAATCTTGGGAAAATCTATGAAAGTCAACAATGACAGACAAGAAAAGAAAGGCTAGGACAACATCTGGTTCTCCTGTCCAGATCCACTGAAAAGGCTGGAGTTGTTTTTAATTGCTACGCAGAAGAATATGACAGAATTTTAACAGAAAAGTCAATATGTTGGTAAGGTTATTTATGAGAGTCTGCCTCCCTCCCCAGCCCAGGGACTGGCTGGGGAGCTGTTGGGGATGGGCTTCAGCTCAGCCAGACTCCCAGCCGCAGAAAAGCCCCTCTCTGCCTCCCTCCCTCGGCACTTTTTTTTAGACAGGTCTCTCTCAGCTTAAAAAAAGTGTGGAGGCTGGAGTTCCCCTCCCTCTCAGAGAGGAGGCGCTCCAGCCGCCAGCCTGCAGCCTCAACGCTTTTCTTTTTTTAGCCAAGGTCTCTCTTGGCTTTAAAAAAAAGCACCGAGGCTGGAGAGTCCCTCCCTTTCAGAGTGGGAAGTGGTGCTGTTATGGATAAATCCAGGGTGGTGAGGTATACAGAATTAATCAGGGGGCTTTTTGCATGCATTTAAATGTAAGACCAAGGGCCTGAAACTTTGGTTCATAGGGAGATATATTTCACATCTAGAAAAGATGTCAACCGCCATTGAAAAAAGCAGAAGTAACGCTAAGCAACGCTTATAATTAGGGAGGGAGGGGGTAGCTTGTAATCCATAATGGAAAGAAGAAGTGAGACCATACTCGTGTAGGTGAAAGATACTGAACACGGATTGCTTAAAAATACTAAAGATCAATGTACTGGAACAATAGTTACTTAACTATATTGCTTAACCAACGGCAAGCTGGCAGGTAGTGTGCTGGGAACCACGTATAAGGCTTTTTTGGGTGCAGAACGCTGGAACATGTGGTAAAAGCACGTGATTACGCCTTATAAAGGAGCAACCCTGCATGTGAAAAATGTGCTAATGCCGTATGCAGATAGATTGTAAGGCGTGGGGTCAGTCATGTGATATTTCTTGATTGACACACGAGCCAGCTAGGATGGGTATAAAAATAAGCTGCCTGCGAAGCAGACTTTAGAATGACCAACGCCCTAGGGTGTGGTTATTCTCCACATCTATAGACGTGAATAAAGAAAGCTGTTTTACTGTCAACTGTCTGCTTTGTGAGTATTGATTGGGGATATTTGAAATTAATTCTCATAACAGTGCAACCACAGCTGGAGCACTCCAGCCATGACTGCACTGCTTCCTGCTCCCAGGCTCAGTGGAGTAGCCACATGGGAGGGGGCATTTTATGCCCCCCACGTGACTAATTGGCGTGCACCCAGAACACATGTTCCCTTATGTCCCCGTGGCAGCTACACCACTGGCCAAATGAGACTCTCAATCCTCCCCTGTAAATAAGATTCCTGTGGGTGATATTAATTAGAAATATAGTGTGTCAACGATCTTGGAAGCTAAATGCCTTATTGCTTGTAGTCTTATCCGGTCGTAATTTCCCTCACCAATAAGAAAGTTCTTCAGGAGGCACGGAACAGTATCCTTTCCTCTCAGTCTTTTTCTGTGTTTTGTTCAGAGTCTGGTAGAACATGACTTTTACCCCTCCATTCTACCCCTCCATTACTCCATTCTCTCTCCCCCCACCCCAACATAATTTTACTTCACAGCTTGCAGGCTTTTAAAATCAGAACTCTTCAGCCTTGCTAATATTCATTCTATTTTAGCCAATTGAATAGAGAATACATACTTGGAAAGATTTATGATAGGATTCACACCTTTTTGCCTCAACTCTTTCAGAGAATTTACACTTGGAAGACATGTCAGATTTCACAGCAAGCCCTAGTGCTGATTGGAGGGGTATGACAAATGATAGATGGGACACCACTCCCTTTTGCCCAACCATGGCTATGGGCCTGAGTCGGGCCTTTTAGAAGCCCACAAGCTTAGCATAAAAGCAACAGCCCTCCCCTGTTGTCTATCTCTAATACTCGGTGCATAGAAGTATATAAGGTCTCTTAATTAAGAGAAACCATACAGCTATTGTGGCTAATTACCCTTAATAGACCTATCCTTTATGAATTCATATAATCTAAAAGTCATCTAATGATGTCAATTATACACGGTATAAAGAAATACTTTTGTCTGTCCTAAACTTCCTCTCAATCAACCGCATTAGGTGACTAATTACTACTACTGTGAGAGGAGGAGGAAAATTTGCATCTTTGTTCATAATTTTACAAAGATCTATAAAGCTGTAGCCCTTAATAATTTTTTCCCAAATGAAAAAAATACAGCCTTTCTTCATATAAAAAGTTGTCCAACCCTTTATTAAGTTACTTTGGGGGCGGGTATTTTTACTAGCATTACAATATCCTTCCTGACCTGGAAGTGCTTGATTATTTAACAACATTATAATACTTGTCATTTTCAGGTCCTTTCCCAATAATATCCAGCATAGCATTTGAGATGTCCACTGCTACAATGCCCTGAGCTGATGTTTTAAGAAAGTTTTTCCCACAGTCTCATGATTTCTTTCCCAGTTAACCAATTTAGAGTCAATCTGCATATGTGTGAGGTATAAAAAGTACCTCTTTGTGATTAGTTACACGTAGGCCCAGACAGGTAATTTGGTAGGAAATCCAGTCAACTTTCAAGGCAATCCTAAAAACAAATTACTGGGAGGAAGCCCAACTGTGTAGAAGATTCTGAATAGCCCTACTTAACAATGGCACTTTTCCACTTGTTTGGCATTTACATTGATAGAGTCATTACATGCCATTTTATTACCCATTCATTCAATCTGGATCCTTTGGGGTCTTTTTCAAAGTCTGATGGGCTTTTACTTCCCAGAAAACTTCTTTGTAATATGCAAATTTGTGTACTTCACATCTCAGTATTAAACTTGATAATTTATTAATACATAAAATAACACCAGAGGCATATGGGCTCCAAACAGCAGCCAGAGACAAAGCCTCTTCTGGGCACTCCACCCATCCCTTCTGCAGGGGGCCCATGAAGCCCCACCCACCTACAGAGCATGCAAAGTTGGGCCTCTCGTTCAAGGCAGGACTAGGCAGGACTAGGCCTGTTAAAACCAAAAGGATGGTCTCCAGAGAGGCCCAATACTGCATGTTCAAGGCAGGAGTAGGCCTGTTAAAAGCAAAAGGATGGTCTCCATGTTCTGCAGGTGAGCAGGATGGGGCATTCAGCCCTCCCTCCTGGGCTCCCTGCAGTGGGGAGGAGGGCACTCAGAGGAGGCTTGACTGCTGGCCTGCTCCATGTTTCCTGGAGGGAGGCTGACTCTCTGGTCATGTGGTGGACCAATTTTGCACCCCCCAATGACCAGAGGGTGTATGCACGGAGACGTGGGTTGCCCCATGTCCCCGGGCAGATACGCCACTGAGTAACATCAGTACCAATATTTGAGGAGAACGCTACTCTGTTTTGAAAAGCTGAGCATGAAGGACATCATCAGAACTGTGGCATCTATACATCTACATTTTACATTTCCTGTTCTGGTGATTTACAGAACTGTTTGCTAAGTACACTGTCAGGTTAGGAGGGAAAGAGTGATCACATATGAAGATGAATTCATTCTCTTTAAAAAGTAAACAGTAAAATTAACAACCTGATCCTATGAATGTTTGCTTGAAAGCAAATCCCAAAGAGTTCAATAAGACTTACTCCCAATTAAGGATAACTAGGATTGCAGCCTAAATCAATTAAACACATATAGCTTGCTGCTGGCATTTGTTAATTAGAGAGATAATTTTTTTGTTAAAAAAATAAAAGTAACAGGGTATATTCAAAAGGGTATGACAGAAAGGAAACAAAAATAATTCTATGTATTTGGGGATAAGCATATCAAAATGGTTAAGATCTGTTTTGTTTGAACCTTGAAAGAATGATAAAAGTCTATTTCATGATCTTTTAAGGACAGACAGAAAGCTGGAAGCTTTCTGAGGAGACTAAATCCAGCAAGTTTTTTGTTGTTGTTTTTTTAAATGCCCTAACAATAATGCAGTAGGGTGAAAAGATCAGGAACACTTTATACACATTGTGCTAATTACTGCAAGTACTTAAAGTTGTAATTAGCTTATTATACTGCAGAGAACCTAACAGGCATGTCTTTCAAAAGAATTTCTCTCCAGATCATTAGTGGGAAAGCTAACAACATCTGCTTCAAATAAAATCAACCAATTAGCACAGGCAACTTCACATCGTTTGCAATCAGAGAATTATATTGTGCCAAGTGCTAATTTCAATGTGAATACTATCTCCTTCTTATATCCCACGCTTATCTGCCAGCACAGCTGGTGTTTAACACTACTGACTTCAGTCAAGTCTCCAAAAACTTATGTTAATTTGAAATAACCTAATCAGAGTATGCAACACAGAGCGTGGTTGATCTCTGATTAATTAAAACTGACCTTGTCATTTCGCTGCCTATAAAACACCATTATCTCACCATTTATATAGTTAAGTTACCAAAAATATTCAGGTTGATGTGAAAATTCAGAAAAAGCTCAAAACTATTTTGAGGTAGTAAAGCTGGAATCATCTTTAAGTGCATGAATACCCAGTAATGTGTTATTGTAGCTCCCAGTCAGCAGCTAGCTACATAAATGACCTGGCCCCAGCCTTGTGTGAGGGTGGGGGGCTTTGTTGGGGTGGGGTATCTTTATTGAGTGAAAAGCAAAGGTCCAAACATCCTTCACTCTGATCTTCTATTGCTAAAATGTTTATATTGATTTTAAATCCATTCTTTCCATTCATCAGCTTGTCCCTGAGATAAGGGTTACACTTGAATGAAGTTTACTTTGTCTTGTCACATATATGCCCACCCCGAGTCCTTCTTGGTTTCCCCATTTCCCAGTTAGGCCCTTAAAAAACCACTTCTTCTGCGCCATCCCACACAAAAAACCCTCTAAATTCCACATACTTTAAAACATGAACAAAATAAAACTCTCCATAAAACAAAATAATTACATACTTGTTAACCTGTTAAAAAAGCAAAAACAACATTTAATTTGAATACAAAGCAACAGTATGGGATTTAATTACATCTTTAAAGGTGTTAAATAATTCAATGCTTTCATAGCTGGCACTAGCTAGTTTTTTTTTCTTTAACAGAAACAACAAAAACAGGAGGTTTTTGCCATGTGTCTTAAAACTGTAAAGATTCCATCTCCTATTGGTACATGTTTTAAATTCACATTGTGTCCATTACAGTTTTATAAAGATCAACATGCCACCCAAAGTTTATAAACTATATCTTCAGACTAAAGAAATATGAGCAACTCTTCATTTATTTACTTCTTCTAAAGAGAATGTTAATCAAAATGAAAAACAAGTATGACTGAAAGTTACAGAATACAAAGCTTTTTGCTGCAATCTTATAAATATTTTAGATCTTTCAGGAATTCAGCTAATCTACGCTACACAGAGGTTAAAGATGAATATTGGGAAATGTTCTCATCAACTGCTTCATTTAGTGCTCCAGGAGTTACATTCCAAGCTAAGAGAGGCAAAATCCAAAATGGAATGACCTAGAAGATTAATAATGGCACACATAGCCTTTAATCTTTGGACTACCATTTCAGGTACTGCCAAGGTCAACAGTGAGCAGCAATTAATTATCTTCAGACAGCTGTTCATTGGCATATCTAAAATGATAGTAATTGCTCAAACTGTTTTCTACTAGACAGGTGTCCGTACCATAATTAGCTCTTAACTGTTAACACTATTGACAATATTAATGGAACACTAAGGAATTAAGAAGAATAGAGCAAGAGCTCGTATCTAAACCCTGAGGTATTGCCTCTCCTGACAGGGACTTATTTACTGATTTACAGAAATTCCACTCACACAAGTATCAATTAAGGGTCTAAGGAAGTTACATTTTGGAATTGCAATTTTTTGCCACCTGGAGGAGAACATTTGAGCAAGACCTGAAGGCACTGAATATAGCATGGGAAGAAGCTGAAACACTCACCCAAGACCAGAAATGATGGAGAGCACTTGTTGCCTGATATGCTACTGGTAGCATGGGAGGATCCAACTACCGTAACTAAATTTGTTGGTAATTCAATCTGCTTCAGTATACTTTCAAGAGAAGAAAAATATATTTTTGTCCCAAAACGGAGCTGATTACAATAACGGATTAAAGGAGGGACTTCTCGTGAAATGGTGCTTTGAAGAGGTTTCCATAGCTCCCAAACTTCACTTACAGAAAGGGGCAATTATCTGGCATTGGGGCAAACCATCTGCTCTAGCCTCTCCAGAAGCTTTGAAAGCCTTCCGTTTTGACAGGGGAGATAGGGTTGATTTGTGACCCATTAGTTCTGG
The DNA here is from genome assembly GCF_021028975.2 of Sphaerodactylus townsendi. Taxonomy (NCBI): domain Eukaryota; kingdom Metazoa; phylum Chordata; class Lepidosauria; order Squamata; family Sphaerodactylidae; genus Sphaerodactylus; species Sphaerodactylus townsendi. The sequence continues at coordinate 80,288,420 of NC_059428.1, forward strand.
TAACAACCAGGATCTGTAAGTGAATTCTATTTGGAAAAAGATGCTGTTCTCACTTTTTTCCTTTTTTAATCTCTTATGATCATTTTCTTTCTGGGTTCTTCTTTCCTTTTTTATTTAATTTAAGGTTTTTTTATGATGGATCTATAGTAGGTTTTTTTTCAATACAGAAAGAATATTTTTTTCTAAAAAATACATTTTTACTAACAAAGGAAATAAAGAAACTTTTTCTTTCCTGTTTGGGTTGTTTTGTTACCAGACAGACCCATGGTGGGTTGAGGGAAATCTGCTTTTAAGACAACATTGTCTCTACTCATCCTGCTGACCCTTATGTACCTAGCAGTGCAGTGTTAAAGTGGGGAGCCCATTCTCTGCATTGGCTAGTGTACCCACAAGGATACAGAAAAATCTGTCTGGACATACCCTTGCCCATATCTGCCATGCAAAGCACCTATCTCACACCCTCCCTGAAGGAATTAAGAGAGCAAAATGATCCTGACCTGGACAGCATTCTCATTTCCAACATTGGACTACACATCCCTGCACAGACAAAAAACTTGTTAATGTGTTTTCCACAAGTGTTCCTGCCAGTATCATATTAACCCAATACTTCTTCCTCTGACTAATCTCTCTAACTTATTTGCTTTGTCATTGTTCTGTAGCTGTAATTCTGTCAGTTACCTTCCCCCTTTCAGACATTCCCAAGTTTGGCCCATCAAGCTAATGCCTCAACTATTAGACTAACTACTCAAATAATTAAGGCTGATGTCTGTCTCTTCTCTTTCCCCATAAAGGAAGGACTCCTCTTTGTGCTGGGAGATTAAGGGTCACTCTGCATGACCCTGAGGGTCCCTTTCCCCCTATTAGAAGCCCCCTTTCTCATTGTTCAGTATCCATTGTTCAGTATCTTTGGGCACTTCTCTGTCTGTGATATTGTTCTACAATGGATTTTTCTTCTGCCGGAGCTAAGCACTCTCTGTTCATCAAACCATTCTGCTCCAAGATCAGGTGACTAAAACTCTTATTCTGCAATTCCCTTAATCTGTTCCAAACCTATCAGCTCAAAACTGCTTATATCCTAGGACTATGCATTCTGCTGTTTTGTGTACCCCATTATCTCTAAATAAACTTGTTAAACTTTATTTGCTCTCCTGCAGAATTTCTTGCAAAAGCTGGTGTCTATATACATAGGCAAACAAGACCCTGAGCTTGCCCAACCTATTGCCAAACCAAGAGTCTGCTCTCGCTAACTCTCCACTCTAAAATGGAGAGACCCCCACAGTTTTGGGTAACAGCTTGAATGGCCCTAATTCAATTTCAGGACTTCCAGATCTAAAAGTATTCAAGACAGATTAATGGTAATAAGCTAGTTGATTTATGTATTCTCTTGACAAGAGGTGTGAAACTCTTTACAACTGTGAGTGTGATTATCAGAGAGTCCTAGCTGTGATTTGTAGACATTTGAGAGACTAAAGAGTCCCTGTTGTTAAAATCTTCAGTTTGGGATTTGTTTCACTTCCTGTCTTGGAGCTATTTTCATTCTGCCAGAACTGGACAATTGTGATGTTCTATACTGTTGAGTGGATTACAAAAAAATTGGCTTGGAAAATACAAAATTTGTGGATTTAAAGTCATTACAGATTGAAAAGTACCTAATTGTGGCAACAACTGGCAGTGATGAGGGGGTCTTGGATTGATCTAAAAACATTTGAGATATCCTTTGGTAAAAGCAAAAGACTAGGTATGCTGAGCTCAGTTTGGGCTGAGATTTGCTAGAAGATTTTCAGCTCTTACTGTATTTTTAAGACTGCTCTTACTGGACCATGAGAATAAGAGTCAGTTATCTCAAGCTTCTAATAAACAACCATTTGCTGGAATCATGTTGTCATTTGTGAATTAAGGAGAAATGCTTTGATTCAATGCTGCCTTCCTAAGGATTTTTAGGTGAAGCTATACTAAAATTTATCATTATTCAGTCTGAGACAGTTTCATACCTATCATAACATAGCTGCTTCTCACTGACAGTTGGGAACAGATGCAGCTAATATCTTTAAAAGTAAACAATCATTCTTTTGAGTCTTGCTGATAACCCCTATTCATCCGATTGAAAAAACTTTATTTACTCAGAAACATTGCTGCCACTTACTGGAATAGAGATAATCTATTCAGCTTCAGTCAGTTTCCCTGAAAATAAGCATATTTGAACATGAAGGAGAATTTTAAGCACTTGAAACAAATTCAGTGAATTAAATTTTAATATCAGAGAACATTTAAAGAATCACCTGCAGACTATAAGACAGGAATCTGTTTATATTTAATACTTTAAATCTGTTTATATTTAATGGAAAACTCCAGAAGAATGTCCCCCAAGACACAGACCCAATTGGATTTTTTAGCCAAGTAAACTATCAACAACCAGATCCTAAAAAAGAATTTGTTGAGAATCAATCTATGAAAACATATTCCAGTTAATGAAGATCTTTTCGATGTTGAGCGGACCTATAAAGAACTATAAGTAGAAAGGGAGAATTATATACTAATCTTCCAAGACCTACCAAACACACTTCTGATGAAAAGTGAGTTTAACTCTTCAAGACATGTTCCTTTCATAGAAGAAAAAGAATATAATTGGGAAATTTTACTCACCTTAGAAAGGCTCCTAGATACAGAGAAAATAATTTTAAAAACTATACATCAAGCAAAATAATTGGCAACACATCTTACAGAAGAAGACTCCAAGAATTACTTCAGAGAAAATCTACCAAAAATTATAAAAGGTCAATCCCTCAGGAAATTGCAAGAAAATGGATAGACTCTTCCAATATTTTAAGAACATTCTGTGGAGGAAAAAAAAGATATTTTAATTATCATTCACCAGATTGTAAGAAAAAGAACTATGAACAATCAAGTTTATGCTGGGAATGCTGTGAGAAATCTGTTATATTTTTGGTAGGTTGGAAGATATAAAATATATGGATATTATTTATTCTGAGAAGTTAAAATACCATATAGATAATGATATATAATTTTAATACGAACTAACTATATGAGTATGATAGTCGAAAGGAACTGCCAAATTTATGTGCTAAGTCTTTTTTCTTCTCCTTGAGCACTTTTGCACATGCAGAATAATGCACTTTCAATCCACTTTCACAATTGCGTGTGAATTTTGCTATTTTGCACTGTAAAATTCAGCTGCAAAGTGGATTGAAAGTGCATTATTCTGCATGTGTGAAAGTGCCCTTAATCTTTATTATATTATTTAGAAAAGCATTTGGCATTTTTAAAAAATATGTTTATATCTTACCAATATGATTTTGATGTTTAATAGTACAACTTAATGTATACCCTCTTTAATACATATAATTTTAATATGAATCTATTTACTAACTATAGCAGGTGTAATTGATGTCTCTATTTGAAAGTTAAAAAGAGTTCCCACTTAAAAGAACTGAGAAGTTACAGTGAGAGAAAACTTTTGTATGACAAAAACAAATTGAATAGAAGTATAGAATATAACTAAAAGTGAATGAAGAGCCCTGCTTTAAATATTATAGCAGATAAAGTAGTTTTAAGTTTTATTAATATCATTTTATTTTTTATTAATATCATTTTAATGTACAAAATAAATGTTGTATTAATATTGATTAAACATTAATGATGTTTTATCAATATCATTTTAATGTACAAAAGAAAAAATCAATGTTTATTTTTCAATAAGCATGTCAGTATGAAAGGATTGTGAAATTCATATATCAAGCTTGCTTTTTTCTTTTTTAATTATACTTTGAATTGTCTAACTAGTTGTTAATGTAAATTCATTTAATTTCTCTCTCTTTCTTCCTTTCCCTTTTTTGTATTTGTTTCTATTTGTATTTGTGGAAAATTAATTTAAAATATTTTTAAAGCAATAAGAGATAAAAGAATATGTTAAAAGAAGCCTAACATAGTGGTGGCGCAGGGGAGAGAGTAGAGGTATAGCTGGGCCATATTGTGCCTGTTGCACACTCTGCGTTTTCTGCCGCCCCCCCCCCCTGCCCCCCATACACACACACTAACCTTAGTTCAGTCTGAAAGTGCAGGCTGGAAAAAGCGGCCTGTTCATTTGAGGCTGAAAACAGCTTGGTGGGAACTACACTTCCCACAAGACCTTGGGGCTCGCAAGGTCTCATGGGAAGTGTAGTTCCCATCAGACCATTTTCAGTCTTAAGTGAACAGGCTGCTTTTCCAGCCTGCACTTTCAGGCTGAATTAAGGCAAGTGTGGGGAGAGCTGCCAGGGAGGGCCTCATGGATGGGATGTAAGGCAATTTTCTGCCCCCCCCCCCAGGGAAGTGCCTGGTGCAATGTGCACCCCACCCCACCCCCTGGTAGCTCTGCCTCTGGGAGAGAGAGAGATTCACTCTGAATAATTGCCAGTTTGTCAGAGGGAAATATGAACATAAGAACAGCTAATATAGAGAAATGTAATTAAGTACCAAAAACATCCCAAAGAAAGCTAATAGAACTTTTTATCTCACAAGAAGACATCTCTGACCTGATCCTTCTTACTCATTATGTACATAGGCACTTTTGAGGATATTAAAGAATCATAGTGCAGAAGACAAGCAGCAATGGTCTTTTTGCAAATTTTCATCTTGACTAACTAAATAGCGTACATAAATATTCATATAATGGAGTGCTGCATGCTTCCTCTTGATAAAGTTGATAATAAAATAATTACTATTAATACTATTATTAATAATTGATATTAATAAAAACTCAAGATGTTGTACACTATAAAATATATAACTCTTTCTGTTCCCATGTGGGGGTGCGGATTATGCTATCCATATTATCAACTTCTTGGTGCCTTTTTCACCAGAACTGTCTTTTTCTGTTCCTTACATGTCTTCAATAAAATCCTTAAAAACTCACAAGCATTTTATTGTCTGAGCAGGGGACTGACAGTCAGTGAAGGAGCATTTACCCATTTCTAATAGCAGTATGGCATTTGAAACATAATTTGGTACACTTTAAAAAGTATCGGGTCATAGGTTACATAAAAGACTTCAACCTGATACTCTGAAAAGTCATTGCAAGTCTAAGGAAACAGTATTGACCTTGAAGAACCAATGGTCTGATTCAGAATAAGGCAGATTTATGTAGACATTTTAGGAGTGTAGGAACCTTCCTGACAACCTGAAGCAAACCATTCCACATCACGGGTGCCACTACAGAAAAGGAACATTTATGAACTGCTGTTGATCTCTGTGTCTGCAGGGTGATACCTACAGGTCAGATGAGTGAGACTGTCAAACTGGGCACAGTGAAGAAGTTGTCTTGCAAATATGAGGGCCCAAGACCATGAAAGGCTTTTTACATGATAGTCAGTGCTTTGAACTGAGTTTGGTAACTGATGGACAGCCAATGGAGTACATTTATAACTAGTGTAAAATGCATGCTCTGCCTATGTTCCAATAATAACCAAACTGCAGCATTCTACATCAGCTAGAATCTCCACTTTTTAAAAAGGAAACCTATATAGATTGAATTAGTGATCTAGTCTTAATGGATCCAAGAGGCAAAATCATCAAGGTCAAGGCAAGTTGCCATCTTCTGAGCTAAACTGAGTTGAAGATTTTTAAAAAGTGTTTTGTTTTGTTCTGATTTGCTTTGCTTTTTGCCACTGCTTTTTGCTATTAACATACTAATCCAGCAATAATACTGAGTCCACGATAATTCATAAACTCTTACCTGATTCAGTAAGGGTCAGCTGAATATCAAAAGTTGGAAGCATGATGTCGTTCAATACCACAGCCATCCCAACCAGAATTGCTTCTGCACAGTCTGAGTTCAGTTTCAATTTGCTCACTTTCAGCCTTTTAACCACAGCAGTGAGATAATGCCTCAAGACCTCTATGTATTGCCAGGGGATTTAGATGTAAAGTTAAGGAGCTGGTTCTTATCACTATATTGATGACATCCAATTCTAAATCTATGAATGATTTCTCCTAATAGCATGGGGAATAAGATTGCACCCTGTGGAACCCCACAGCATAACGTATTAGACATAATATGTGAAATAATGCAGGAAATAGTATTATATAAGTAGAAAACAATGCAGTGAGAGAAAGACAGTACATATAGCAAACAGATAATACTACCACATGCCTTTAGATTTCAAAGAGGACATTCGTTTGATACAGAAACAGGATACTTTACTATCTGGTTCTGAATGTAACCAGTGCCCTCTGAAAGTATTTGTGAAGTTACCTTTCCTTATTATTATTATAGATTTCACAGCTACCATGTCTTTAGCTGATTGTTGGCCTTTCATTACAATTCGAGCCTCACCCAGTGGCCTAGGAAGTTGTAATGTATCGGCGTAGTATTCATGCGGATCCCAGCAGGGCTGCCTTCTGAATTTGACAGATGTTAATTTTGTCAATTCAAAGATGTTTCAAGTGCTGCCCTAGTTGTTGTTGTTGTTCTTATTAATTTAATATCACAGCTGCCAGTTCTTTAGTTTGTTGTTGTTGGCCTTTCATTACAACTCGAGCCTCACCCAGAGGCCTAGGATGTTGTAATCTATCAGCATAGTATTCATCAGATCCCAGCAGGGCTACCTTTTGAATCCAATAGATTTTGATTTTGTCAATTTGAAGGTGTTTCAAGTGCAGCTCTAGTGTTTTTTGAATGGCATCCAGGGTGCAGATTACTGGTGAGACTACCTCAATTGCACACTATACTTCTGTCTTTTTGATGGTTGGTCCCCTTGTAGCCCACATGTCAACACATGCCCAGGGACTTCAGCATGAAATGCAGCTCTTGTTAACCTGCACAATGACCAATGTAGTATAGGATTCTTTTGTATTTGTTTCACCATATTGTATGGGTTGGTGAACACTCTTAATCTGGTTTATCGGTCAAGACCTGTCTGGCTTCAGAGACCCTTCTGGTAAAATACACGACCTCCAGCATTGCTCTCAAAGTCATCCTCATGACCAGGGAGTGTCTGTGAGGGGATTATTATTATTTTGTTTTTTCCCCTGCCCCTTACTACAGTCTCAGGGCTGTATTATCCTTCACCTAGATAAGGGGAAAACATAGTCAAAGGAATGAATCTTGGAAGACTTGCTCCCTGAAGCTTTATCATTTCTGTGATCCAGATATGCATGTGACTACTCTGACATTACAAGAATGCCAAATGGTTGGTCATTTTTCTTCTGCTCTGCATGATGAAAAAAGAAATGTCAGATAAGTTTTCAGCAGCAATATTTAATCTAAAGAATGGTTAGAGCAAAAGTGAAGACCAATATTGAAATCAAGATTGTATACAAGGAAAGAAAGATGGTATTCCTGTGGTGTAAAGAAGAGTTAGAGGAGGTGAGTGGAAATGGGATTTTTCTGCCTAATATATTACTATTTGGGATGGAGGAGAGAATGCATTGATTCATACCTACCACTGGGCTCTCCTCAATGACATATCAGCATGAAGTCTAGCACCTACTGGTTAATAGACATTTCCAATAAGATCAATACAGGCTCATCACACAGCTGGCAATATTAAGCATCTTTTCATGGTTGAGCATGTAGTGTTGAGATTCTGCCTTAGTTACCTAATTCTCACCTCATGGTTTTTGATGACACAGCTCTAATGTGGTTTTGAATGTGAATAATAATAGATAGGAAAAGACTATGTACATGAACTTCCTGACACTTCTCAGGAGTTTGGTTCTGCATTCAATCTTAAAATACATTTGCCATAAATATATGAAGGTGACTACAAGAAGGCAAAGAAGGGTAATAAATACAGTGCAAGAACACATTGTATGTACTATGATGCTAGATATGTACTATGACACTATGATATTGTACAGTCACAATACCAGTGTGTTAGATAAGAAGCTAGATTAGAATATCCCAGACCAAATCTCCATTCTGCCATAAGGTTCACTGGGTGGCCTTGAACCAGTGGCACGCTCTCGCTCTCTCTCTCACACACACACACACTTAACTCACAGGTTTATTGTAAGAATAAAATGAAGGGCAGAACCATTCCAGCATCCAAGAGAAGGTTGGATTAAGTACTAGATAAATATTAAGATACATGTACTTATTTTACATGCTGCATATAAGCTCAACAATTCCTTCATGTTTTATTTTTTCTTATCAAGTAACAAATGAAGACAATTTCACAAAAGTGACTTGTCTTCACTTGAAATTTTAAAGAGGAAAATTCCCTTGCTTATGTTAATAAGGACTGGAAGCCTGGTTTAGATAAATGTAGCATTTCATCATGTTGACACACACTTTGTAATTTTTCTGTTTGTTTTCATGTCCAAGTAGTAGAAAGTACCATAAAGCATGGTTTAATGCATGTGCCAGACAAAGAATCACCCAGAGGATTCTAAGAATTTTCTATGTTCTTAATGATGGAAGCTGCATGGAACAAACCAAGGTAAAGCTAAGTACATGAAAGCAAAGCCAAACAATATTTGAACTTCTCTACTTCATAAACAGCATTCATATGGGATGATCACAAATTTTCCCTTAGGAAGATTTTCAAATGCTTTGGAGATTTGTATTTTGTAATGCATTGAATATTTTCTTCTGCATTTCTTCGGTTTACCGTCCATTGCTTGGTGTGACTCCCCTCTACCCCCAGCTTTGTTGATCTAGTTTTCCTTAACAGAACAAATAATGTTCTCTGAAGAAACTGAGAAGAACCCACAATTCACATCTAACTATTACACAAGACAGAAACCTCAGCTTAACCTGTCTATTCCATAATAATAAGGATAGATATAAGAATGTCTTGGATGGAAGAGAGAGCACAGCATTATGTTGAAAGACTGTGATCTCTTGCCAAGGACAGAGGAGAAAGGGAACTGGTTGGTTTCCTCTGAGAGATAAGTACAGTGAGAAGTCATAAGAAAAGACAGCTGAGAGCATACCCTGAGAGAACTGAAGAAGTGACTGTTGTAATACCAATCTGAGCTGGAGTGCAGCAGTCTGAGAAAACTGCAGCTACAAGAATTGACATTTGTGAGAAGTTGCCTAGTTTCTGGTGTACCCCCACCCTATTTTACTAGCACTTCACTTTCTTCATCTCATGTTTCTGGACTATATACAGTTCTTTCTTCTGGTGTTACAAGTGATTTTTTTCCCCACAATTTTTCTGAATTTCTTCCAATCTCTCTAAACACTTTATTCCATACAATGAATCACCTTTGGACTGCCAGTCTTTGCTTAGTAATATTCTAATCTGGATGCTGTTGATTGCCAATGCAGTATGGAATTATTTTGTGTTTGTTTCACCATATTGTATGGGTTGGTGGACACTCTTAGACCCTTTCCTCAAGGAAAAAGTAATGCGGGGCACAGCCAGGATAGATCAGCCTGGTGCAGCCCCAGGTCATTCACATGCCTCCGTGCGGGCAGCCCCAGAACCAACGCAGCTGGGTGATGCACTTTTGCATGGAGGTGCATCTGTTGTGACTGTCCCTGGCCCTCTCCACTACGTTGCAACATATGACCCCCACAGCCATACAGCTACACAGGAGAGGGGAGGAAACAATAGAGTCGTGTCAAAGTAACACGCCTCCCATGAGGGGCCATTCACTCAGCAGTGGCTCCAACCCAGGCTTCCTAAAAAGAATTGCGATTCTCATTTAAACCAGATTGGAGCAGGTAACGCAGGGACGGGAACCATGCAAAGTTACACACACACACACACACACACACACACACCAGTTTAAACCCGTGGGTAACCTGCATTTACTGGCCTGTGCAGAAAGTGCCTTAGTTTGGTTCCTTGGTTGAGACCTGTCTGGCTTGGGATACCATTCTGGTAGCATGCCTTCAGCATAGCTCTCAATGTCATAGAAGCACCCAAGCCCCTTTTCCACGACAAGGGGGTTTCCATGATAGGATGATAATGATGATATTTGTTTGCATTGCTTTCCAGCTCTTCAATTCTAGCCCACTGCATTGTTTTATTTATTAAAGATCTATGCTGATTGTCTAAATTTAATTTCATATTAATTTCATATCCTTGTATAAGCTCCTCTGTATTATTTTCACTTATGATGTCTGAGGCTGTGCTAATAGTGTCTGTCCTTCTGAAGACTGGGGCCTACTTCTGGTGATTACATTTACTGGCTTAATCTGATTTATCATTGCCCAGTAAAATAGATACCTCTCTTTTCCCAGGACTCCCAGACTCCCATTTTCCCTGGAAGTCTTTGTACTTAGGAATTTCTGCCAGTTTCACTTCAAACACATGCCCACTAATCCCTAATATGATAGGATCAGCCTGGCAAATACTGGTCTTTCTGTACCAGATGGGATTTAATTAAAGTGACTTCTGCCCCAAGCCTACCAACTCTTCATCATTTATTGCTACAGCATCCACATAGTCCTTGTTTAGATCATCTTTAACTTTCCAGATATGCAAGATTTTGGCTGGTCTCTCAGGTTGGCTCTCCTCAGCTTGAACAGGGATTGTTGGTTTGGTTTGTGACAGGATCTGCCTTTTTAATAAATTTGACAGATTTGGCAGAAGTTGGTGTTCTGGCTTTCTTTAACTTTGGACAATGGAATTTTATATGTCCCTCTTCTTGGCAGTAATAACTAGTGATCCCTCCCTTTCTGCTATGTGAGGGAAAGTTCTGCCTCACAGGGTTGGTTTCTGATGGATCAAACTTCTCTGAGAGGCCCCAAACTTTACTTTTCTTGCTAGGTATTAAGAATATGAACCCGCCCATGTCCCCTTCTATTTCATCATGGTTTATTCCACTGTTTTTGCTTTTTGTCACTCAAGAACCAACTAAATTGTGAGGCAACATGCTTATACAGCAGTTTCAAACCTACTAGACTTTTAAAGTTCTTCATAAGTTTGAATTGTATTTCACTCAATCCACCTAGTCAAAGCTCTATCTAGGCAGAATCCTAATTAGGCATAGAGCTAGAATTGCTGGTGTGCTGCAGACAGGCAGGGCATGATCAGGTCCAGTCTCGCAGGACAGAACAGGCGGCAGACAAGGGAGTAGTCAGAAGACAGTCCAACGTGTCAAGGCAGGCGGCAGGCAAAGGCTTGGTCACTGATCAGTTCAACAGGCATGGCACAGGAGATCAGGTAAACAGACTGGGAATCAGCAGTAGGCCAGCAGTAGGCACACAGAATCAGCAGTAGGCACACGGAGGCAACAGGAAACATACTTGTTGCACCCAGGCAGAAGCAAGCTCACAGCAAAGCTTATATAGAAAACTTTGTCCAAGGAATTGGGATTCTGCAAGGAGTTAATCCTCATCAGATACAGATACTTCTATCTTTCCATATCTTGCTGCAATATAAGCACTCCTCTTTTGCTTCTGCAGCAGCTGCCCTCTGCTTCTGCCTCCTGTGCACAGCTGACTCATTACTTGGCCTTGCTGGCAGGGGCTGATGGGAATTGTAATTCATGAACATCTGGAGTGCCATAGGTTCGCCACCAGGGCCCTAGGAGGATCTGCAGGCTCCTCCACCTGAATGTCATTAGGCAGGAAAGGTCTAGGAGTTGGATCTGCTGCCTGGTCTTCCTCAGGAGCAGCCAACTCTGACTGCACCGTGTTGTCAGGTTCTGCCTCACAGTGCTCTGTATTCTGGTATATACCCAGATGGATCAAACAGATGGCTCATGACACCTGGGTAGGATGAAGGGTTTTTGGACAAATCAGTGTAAGCCAGAACCTCCAGAAGTGTTGAACCAACTGCTTACTTCTTCAGAGACTAGTACCACAGGGGGGAAATGCAGTAAAAATAGGAGTACCACTATTCCTATTTTGCAATTAGGTTTATTGAGACCAGTGAAAACAAATCACAGTGAATAATTTGTGGCAAAGTTTTGCCAAACCGTGCAATGTTCCCTGAAAAAATGTGCCATCATTTTGAGGGGGTCCATCCAGAATGCAAGGGCAAACCAACTGATTTCTTCAGAAGGAAGTACAGTGAACTTACAAAAGCTCAGAAAATTATATTCTATCACTTAAAAAGAGTTAACGAAAAGGCTTTGATGGCATCCTGCTATGTCAGTTACTGAGGTGCTCAAGCTGGCAAACCCCATACCATTGCTGAAAATCTTATCAAACCTTGCATAAAAGATATAATTGAATGTATGTTGGATGGAAAAGTGATGGAACTATTAGGCATCGTTCCTTTGTCAAATGACCCAATTGTGTGATGAATTGGGGACTTAGCAGAGACATGAAAACTACTTTACTGTCATGGATACAATACATTAAATTTTCATTCCAAATGGATAAATCAACAGATTTGGCCATGTTGTAAGTTTTAATAGTATTTAATAGTACCAGTACTTGGAGTCTTTTCAAGAGGATCTGCTTCTCTGCAAGCCATTAGTGACTGTGGTGCTGAAATTTTCAAATACATACATGATTTTTTCACAATGAATGGCATTCTATGGGATAACTGTGTTGATGTGTGCACAGCCAGTGCAAAGGCCATGACTGGAAAGACATCTGGTGTAATCTCAAGAATAAAACAAAAAGTCAAGGAGTGAAGCAGTAGCTACTGCTTTCTCTGGGATGGCTTTCTCATGGCAAAACTTTGACTCAGCTCTTCAAAATTAAAACTGAAGTCAACTTCCTGATTGAAAACAACTTCACTTTGGGAGACAGGTTGTATGAGTTGGCTTATAAAATTGGTGTATTTCGCAGATTTTTTTTAAAAAAAGTTAATGATTAGATTCTTTCACTTCCAGGAAAACAGTAAGTGTTTTTTATGCCAGTGATAAAAGTATAAGTGTTCAAAAAGAAAATCAAGTTTTGGGTGGAATCAATAAAACATGGAAATCGAGACAGCTTTCCAATGTTAAAAGAATTTAGAGAAGAACTAGATTCTGATATACCTAGAGATATCTCAGTATTCCTCCCAGGCTTATAGAGGAGTGTAAAATGAAGGCGCTTATATATATTCTTTTCTGCACTGCCACCAAAAATATTCTTTTCGCTGCCACCAAAAATAAATTTTCTTTCTATATATATAGCCCACTTAATACTGATTTTTAACAGCCACCACCTCCCTTTTGTTTGGGGAACACACAGACACAGACAGGAAAATAAATGACTGGAATGGGTTTTAAAAGGATCAAAACTCAAAACTTTTATTGATGGCTTAACAGAGGCTTCTCAGGTAATTTTGAGAGGATGTAAGCGTATTGGTTTCAGAGAAAGTTTGTTAAAGCTTAACGGTTGCAGAGTAATATTGTTTCTTAAAGCTTAATGGTTGCAGGCACTTTACTTCAGTTACACAATGTATGAACACTCGCAGGTGTCACTTCACTCCAGGCGTGTCCCCTGGCCTTCACAAAGTTATGGAAGGCGGCAGAAGGTAAGAGCCATTTGGGAGCCCCACCTATCTCACAAAGCGTCTGTTGAGGGGAGAGGAAGGGAAGGCAATTGCCATTTTGAGCTTGAGAAAAGTGCGGCATGAATACCAATTCTTCTTCCAATAGCACATTTCAGAATTTTCTGAAGGGTTGCCATAAGTTGGAGGAGACTTCATGGCACTTAACACAGATTTGCACATATGCAAGACGTAATGAAACTCCTTGTTTGGATGTTAGGAGGTACAGTCTAGTTACTATTAGGCATCTAGTGAGTCCCCTCCCCCACTCCTGCCCAATAATATTTCCTTTCCATCCATCCCTCCCTCTGCAACTCAGAGGGATGGGGATAGCCGATGGTTGGTGAAGCAGTTCATGGCAGATGATAAAAGGGGTTTCCAGTTTTTACTGTCCAGTATGATGTTCCTATGAATATGATTCCCTTCAAAGTGTTTTAAATAAATAGATAAAACTTTCTTAACCTCAAAAAAAGAATAAGAAACAAGAACACTCAATTTATGTTTTTCCACCACATGCTTCAATTTTTCTGTAAATTGGCATTGTTTGCAATGACAAAGCAAAAATATTCTGACAAGCTAAACTTCTTTTGTTTTGTTTTTTCTTAAAACGAAACATTACCAAGCAGCTAGAGTAATTTCACACTTGGCAAAACTTGGCATTTGGCAGCAATTTGTATTGCACTGGAGAAAAACTGAAAGAAACTCACAAAATATCCTATACTATTATATTTCCTTGCCTGTTGCACTGTATTATTTTCTTGACATTTCAATAAATTTTATTACTTTTGGAATGCAAAAATGAACTTAACAATAAGTGGATATGTAAAATTCAACCAGCTTTATGTGAGGTCAACTGCTTCTGCTGAAAGTAGCATGCTCACTTGCCTGAAAATAAGAAGATAGTACAGGAGTTAATGGAAGAGTGGTGTGGTATGCTAGGAGATAATTCCACAAAAAGCTGTCCAATAATCACAGCCCAAATCACAATATCAACTGCAAACAGCAAATGTAAACCCATTCCAAGATTCCGATAGTGAATTAGTTTATTTGTAGTTGTATAATTATTAAAATGAAGAGAAAGTTCAATAAGTGGTGAGAGGGCTGGAAGATTATGGTCAAAGAAGTAGACCAGCAATGGGCACAGGAATAAGAAGAAAGGGAAGGCAACGTTATAGTTAATTCAAAACCCTCCTATAAGGGAGGGTGCCATCACAAACTTGGTGAGAAGATAAAAAAATAATTGAGAACAATGAAAATGTAAAATAATTTACAGGACAACCTCAGCTGTGCAACATTTTATTCTCTAGAATTACTATCATACTTCAGTAGTATAAAATAGCTAAACCAAAATTTCAAAAGTGAGCCAGAAGTTAGGGAGCTGGAGATCGAAGATCACCAACAGGTCTGCAGACCACAACACAACCAAACTCAGGATCAGGCCAGATGTCAGACTTGGAGGATGGGAGACAGAAGCCTGTCAAGGTCAGGCAGAGAATCAGAATTTCCTGGTCAAAGACAAGCATAGTCAGAGGTCAAGGGCCAAACCCTCCAGTCTTCATACTACATATATCTCCAGGCTACATCCCAGGCTGATGGTGAAGATACTAGGGATATAAAATTCCCAGGAATCAGGTTGTTATTGGGCCAAAGAATTCAATCACAGACCATTGTGGGTTTTCTGGGCTGCATGATCGTGGTCTGGAAAGAACACATCTTACCGTAACATGCCTCTGAGGGTGCCAGCCATAGTTGTGGACAAAATGTTAGCCACACAGCCTGGAAAACCCACAACAGCCAGTTGGTTCTGGTCATGAAAGCCTTCAACAATACAACAGTAGGATTAATCTCACATCACTATTTGCACACTGTATTTATTTCTTTTTCCTTCTTAAATCTCAGTTTCTAACTATGAGGTATACTCTGGAGTCTTGTTATGTGGATTTTATTTTTGGTTTGTGCAGGCATGGGGCCACCAACATTCATATGAGATATGGAGTTCTCCAAGTATTACAACTGCTAACCAGATTACAAACATCTGTTCACCTGGAGGAAATAGAAGTTTCAGAGGGAAGAGTTTAGGAGAAAGAAAAGTTCTTGAATAGCCACAGAGGGTAGATGCGCTAGGATTTCCACTTTTCCTATGGCAAAATGGAAACTGTTTGATTGCCACCTGTAAAAAATTCAAAATGCATTAAAGCAGGCTGGCAGTTATGAAAGGGATGGGGCAGTTATGAAAGGGATGGGGCTGTGGTTGACAGGTGTCATTCTATGGGACTTCAGAGTGCATTGTTTCTTCTAAACACTGAGAAAAACCTGAAGAGGAATTTGAATGTGCTAAATGGAATATAACTGGATAGCAGCCAGTTATACCAATTAAAATATTTGGGATTAAAGAGTTAGTGTGACATATAGGGTACTTGCATGCAGAAGCCTACAAGTGATGTAAAGTGGAAGAAAGGATGGGGGAATTATACAAGGAGTTGGAGGAGCTGATCTTTGTTTTGGATATGAAATCACAGGAACTGATACCTTATTTGAACTCATGTCCTTCCTCAAATGTTGAACTCCCCAGGCACTGTCCTAGATCTCCAGGAATGTGCCAAGCTGCAGTTGGCAACCTAAGCATTGTTAAATGCAGAGAGGCGGGCAGAAAGAATTTTGTCCAACAGCCATACCTTACTAGTTCTTCAACTGTCTAGCTCCAGCAGTTCTTATTAAACCCATCTAGACTACAGACAGACACTTCCAAATGTCAGTTGCCTTGAAAACCCTGTGGTGTCACCATGAGTCATTGTGACTTCATGGCACACACACACACACACACACACACACATGCAGGAGGGCAATGAAGAACAAATAAAATTAGACTAGCAGCACTCTCTAGAGCAGTGGTGGCGAACCTTTGGCACTCCAGATGTTATGGACTACAATTCCCATCAGTCCCTGCCAGCATGGCCAATTGACCATGCTGGCAGGGGCTGATGGGAATTGTAGTCCATAACATCTGGAGTGCCAAAGGTTCGCCACCATGGCTCTAGAGGCTGACAGCTATAATGGTACTCAGAGCAAGACTTTGGGTTGAGTCCCTATGTCCCCTGATACTATATAATCAGTACAGCTGCATCAGACTGCAGATGGAATTGACTTTCATGTGATGTAGGTCAGTTTTGGAAACAATCTTCATAATTACTCTCTATTTTTGTAGTTTTTGTCATAGATCACTTAAAAATACATTGAGGAGGACTGATTGTCCCTGGGCCACAGTTTAAGAATCAGTGGTTTCTAAGGAACACATTTCATGCCAGGATGGATGCATATTCTTCATAGATGCCACATCAGAGGACTGTACTGTGTTTAGGTGCAGATATTTTTAAAAAAGGAAAAAGTAGCACTTGAGCATATAACCATTTAAAGGTATGCCATGGGAAATGTACGCTTTATCTAGAAATTAGGTAAGCATACATATTGGCAAAGTAAGTGTTTGCCTACTGTGCAATAAAAATGGTTCACTTTAATTTGAAAGGTCCCCTTTTCTAGGAGTGAAAACAAGTTTGTCCACAGTTTCAACTAAATCCTTGATCTTTATTGATTGCTACTTTTTACTTGAGGTGTTGGACAGAGAAAAGGGAATATGTCTAACAGATTTGAAATGCTCTCTTGATGAACTATTTTTATCTGTGTGTGTGACAAATGCAGCACTATGTGGATGCATAATGTTCTCATGGTCAGCCTCATTTAAAGCAACATTCATACCAAGCACTGTAGCAGATCTTTAAGTGGCTTCTTTATTATTTTTCCCTTGTTATTGTGCCTCCGCGGGGACTACATTGAGGGAAATGAAGGCATCCAAAGAATACTGCTCCTATTTCAGAGCCTTTGTCTGGTTCTCTATGACTGTATTAATATGAACAGTATTTCACCAAATCCCTTTTGTCATTATTTCAGGCCATTTCCTCAGCAGGTTATCACACAATTCCAAGGACAAGTTGAGTTGACTATTACCTGAATGAAACTGAGAATAAAAGAATGTGTTCTTCGTTGTAGGGGAAAACCTGTTCCAGTCCAAATGAAGGAAAATTGCTGCAAATATGCCATGCATATGTTCCTCTAAACAGACCCATTCAAAGTTGCATAATAAGCTTTTCAGCCTTCTATTTTTCTTTGATTGCTCACCACCTTTTATAGTAAATCACCATAATAGGTGCACTATTACTAAATTCTGTTGACCATTTTCATTATAAATGTCTTCAAAATAGAAGTGAGTCACAAAGGAAGGGATCTGTGGGTCCTCCTTCCCTCATTTGACTCATATTTTGAACACTAAATACCATAGCCTCTTACAACCATCTACAGAAAATCAAATGCCCTCCATCTTAATATAGATCATTAGCTTTACTTTGTCACCAGAGACAATCTTATCCCTCACTGTAGGACTGCACATGGGAGGAGCCTGAAATCATAATATACTGGTATCATTTCTTTTGAGGATTAATCATGCAGCACCAACAGGACGCCTTATTTTTATAACTAAAATAAGAATCTTTCTTGTAGAAGAGAAGTTGTAGTCAGGGCCACTTTGTCCTTGCTCTCAAATAAAGAATTAAGGCTTAAACATCCCATTCTAGAACCAAAGATGTAACACAGAAAATGACAGAAGGATCAGATATAGAACTTCATCTTGAAAAGACAATTGGATTAGTTTAATGACACTGATTAGATGTTTGTGTCTTCTATCACAACAAGGGAGAGAGGGACCACATGATTGATTGATTGATTGATTGATTGATTGATTGATTGATTGATTGATTGATTGATTGATTGATTGATTTGATTGATTGATTGATTGATTGATTGATTTCTTATACCACCCACCCCGAAGGGCTCTAATAAGTACAGTACAGCATTTATACCAATGTCACCATAGCTAAAGCTAGAACAGCAAGATGTATTTATTGCCACCCGATGATGGGATCAGACCTGTTCCAGTTCCCGTTAAAGAACACTCCATCCCTGGATTTCTCCACCCTATAACCTCCCTTGGAGCTTCCCCCAAAAGAGGGAGTAGCTCCCCAGTTCCCCCCTTCCACAGCTCAGCTCCCATGTGCACCCACCACTAGAGCAGGGGTGGCCTGCTCCCCTGCTCCCCCGCTCCTGCCAAATGCTTCCATCTAACTAAGCCAACCCAACAGTTCAACCTGAATGCTCTGCAGCCATAGGTCCATCCCACTACCCGGCAGGTGCACCCTGTCAAGCATGAATAGTGCCATATTTCTAAAAGAAATATCCCTGTGTGGCACGAATCTGCCTCCCCGCCCCTGTATGAAGCGCACCACTGCCCTCAAATCTTTTTTCTAGCAACCTTGACTGAGCTCTGGGGTATGGTGCCTCACCAGCACCACCGCTGGAGTAACTGAGACCAAAAGACCACTGTGTCAGGCACCAGCTGCAGCAATGTGTCCAAGTCTGCCTTCATGGCGCAAAGCAGTTCAATGCGCTTGGTGGCCACCAGATCATTCTCCCTGAGCTGGATCACTAGGGCCTGAGCTGGATCACTCCATGCCTGTGCAGCCACTTCTTAATCAAAGGTAGCAGTCCAGCCCATGTGTAACATGAAGCCCAGAAGACAATGCTGTGCCCCACGATCCATACCACATCCATAGCACATGGTGGGGGCATACAAGGACCAAAGGACATGCAACATTAGTTATCGGCAAATAGCCTTATGTAACTCCTGTAGACAGAGGACTGCCACCACTCGAAACCCTGGATCCTCTCCATGGACTTCCCCTAAGTGGCTGCAGAGGAGGCAGTCCCGATACAAAGGGAATGCAGGCCATAATCATAACCCTGCAAACCCAAATGCCCCAAGGCTAACCATAAAAATTCCACCAACTGGAACCTGGACAAGCAGGAGGCATCTCTGTGGATCAATAGAGGACCCGGCACTTTTGGGCAGATTGCTAAATAGTTCTCAGTGGTGGCCAGCAGGCAAGGTCCACCACCCGTGGCAACGTGGAGAGTCACCAAGGTGCCCTGGGCACTCTGGTCTGTCTTGGATTGGTGCAGTGTGATGAATAGGAGTGGGTGCTGTACGCTGAGGTTGGCCTAGGTGTGTTGCCATTGCAGGAAGCCACCACCAGCTCACTGTGTGAAAGGCCCCGAAGAAAGCCAGGCAAATGGCTGGCAAACTGTGTAGGATTCTAGCCAGCAGATCAAGTGAAACCAGGCGACGCCCATCTGCCGGGCATGGTGACACCCAGGCCCACCCTTTTACTGTTCACTGAACCAGAAAGGAGAAAGCTGGGTTGGGCTGGTCTGAAGCTCTGCAATAAAAGGATTTGCCGCCAAGAATATGTGTAATGTTGTCATGGAACACCCCCACATGTGGAGACAGTTTAGCTGCTGTAGGGCAGTGATGGTCAGAGGTCCTTGCTCTGAACAGGTGCCACTGGCGCTCAGGAAAACCTGCAGCATCCCTCGGTATGAGCGGTGTGTTGCTGGGGCAAGTGAGTCCAGCACACCTCGCACTATTTGCTGCTGCCAAGGCTCCAGAGTTGCTCCGGGAATGGATCTGGCCTGGTGTTGGCCCCAGGAGCAAAAAAGTGCCTGACAAGGTGCATTACCCAGTCTGGTTGTTAATAACACTAACCATGACCTGGTTGTCACACAAAGAGAGTACTTTATGGTCCCGAAAGAACTGAGACAAGAGGTGCATCGCTACCATGATGGGGAAAAACTCCAAGAAGGTCAGATCCTTCAACCTGCCCTCCTGTTCCCAGTCTGCCGGCCACCTTTGGATGCACCATCTACCCTTATAATAAACCCCAACCCCCAGGCTTCCGGCCACATCGCAGTGGACCTGCAGCACCGAAGCCACTGACAAAGGGGACTGCCACAGGGTGTTTCCATTAACATGTGCCAAGAATTCGACCCAGACAACTAAGTCCTCCTTGGTGGCCTTAGTAAATCTAATGAAATTATGTGGGTGGTGATCCCTGTGTGGAGTGGGCCAGCCACGCACAAAAGGCGCGTCCCGGAACTATCACTCGACAGGCAAAGTTCAGATGACCTAAGATTGACTACATCTCTTTCAGGGTGCACTTCTTTTTCCTCCCTAATTCCACCAGCAAGGAGTGCAGCCTGTCTGCCTTCTCTTGGGGGAGATGAGAGGTGCCCGCCACCATTTCCTGAGTGGTACCCAAAAAGACCAGGGAGGTAGAAGGACCTTACGTCTTCTCCTGCACTAAGGGGATCCCCAGTTCCACTGCCAAGGCTTGGAACGCATGCAGCTGGTGGCCGCACTCATTTGTGGAAGCCCTGTTGAGGAACAAGAAATCGTTCAAGTAATGGGGGACATAAGAAAAGGAGATCCACTCTCTCACCACCCACTGAAGAAACGTGCTGAAGGCTTCAAAAGCCACACACACTTCAGAGCACCCCATTGGCATGGCTTTGTCAACATACCACTGCCCCAAAAATTTGAAACCCAATAGGGGTAGTCATCCAGGTGGATGGACAACAAGTGGAAAGCGGATTGGATGTCACATTTTGCCTTTAGTGCCTGACAGCCACATGAGCAAATCAGCACCACTGCCTAGTCCAGAGACGTGTACTGCACTGAACATAGCTTTGGATCTATGAAGTCATTCACCAATGAGCCCCTGGGGTAGGATAGGTGGTGTATGAGGTGATATTCGTCTGGGGCCTTCTTGGGCACCAGTGGGGAAACCCTCACATTCGATAGTGGGGGAGACTCGAAGGGGCCTGCTACCCTGCCAGCAGCCACCTCGTTAGCAATCTTGGCGGCCACTACTGCAGAGGGGTCCCTGGTGGACTTAAGGTTGGCACAGTCAGTAGCTACCATGGGGCCTGAGTATGGGATACAGAAGCCCTGGGAAAACCCATCTAGCAAAAATTCAGCCACCCTTCAATCAGGGTACATAGTAAGCCACTGTATTAATGCAGGAACCTAGACTGGGGTATTGGCAAGGTGCCTCAGCTCCTCACCAGGGGGGCGATCTATGCTGTGGCACAGCCAGTTTGCTGTTCTGACCTGCCATGTCTCCTGGGGGTGGAGTTGGTTGCGGGCTGAGCTCCCCGAAAGGGCTGTGAGCTCTTCTCCTTTTGGCAGACATGTGGGCCATGCGCACCATAGCAGTTCTCACAAGCATGTTTGAACCATTGGCCATTGGCATTTTTCTCAATTAAACTTCCAACACACCAATTGCCCCCTTCCCCTCTGGGTCCTGCTCACTTCCTGAAGCCTGTCCCCCATGGCCGGGCAAATGGTTGGACTGACATAGTCCAAGCGTTATCATAGATTTGGTCCCAGCGCGTGTCGCTGCCGTGCGAGGCACTCCTGCGGAATTCCTCATCATAATCAATGGCTGCAGCATCACCAGCAATAGCCCTGGCTCAAGAAACATTATTGAAATGAGCCCAGAGCTACCAGGCCCATTGGGGGTAAGCCGTGGAGATCAGTGCGGCATACTCCCTGAACCCCAACAACCAGCTGTCAAATGTATAGGTTTTATATATAAAGATAGGTTTTATATATATTAAAAAATTGAAGAACCACAGCACATCCCAGAACACTGCCCCATGACTTACCACCCAGGCTGCATTCCTAAACCCTGTAGCCACCTGCTTGCTAAAAGGGGGTTCCTGAGCAGTTCCAAGACCTATCCCCCCTTCTGCCAACCAACTTGGACTGGCTGGGTATTTGAGGGGGGCATGAATGCAGCTGTGAGAGAGGGGTGGAAGCAGGATTGCTCCAGGTCACCACTTGGCCATTGCCCGGGCCTGTGTCCTTGAGGCCTCAGCCGGCCCACCTGGGTGATGGAGATCTGCCAAGACCCACCAACAGCCCACTTATTCAAGTTCCCCTCAGAAGAAAGGTGCGCCGGTGCTGGGCATGGAAAAGTGCACCAACACTGGATGCGACCGGTGCCAGCAAGAGGGGAGTCCAACTTTTAAAACTCCCCTGGAAAAGGCATGTTAATGGCAGGTGCAACCAGTGCTGGCAAGAGGAAACACCTGCTCACCCAGCGCGCACCGAGGCCCCCTGCTCCAGCTGCCCATTTTGCTCCGCCCACCTCAGCAGGCCACTCCATAGCCAGAGCATGACCTGTTTGGGCAGCTAGAAGGCCCACCCAGTGTTCTCCCCCCACTGTTGAAGGAGCAAGGAGGAGGCATACAACCAGGCAAACCACCCCGGCCACCAGTAAGAAAAAACATCCCCTCCCCTCCTTCTGCATCCCCTGGTGGGTGGGGGGGTTCCCACCAAAGCCCCAAAGGCCTGTTGGGGCCAATTAGTTAAGGGGGGCAACCACACAGCCGTGGGCTCACCAAAACCAAAGAAGCTTGCTGCCGCCGTTGCTGGAGGGAAAGAGGAGGCTGTGAGCCAAGCCTGCTTATTTAAGCCTCAGCCTGCTTCGCCTCTCCTGGATGTCATGGAGCTTCTTTTTGGCACATTGTTTTGGTGCCTTTTTTCTTCCCCTTCTTAATTAATCTTAAAAGAAGCCTTGCCTCCCCCTTCACAGTTTTTTCCTTCCCGTGTGGCAATGGCAGCCACGCTTAGCCATGGCTGCTCTTTCTCTTGACTCTGATTTATGATTTTTAAACACTTGACACTTTCAACCCAGCTATATCAAAATCACCAAGAATAGATATGACAAGTATCCTAGCTGAATTTTTCAAAAAATGTTTTATGTTACAATCTAGAAAGAGCCCTTATAGGGGTTTTTTGTGTTATATGTTGTCCTCTAATTAGTTCAGTCCTGTTTAATTTATACTAATTTTATCTGAACTGTACATTTTAACTTTGCAAAAGTGATTAGGTCAATCTAATTAATGCTGCTAGTATCTGTTTCTGTAGTGCATATCTGCTTGCTTAAAATACACTCTCAGTTGTTACTTGAAAGGTGAGGCCCTTTTTAAATATAAAAAATAAACACCACAAACAAAGCAGTTATTATGATAGCTGACCATAACCAATTTATACATAAAATGTTCTGCTTTTAATGATACACCATGTGGCAAAAAAACAGCTCTACTTTCAGTTCAGATTTCTAATAAAGGGATAGCGGAAAGGGACAAGATAGGTTCTTCAGAAATTGTGGCTTTCTGCCCTTTCAGAGATTTCATGCAATCTGTCATACAACGTCATCACATCTCTCACATAATTGCTACAAGCATCAGACTAGTAAATCAGAAAACACACAGGTATACACAGTCACTCCATTATTTGATGACATTACAAGCATCCTGAAAGTCAAACATGAAACTAAACAAACCATAAAAATAGCAAATATTAATCCATCTGAGAACTAGGAGAGAGGGAAAATATAATTTGCAAACTGCAAACAGGTTTGCAAAATTAGTGAAGCCTTAGTGGGGCTCAAGCCGATGAATAAGTATTTTAAGAGAAGTGGAATGCAAAGAATTATCTTTCTGGAATCAGTCTGACTCTGACTGAATACTCACAAGGCTGAGATAGATTGACTGCAATTTATGTCTGTTTTTCTTCCTGGAGAAACCCAAAGGGGCTTAAAGAAATTCTCAAACCAATAAGTTTAAACAATATAATTTAATTAAAAAACATATAAGACTAACACAACCTGGATAAGCTCTAGTTCACTGAACTGGCTATTGTAGGAGCCAGGCCACAAGCCAAGGGCCAGGAGCCTTTCACTGTGGCTCTCCCACAAATGCTTGCACCTGAAGCCAACCCAAGGCTTAAATACCTGCAGATAGAGCAGAAAACAAAGTCAGCCCAGGACAGTGCTGCTGCTAGCAGGCTTTTCCCAACTTCCTGCCAGCAAAGCACTATTTATCCTGGGGACAAAATGTTGAACTGTTTAACTTAATATATTTAGCAGAGTAGCAGGAAAAAAGAGACCAATAGACAGTTGCTGGTTTTATATAAATGTTTACTATCTATTAGGGAAGGTTTTCATGGAAGAAAATAAAGAACAACTTTCTATTCTAGCACTAACTTGGTTACATAGCTTTGCACCATGTGGTCACACATGGTGCCTAACTAGCAAAGCAAAAGGTTTTACCTCATGTGACACACAAAGAAACATACTTTATAACTTCTGTCTGTGTGACTAGTCTCACAGAGACAATGCTGGGGTTAGCTGACCAATAGATTAATCAATGGACTGGCCATAAAACTGACTTCAGTAGCTAATTAGCATGCACACAGTTAGTCCCTTCATGTCTGAATTGTAACAGACACTTGCAAATACCAACACAAAATAAAGAAATGATAGGAGCAATACTCTGAAGAACTATGCAGAAGAAGTGAAAGAATGACCAATTTGTTCAAAAAATAAACTTTTGAAAAAGGAACTTACAATTTTAGAAAGTGAAGGGAATACTGCACTCAGAACATTTGGGAGAAACAAATAACCAGGAACAGATGAGATATCTATAGAGCTATTCCAAGCCACAGAAACAATCCATCAAAATCTTAACAAGAAGATTCCAACAAATATGGAAAACAAAACAATGGACCACAAACTGGAAATGCTCAATTTACATTCCATTTCTAAATTAAGGAGATGTCAACGACAGCAGCAACTATTTCACCATTGCATTAATTTCTCACATGACCAGAGTGATGATCAAAATCTTACCAAAAAGTCTGTTTCTATATATGGAATGAGAAATGCCAGAGGTTCAAGCTGGTTTCAGAAAAGGAAGAGGCATTAGGGATCATATTGCAAATGTATGTTGGTTACTGGAGCATATGAGATAATTTCAGAAGAAAATCAGTCTGTACTTCATAGATTACAGCAAAACTTTTGCCTCTGAGGATCACGAAAAACTATAGTTGGTTTTTAAAGACGTGGGTATGCTACAACATCTGATTGTTTTGATGTTCAACCTGTACTCTGGAGAAGGGCAGAAAATGGAGAAACAGAGTGGTTTCTAATTGGCAAAGGTGTCAAAGCAAGGATGTATTTTATCTCTCTGGTTCTTCAATATGTAAGGATTAGATTTAAGTGAAGAGGAGTGAAAATTAGTGGAAAGAACATTAACAACTTGAGATATGCAGATGATACCACATTAGTGGTGGCAAATTTGAAAGGACTAAAATTTGAAAGGACTACTGATGGAGGTTAAAACAAAAAGTGCCAGTGCTTAACATCAAGAAGGTAAAAATAATGACTAATGAGGAATTGCTTAAGTTTAATGTTGACAGTGAAAAAATTGAAATGGTTCAAGATTTTCTATTCAATAACCCAAAGGGAGACTGCACAAGAGAAATCGGAAGGCAATTAACAGCCCAATCCAGGAGGGGGGGGTGAATCAGCTCTTGGAGCCTGTGTAGGGTCACACCAGCACATTTGCCCACGCAGCTGGCATAAGTGGCACTTATGCCAGTAGGGAGAGCAAACAGGGAGGTGGCCAGGGCCCAGAAATGGGCTCTGGCCTCATAAATGGGAAGCAAGCTGATGGCACTTAACATATGAATAGCACATTTTGTTTTGTATTAATTGGTCATAGTTCACAAACATTTTTTATTAGGGGCTTCTAGGCAAGAAAACATAATTATAGGCAGCCTTGACCTACTAGGCAAGGGCAAGGGCAATCCAGCAACCAAATGAGCCAAGTCAGAGATTTTTCAAAGCTTGTTCAGCTCCATCTTCTGCCCTATGCCAAGTCATCCACAAGGCTCTAAGGTTTAAGTTGCCAACTCCTGCACTAATTGATTAGGACAAAATCCAACCAGAGATGGGGAATAGTCAGGTGAAAATCTAGCCTCTTGCAGGTCCTACTAATTCAACAGAAAGGGTGAAGCATGTTAAGCAGGCTTAGCTTCCTCACAGAAATTTCAGGGATTTAAAAGCTGGAACTCTCCTAAGTTTCCTGGATGTGAGCTCTAGTGAATGACATCAGACATACATCTGAGTAGACTTCGTTAGGATGCTCCCACAAGTGGTTAACTTTGACTGGATCAAGCCTTTAATAATATTGAGCCCCAAAATTAGATCTACAATCATGAAATAACTTTGAAAGGCATACTTACTGATATCAGTGCAATAACCAAGACAGTGATTGTGAAACTACTTAGCGAAGCTTTGAACTAGTTAACTTGCAGCCATTATTTTCAGAATGCAAAAGATTTTTAAAATCCAGAATGGTATAAAATTGATGCACAGTAATGGAACTAAAATCTATACTGTATACAAGTTGCATGTAATTAATGAAAAAATGGCTTTTTCCGCACACACACGGAAACGCAGCTCCACCGACATGATTTGTGCTGGTGGAGGCTCGGAAACTGTTCACATGCTATTGTGCGAGCAGCCCCGACTTTCCCCTCTCAGTCGGCCCCCTCCACTGATCTGCCTGTCCAGCATCGCTCTGGAGGGCTGCAGGGACCTGCCCATGCTGCCCTCCGACCTCCAGGGCTTGGAGGGTAGTGTGGGCAGGTCTCTGCAGCTCTCCAGAGCAACACTGGACAGGAAGGTCAGTGAGGCAACGGGAAAAGCGGCAGCATCCAGCCGGTGCGGTTCGCACCACGCCGACGGAAAGACGCCGCTGTGCAAAAACCTCGCTCAACAAGTGAGCTTTAAAGTGGCTGCTTCACGCTGCTCCGGGGTGGCCAGGACGGTGAACAGCACCTTAGGGACGGCCAAAAAGCCTGTAAAGAAGACTTCTTGTGTATGAGAGTCATCATCTTCTGGTGTGTGTAAGCTATCAAGTCACAGTCAACTTATGGCAACCCCAGTAAGGGGTTTTCAAGACAAGTGAGAAGCAGAGATTATTTGCCATTGCTTTCTTGTGCAAAACCTTCCTTGGTGGTTTCACTTTCAAGTATTGAATCTGCTTAGTTTGCAAAACCTGATGAGATCAGGCTACATCACACTGTCTTCCATTGTCTTCCATTCTAGAGATCTTATTTCCTACAAAAGCTCTTGGTTATCTTCCAGGCATAATTCAATGTATTGATTTTTTCCATAAAGCATTCAATGACTGAATTCTAACTAGTCTAAGAGACTTCATTTTAACTATACTATGTATGCATGTTTAGAAATGATGGTTATAAGGCTACAGTCACTTCTCCAGGAGTAAACCCCACTTGATAACATGGGATTATTTTGAAGCAAAGATACTTTGAATTTCTTGTAAATTTATATAAAGAGGCATTCTCAGTAACGGTTCTGCAACTATGGATCTCACTTCCCTCAGATGGTAAATTAAATATGATAAAGGTTGACAAATCAAATGAAGATCAACTTTGAAATCTAGCAACAGTTTTGTTCTTTTGAAGAGAAGCAACCATGATCATATTTTAATTATTTTCCTTTGGAAAGACAACTAATTAAAAAGACAGTGGCCCTGTTGAAAGCTTGTTAGCGAATTTAATTTTATTCTAATGAGTAATCTCAAAACTATAAGTGGAATTTCTCACCTGTGTAAAACTGAACATATTTAAATGGTTTGCTGGATTGAGGCCAGTGATAGTATAATTAAGTACACTTATAATTTGGAAGTGCTCATTTAACAAGTTTATAATTAAGAAAAAAGCTTCAGTCTAAATTATATCATAAATATAATGGATGTCAGTCTTTACAAAGAGGTGAGAAAGTATAGCTGCACATCTCAAGATATTATATGTGCAATGTGTAGTGTGAATGTTAAAATTAATCACTATACCTATACAAAGCATTTATTTATTTAGTGGGATGGGAAATAGCTTACAGCCCTGATACACACAAACTACTTATACATGGGGTTTTTTTTCTAATCGAGCTGCCAAGACTGCATACAGATAGCATCAACAAACTTTCAATTGTTTGGCAGACATCATAATGGGAACTGTATACAACCTACCCACTCCAGTAACTATCCTCATTGAACAACCAATTGCAGGTACTGCTAATTTGCAAATAGGACAACACACAAATATATCTACATATGTCTATGGATGAGAAACCAGGTAACAAATAAATGGTGAGAATGTGGTGCTCCATTCTAATTGCTGGAGCTGTCTATGTATGACCCTATTACTTAAAACAACTATGATCAGTTGATCAGGAGAGAGGCACGTGTATGTCAACTGGCTGAACTGGGGCAATAATCTCACATGCCTAATTTTCAGGTTTATTGTTTCACTAGCAGTAAAGCCCATTTTGTGCTCCAATAAAAAGGGCTCTAGATGGGGGGAGGGCAGGGGAATAGGAGTCTGGTGTCTGGTGGGTGACAAGCCATTGCTGCCCCAGTGGGCCCTGGCTTGGTGTTTGGACTGGGTGTCACCAGACAGAAAAATGGGAGGCTGGTGCCTGGGGGCAGTGGGTCAACAGGCTGCAGCCCTGGTTTGGTATTTGGGGTGGCGGGAGACCAGATTGGGGAATGGGAGGCTGGTGCTGAGGCAGAAAGCCCCAGCTAGGTGTTTGGAGCACGGAAGGTGAGGTGGGGAAATGGAAGGAACAGAGGCCAGACAGGAAAATGGGAGGCTGGTGCTAGTGACCAGCAGTGCCCTGGGCATAGGGAGGGCAGGGGAGTTGGGGTAGGGGTAGCTTGGGCAAGGGAATGGGAGGGACAGGGTGTTCAGGCAGTGGAATGGGAGGCTGGTGCCAGGGGCTGGCAGGGCAACAGGTGCATGTCACCACTGCCCTGGCTGGTCCAGCTTGGTGTTTGGGACAAGGGGAGAGCAGTGGGGGACTGGCAGTGTGCCAGTCATCATACGGGACTCAATCCCACACACAACTGAGTCCTGCACAGCAATTAGCTAGGAGTGAGCCATCATGACATAGGCAATTATACGTTTAGATTAGTTAAGGAGCAAAGTAGAACCTACTACACCAAGGCAAAAGCAAAACTACAGGAATGCAAAATATATTACATTTAATGTAAAAAAACAAATAAAAATGTGTATATCACCCACACACACCCCAAAAAATTGCATAAATGGGTGCATTAATCTAACATGTCATAATTCCATAACAGAAGCATTGGTAATTGAACAGGTATTAAGTTCAAAAGATTCTGAAGTAATGTCCCACAGAACAGGGCCCTCTTGTAATTGTTGAAAGATTCAATGATTAGTCACATATGAAAGCCACATATGAACAATGAAGACAGGGAATTCTGGATAAGTCACCCGTTTCACCCTCAGTGTCATGGGACTGATCACTTACAACAACTTAATAGCATGTCCTATCTTGGGAGTCAATATGAGACATCTTATAATATAAATACAAAAATAACTGAAGGCTTAAAAGCATAAATATCATAAATATAGTATCATGTAAAATACGGTAGTACTAAGTTATAAGAAGTAGTCTTTGGCCCCCACACCCGTCCGGGTGGGGGTGCTGCTGGACTGGCTGCAGCATTATCCCGACAGGCACGTGGTGCGCATGCTGGGTGATGGTTTTTCGACAGGTTTCAGGATTCCCTATCGCGGCCTCAGGAAGGCCTACCAGGCGAACAACTTAAAATCTGTTCGCGATCACCCTGGCGTGGTGGCCGATAAGCTTGATAAAGAAAATAGGGCCGGTCGCATCGCTGGCCCCTACAGCCACCCGCTTCTCCCCAACCTCCGGGTCTCCCCCATCGGCATAGTGCCCAAGAAGGCCCCGGGGGAGTTTCATTTAATTCAGCACCTCTCCTACCCCTGGGGCGACTCAGTGAACGATTACATCGACCCTGAGTTTTGCACAGTCCGGTACGCCACCCTGGACGAGGCCGTCAGTCTCATCAGGCAGGCCGGCACAGGTGCCTCCTTGGCAAAATGTGACATCCAGTCGGCCTTCCAGCTCCTGCCCATTTCCCCGCTGGATTTCAAGCTTCTGGGCATCCACTTCCAGGGCATGTGGTACGTGGACAAGGCCATGCCCATGGGCTGCTCCTTTGCCTGTGCCGCTTTCGAGGCTTTTAGCACCTTCCTCGAATGGGCCTTCAGGCAGCGGGTGCCCTCCGGGCTGGTGACCCATTACCTAGATGATTTCCTGTTCATTGGCAAGCAGGGCACCAGGGAGTGCGAGGTCGCCCTGCAGGCTTTCCAGACAATGGCTGCCGAACTGGGGTCCCCCTGCCCCCCAACAAGACGGAGGGCCCCACCCCCGCCCTCAGCTACCTGAGCATCCACCTGGATACGGTCCTAGGCACGTCATCACTCCCTTGTGACAAACTCCTGGCCTTAACCAACCTGCTTCAGTCCGTTCTCCCCCTGCGCAAATGCAGGGTGCGCCTGGTGCAGTCCTTACTGGGCCACCTCAATTTCGCCTGCAGGGTGGTGGCACCAGGCAGGGCTTTCTGCTCCCAGCTGGCGAGGTCGTTGTCTGGCTGCAAGTCCCCTGACCACCACATCAGGGTCTCCCGGGGCCTGAAAGACGATCTGCGGGTCTGGCTGTCCTTCATCCAAGGCTTCAATGGCATCTCCTTGTGGCAGACACCTCTGGAGCCCGGCCTGGAGTTGCAGGTGCACTCTGATGCCTCGGGGGCTCACGGTTTTGGCGTGTATTTCCAGGGTCAGTGGGCACAGGGCCTCTGGCCTCCAGCATGGCACACACAGGGCATCACCAGGGACCTCACTTTTCTAGAACTGTTCACCATCTTGGTGGCGGTGCACATTTGGCACGATCTCTGGCTCAATAAATGGGTGCTTTTTTGGTGCGATAACCAGGCGGTGGTGCGTGTGGTGAACAGGCAGTCGAGCAAAGCTGCACGGGTTATGCGTTTGGTTCGCAATCTTGTCCTCACCTGCCTCACCTATAACATTTCTTTTAAAGCTGCTTTCGTTCCAGGTTTGCAAAATGCGATCACTGATGCCTTATCTCACCAGCAGGTGGATCGATTCCGGCACCTGGCCCCCGGGGCGGAGCTGTTCCCGGCGACAGTGCCGGCGTCCCTGTGGAACCTTGGCAGCGAGCCGTCATCACAGGTGTTTTGAACTCGTTGGCACCGGCCACGCGCAGGCAGTACGACAGAGCCGTGCGCGACTTCCGGAACTACGCAGCGTCCAAGGGGCGCCCTGTCCGTGGCGGGGTAGACACGGGTCTTCTACTTGAGTATTTGGTAAAACTCCACGGTCGGGGGATGCACCCACGCTCTATGGGGGTGCAACTGGTGGGCATCGCCTTTTACTGCAGGGTTTCGGGCTTCCCAGATGTGACCAAGGCGTTTGTAGTTCGCTGGCTGGTGGCGGGCTGGCGGCGGGTGGGCTCCAGACAGAGGGACCTCCGGCGCCCGGTCACCAGGGAGGTGTTAAGGGCGGTCACTGGGGAGCTGCGGCAGGTGTGCGCTTCACGCTATGAGCGTTTACTCTTCGCAGCCGCTTTTCACCTGGCGCATCATGGGGCTTTTAGGCCCAGGGAGCTAGTCGCCCCCACCGGGGACCGGCCATCCAGCACTGCGCTGCAAAGGGAGCACCTAGTCCTGTCCGGGGACATGGTCTATGCGTGGCTTGCCCATTCCAAAACCGACCAGGAAGGCCGCGGTGCCCCCTCGCCTCCCTCATCTCTTGGCTCTGGCACAGGCCTCGCATGGGTGGCATGCTCCTGGTACACGAGGACGGTTCCCCCCTCACCAGGTTCCAGATTCTGGCGGCGTTCAGGGCATGCTTGGCTCGGGCCGGGCTGCCAGTCGCCGAGTTCGGGTTGCACTCCTTCTGAATTGGGGCCGCCATGGCCGCTGCGCAGGAGGGCAGGGCCCAGGAGGACATCCGCACCTTGGGGAGGTGGCGGTCGGGGGCCTTTGGGGCTTACATCCGCCCCCATCTGACTTGTTGATTCCCTTCACAGTGCCTCCAGGGACGCCGCAGACTGTTTTTCGACAGGTGTGGGTCGTGGGGCACAGCCTCGTCAACGGAGTCGGGGACTACGCCTGCTCATCTGACTGGGGCCAGCATCTTGGACTCAGGGCTCATGTAAGGATCACCTGGCTGGGGCAAGGGCACATGCTTTGGCATGAACTCGAGCCCAAGCTCATCGAGTACATTTTCCAGTTGGCCACGCCGGATCTCCTAGTTATTCACCTGGGGGAGGAGGATCTCTCGGCCAGGTCCGGTCTGGAACTCCGTTGGGCGGTGGCCGCCACGCTTCGGAGCCTCGCCAGGCATCGGCCCGGCATAACCTTGGTCTGGTCCGAGCTGTTGCAGCGGGTCCACTGGAGGGGAGCTGTGGACCCCACTGCCGTGGACAGGGCTTGCAGAAAAGTCAACAGGGCGGCCGCCAAGGTGGTGCTCTCCCTCGGGGGGGGCGGTGGTGGACCATGCTGAGATCACCCAGGACAACAAAGAACTTTTTGAGCCGGATGGCGTCCGCCTGTCCCGCTGGGGCATGGACTTGTGGCTTCAATCGGTCCGGTACACCCTCCTCCGCTGGGTCCGGTCCAGACAGGCTCAGGCTTGAGGAGCTTGGGCGGGGAGCTGCAAGGGGGGCAGCTCGTGGTGGGTTTGCAATGGGTGTCGCACATCTGGGGAGAAAACGAGCCTTCCGGCTGGGTCTCCCAGGCTTGTGCCCTGTGGAAGGGCCGGGGGGTGGGGCGGGCAGGCTGGCAGGCCGGCAGGCCGGGCCGCTGCCCGACACCCCAGGGAGTGGGGTTGGGTCGGGCCGATAGGCGGCCAAGGGCTTAGCCGGTGCCCGACACCCCAGCAAGCAAGGAGAGGAGGGTGGGCCGATAGGCGGCCATGGGCTTAGCTGGTGCCCGTCTCCTCAGCAGGGGCGGGAAGGGTGAAGCCGGAGTGTTATCTCTGGGGCTTCCCTTCCCGTCAGTTTCCCAATGGAGATTGGGATGTGATGTGCGACCCGTTTGCCGCCCAGCTCTTTTGTACATAGTTCATGTTGATTATGTTATTGAATAATTAATAAACTGGGCTGCGGCCCATTCCTTTCCAGCCTGTCGTTGTTGTGTGATTATTGAGCGAAGTAAAGTCTCACCATCTGCAGCAATAATGACTTGTTATTCTTTCCCCTTCATTTTTGACAAAATACAGATTTTATGGAATCTCTTCACATACCATTTGCCTTAATAAAATCTGTTGGGCTGGATTAAAAGAGGAATCACAAAAGAAAACATTAATTGTTAATCAAGCAGAGACGGAGATATGGCCAACTGGTATGGCTAGAACTGGCTAAATCTCAGGACACAATTACATCCATCTCCTGACACCACTACAATATTTTGATCAAAATGTAATAAAAAGGAATTCCTACAAATCAAATACATTGGATTAGTTACTAAGCAACACAGATAAACAAGGTCAATAACTGTGTATGCTGTAAAACTGTGCTTTTAACCTCCCTGTCCCATGCAATCTTCTATGTGATCTGGACCCTGGCTACATTCATATCACATGTTAATATCAATGGTAGGTGCACCTCAAAATGTGACTGGTTTTATTTTGTTTCTGGGATACCACTGTCTGCTAGCTCAGTGCTCCATACTGATTCCTCATTTTTAATCTGAATCTTGTTAGAGTAATAAAGCTACTTGCTGGTTGAGTGTTTTGGCTCTCTTCTATTCTTCCTTTGTCTTAGATTTAATCTGAAATTCCACAATCCCTCACTCATGTCTCATCCCTTATCTTTAATCTGTAATAAACAAATTTGCTTCACCATCTTTTTAAGCACTTGCTGTTGAAGTGCTTCTTTGTAAGTGAAGAGAAGTCCTTCCCATTGAAACCATGTAAACCTTATTTGGTTCTTCCTTAAAATGTCCACCAAACATGCATAGTCTTTCCTTTTCTGTAAGACTCCTAAAGGTATTTTTTCCCATCACAATGGACTTGGCATACACGCACTACATGTAGCACCAAGGCATATATTTACCTTATCCAATGCCCATGTTCACTTCTGTACATTGGGATGTCTACTAGGGTGCTATGCTCACATTCAGTGGAGCATTGGTCAAAGATTAGAAATAAATGTGCAGATGCATCATTGGTGCAACATTTTATGGAAACGGGGCATACCCAAGATGACTTTAAATTTTCTGTACTGTATGAATGGAAGAGCTGCCCCTTTAAACGAAGCAATATTAAATGCAGATAGAAACCAAGCTTATTTTGCCTTCCATTCATGTTTTCCTACTGGTATTAATAATGAGATAAAGTAGTCTTGTTTTATGTGATATGGTTATGTTTGCTGTTGTCTCTTTGGGGATGTGATTCTTTGCTCTTCATGCTTGTTCTTGACATATATTTGTAAAACCAAGGCCTTTTCCGCATGGGCCAAAAGCCGTGACCTGAGAGGTAAAACGCCGCCCCCAGGCGCCCGTCCCCAGGCGGCTGCTGGCAGCGGCATGAGCCGACCTACCCTTCCTCCCTCAGGGTGGCGTCAGAACCTAAAACAACCTTTAAAGGGTTGTTTTGAGGACAGCGTCTTCCCGGCCTTGGTGCGAACAGCACCGCCGGGGCTCGCTGTTTCC
Organism: Sphaerodactylus townsendi; assembly: GCF_021028975.2. NCBI lineage: Eukaryota > Metazoa > Chordata > Lepidosauria > Squamata > Sphaerodactylidae > Sphaerodactylus > Sphaerodactylus townsendi. Next base: position 80,323,195 of record NC_059428.1, read on the forward strand.
CCTTCCCTGTCCCACTTACCTCTCGCTTTCATTGTCCTGCTGGCCTCCTAAGTCCCTCCCTCACTGTCCTCTGACCCCCGGAGGTCGGAGGGCGATGTGCCGAGGCTTAGGAGAACCAACAGGCTGTGGCTAAGGATGAGTAAGTGGGAAGAAGGAAGAGCTCTGCTCTCCCCGTGGGGAGCTCCTTGCTCTTGGCCCGCTTTGCCCCATTCCAAACTGCGAAACCGGCCAATGACCAGAGGAAAGCAAAGAGAATGGAGAGGAAACAAAGGAAGGTGAGTAGAAATGGAAGCAAGAGAGAAGGAGAGTGAGAAAAGGCTGCAACCAGTCTCCTTCCGGGCCTTACACGAGACACCAACCAGCACTACCATGCCTTGCTGGGTCTCGCCGCCGGGAAGGGTGCGGACTGGGAGAGGCGTCCTTATATATCCTGGCTCCTCCCGCCTTTACGGCTGGGAGCCAATCATTGCACCCGGTTCTGCAGCATGCTGCCAAGCCATGCATGCCCCTTATTTTGCTACGTTGCTCACCCCGGCAGCAATGGCTGCCCCCCGGTTATTCGGGTGCATCTAATTTACTGAAGTCAGAATTTCTTAGATAAAGATATGGGGGAAGTTTGCAAAATTCACATCCACACAAAACATTAGCAGTTTTATTGGCTACTGAATGTCCCATCAAAATATGTCTTTTCCCTTACCAATCAGCCAGATTTTCTCGCACCACCCTAAATAGCTTCACATAAGTGAGTGCCATGTTCATTGCTACCATCAGCACTAAGAAGCCTTTTCCATAATGTTTTTTGCTAACAAAACTGTTCTTACTGCACCCCTATGAAGCAAATGCTATTAATATATTTGACAGATATTTTTATTAAATGAGTAATATTTTGATGGAGGGAAAGTTGTGTAGCTATTCCCCCCCACACACACACACACTTTTTTCTTGTCTACATGTTTGATACCCTCTTGTTATCTGCAAGGCCCTTTCCGCATGAGCCAATAACGACTCCCTGGGGATGGCAAAAACGCCGTCCTTAGGGAGCCGTTCACACAGGCGGCATTGCCAAATTGCAGCAGCGCCAACCTGGCTCCCTTCCCCCTCCCCCAGGGCGGCCTCAGGCCGCCTCCAAAAACCTCCCTCCTGGAGAGTTTTTTTTGGGTACAAGCGCATTCAGTACGACTGCTTGGTGCGACGGCACCGCCGGGGAGAATGCTGTTATCCGATCCCCTCTCCCACTCACCTTGTCGCCGTCGTCGCCTGCAGCCTCTGAAGGCCCTCCTGCATCCTCCAACCCCTGGAGGTCGGAGGGCAACAAAGGGCGGAGTCACGAGCCAGCAGAGCGGCGACAGCGACAAGGTGAGTGGAAAAACGGCAGTGAGCCCGTGGCGCTGTTGTCCCAGCCGGTTCTGGGACCGTCCATGCGGACAGTCCCAGCGTCGTCGGGTCGGCATTCATTACACCGACCTAAGCCCTTCCGCCTCCGTGCAGAAAGGGCCCAAGTCAGGCAGTTCTCCACAACCTGCCTCCAGAAGGAAGAAGAGAAAATACAGTACTATTTTAGAGGCTCTGGTTTGGATACCTCTGCTTTCAGAGATCAAGCATGTTGCACCTAGGAGAAGACTTTCTTTTTTTTTTCCCAATAAAGCTTTTATTATAATTTGCAAATATACATAAAAAAATTAAGTTACATTGTTCTTTGTCATGTCTTACATTTACAAATGCCTTCATATAGAAAATTCAATTACGCAATTTACTACTGTTATATCTAAATTTATATAACAAAATTAAAATCAAGAACTTCCTCTGCAACCGCTGAGATATCAAAGAAAAGAAGGAAAGCAACTTCATGTATCTATTATAACTATTAATCATACACCTATATATTTGTATATTTCTTCCTCTTTTTGATTTCTGTTTTTAAACTATTGTACAAATCAAAGTGCCTCTACTATTGTACTATCAATATATAAAACTTATTTACATGTAGATGTTTATATTAAAATAATGCATAGAAAAGCATCAGATGACTCTTCCTTTGTAGACTGGAGATTTCCATTCATAATTCTACTTGCTTGAATAAAAAAGAAAGAAAATTAATATAAGATGAAGAGCATAGCCAGTGCAGTTTTATATAACTGGTACATAATCTTATGTTTATATATTTAGTTGATTTATTTTTTTCCCAAATATTGAATGAATGGTTCCCATGTTTTCTGGAAGCTAGTTGATGGCAGATCTTTCAGGCTAACAGATAGTTTATCTGTGTTCATAATTTCTACTACCGCTTTGAACCAGGCGTTAATACTGGGAGGTCTCCTATTTTTCCAGAATTTTGCCACTTGGATTCTTGCTATTGTTGAGAAGTACAGAAACAATTTAATGTTATCTACTCTCTCATTATCTTGGAAAATTCCCAATAAATAATTTTCAGGTAACATTTGAAATTTGTGACCCAAGATCTTCTGAACTTTTTTATGGATTTTTTTCCAAAACCTTTTCACTTTTTTACAACTCCACCATTGGTGAAAATATGTGCCTATCTTTTTATTGCACTTCCAACAGTACGGGGATTTTGTTTTATCAATTTTCGCTAATTTAAGAGGTGTAAGGTACCACCTATGAAATACCTTATTAAAGTTTTCTTTCAAATCTATACTCTGGGTGTATTTACCGTGGTTTTTCCATGTTTCTTCCCAATTTTTGTACATCAAGTTTTTGCCTATATCTTGGGCCCACTTAATCATCACTTCTTTTATAGTTTCATGCTCCAAATTTGTTTCTAAAAGAAGTTTATATATTTTACTAATCAATTTAGTTTCAGATTCCCATAGAATCATGTCTAATTTGTTAAATTTACGTTCAAACCCCATAGTATGCGCATCTTTTAGAAAACCTTCTCTAAGTTGCGCGTAAGTAAACCAATGACAATTATCTGTTCCTATTAAAATATCATCTCTATTTTTCAAGATCGGTTTATCGTTATCCCATCTTATTAGATTTTTATACATTGGCCATTCGTTGTTTGCATAACATTGTCTATTTTGGGAGGCTTCCAATCTTGAGACCCATAGTGGCACTTTACTATAAAGGTTCCTCTTATATTTCTCCCAAATTATTATTAGGGGTCTTCGTATGGCATGATCTTTAAAATTTGCCATTGATTTTTTTGATGCAGGCCAAAGATATTCGTGCCAGCCCCAACTATTATCAAAACCTTCCAACTGCAAAATTTGATTGTTTGTTAATGTGATCCACTCTCGAATCCATATCAAGGCATTAGTGTCATGATATAGTTTAAGATCGGGTAGTGCCCAACCCCCTCTCTCTTTGGTATCTATCAGTGAGGTGGATTTAATTCTGGGTCTCTTGTTATTCCATACAAATTTTGTTAAAGTTTGCCTCCATTCTGTAAATATTTTAGTAGATGTAATAATTGGGATGTTTCTAAACAAATACATCAATTTTGGCAGTATTATCATTTTTATAAGGGCAATTCGTCCAGAAAAAGAGATGTTTAAATTTTCCCATTTTTTTAGATCTGTCTTTAATTCTCGCCATAATTTCTCATAGTTATTTCTGTATAGATTATTTCCAGAAGGATTCCAAGATATTTTATCTTTGATGTTTGATTTATGCCTGTCATATTAATTAATTTTTCTTCTTGTCTTTTTGTCAGATGATATGGAAACATTTTGGTCTTTTCTTTATTGAGGATGAATCTTGCGTTATCCCCGTAATCTTGTATTAGTTGTAATAATGGAATTAATTTTTCCTCAGAGTTGTCTACAAACAAACTTCTTATGTCTCGCGGCTTTGAGTTTTATCTTTTTTTGATTTTTATTCCCTCGAAATTTTGATTTTCTCTTATTTTATTTAACAATACTTCTAATGTCGCATTAAACAATAGGGGTGACAATGGGCAACCCTGTCTTGTTCCTTTGTAAATATTAAAGCTTTCTGATAGGTTGCCATTAATTTGAAGTTGTGCAAGTTGTTGATTATATATACTGTGGACCGCTTTCCGCCAAAAGGACACAACATTCATTTCATTTTGTAAGGATAGTTCCAACTAATCCAGAAACTTTTTTTCAGCGTCAAATACTATAGCTAATGGGTGCTTTTGATCTTTTTTGCCAATTCAATAATATTGAGTACTGAATTAGGCATTACATGATGCCGCCCTTTCTTGGAACCTCGCAATGTTTTCTTTCTTATATTCATTCATCGCGGGAATCTTTCGGCCAAGATAGATGTAAAGATTTTGTAATCGTTGTTTAACAACGATATCGGCCTAAAATCCTTAGGTTGTAAACTATTTGATTTTTCTTTTGGTATAAGGGAGATATAAGTTTGTTCCCAAGATTTCGGGAGGGATCCTTTTTGTAATATATTATTCATTACTATCATTAATTGAGGTGACAGTATGTCTATGAATTTTTTATAAAATTTTATAGGAAGACCATCTGGTCCTGGAGATGTTCCTGGCTTGGCTTTTTTTATTGCAATTTTAATTTCTTCTATAGAAATGGGTTCATTCAGAATTTTTCGTTGGTTGTCACTCAATTCTTGAATGTTTTCATTCTCTAAATATCGTTGAATTTTTTCCCATTTTGGATCTTTTTCTTGATAGAGTTTTTCAAAATATTGTTTTAGTTCATTTTGAATCGATTTTACATCATTGATAATTTTTTCACCTATTTTTAAATTATTTATTTGTCTCTGTTCTTTTTCTTGTTTTATTTTGGCCATTAGCCATTTTCCTGGTTTATTGGCCAGACCAAAAAATTTTTGCTTAATAAATTTCAGATTTTTTGCCATTTCATCTGACCACATACCTTGCAGTTTTTGCCTTTTAATAAATAATCTATCTTTGATTTGTTTACTTCTTGGTTTTTTCTGAAGTTGCCTTTCTAACGACCGAATTTCATTGAGGATCGTATTTTTTCTTTTTCTTTTTTCTTTTTGACTATACATTCATTTTGTATTAATAGACCTCTTGGGTATGCTTTGCATGTTTCCCATACTATTTTTTCATCCTGGATAGAGCCTTTATTAATTTTAAAAAATTCTGTCAATTCATTTGCGACCTTCTCTACTGTCTTGTCATTATCCAAGAGCCAGTCTTTCATTCTCCATGTTCGGTATTTCCTTTGTGTTTCTATTTCCCACAAAATTGATCCATGGTCAGATATCACTTTCGGTCCAATTTTTATCTCTTTTGTTCTTTTTAATAGATTACCTGTGGCCCAAATCATGTCAATCCTCGATGAGGATTTATGTCTGTATGAGTAGTATGTATAGTCTCTAACATTTATATTCTTTTCTCTCCAGATATCTTTTATTTGAGTCAAATCTATCAGATCATTAAATGATTTTGGAAGCATCCCAGTTTTCATTCTTTTTAATCTTTTTTTGTTTGGGTTGCTTTTATCATTCATTGTATCCATTACACCATTGAAATCTCCCAAAATTACAATATTGTCATGATTTTGATCTAATAGGAAGTTCGCAAGGTTAGCATAAAACTCTGATTTATTATTATTTGGTGCGTATATACCTACAAATAGGATTTTTTCTCCCTCTACTATGGCTTCTACGGCCAAAATTCTGGCCTCACTATCTCTAAAAATTTCTGTTGGCGATAGCGTATCTTTTATATAAATAGCAACTCCACGTTTTTTTCTTTTGTAGCCATTATGAAAAAACTTTCCTAAGGCCTCTTTTTGTATATGGTTTTCCAAGCCCTTTTTAATGTGTGTTTCCTGCAGGCATATCACATCACAATATTGTTTTTTTAAGTAATGGAATATAAGCTTTCTTTTGCCCGGATTATTCATCCCGTTCACATTGTTTGAGAAAATTTTTAAAGACATTTTCATTGATTAATACAATTACAATTTCAAGAAGCAATAATAAATTATTTTGTTTGACACTATTTCTATATCTATAGGTATCTTATAAATATTGTTTTAACTTCTTTCAATCAAAGCCAGGCAGGAGAGGGGGTGCCTGGTTTTCTCATAAAAGTGCATAGTAGAAAAAATTAAATGAATGGGGGGGAAATATATAATAGAAAGAGAGTAAATTATGAGGAAAGGAATAATTTATAAATTATACATTATGAGGGGGAGCAGATAAAGGGGGCGAAATTCAAAATATGTTAGATTTCATCTCCATTATCCTGTTCTTCATTTTGAAAATCATTCCGCTACCAATCAAACCCAACCACACACCTACACACACAAAAAATCATACATTATTTATAAAAGTTGAACAATGTGTCAAAAATGCTAAATTAATAAAAAGAAAAGTGCGGTAAACATCATAAGGCATTACATCAGTTTTTATATTTATTTTAACTATGTTTTTCTATCCCTCCTCTCCCCCTTATTTCATGCATATATGAGTATCGTTATAGCTTGGCTATACAAATCAATATCTAAATATAGAACAATTCTCCTACCAGAATATTTAGCTGTAGTCTCTATACTAAGCCCAGTTCTCTCTTATTTTTCTTTAAGAATTCGTCTATTTTGGGCAATGAGTCGATATTTACTCTCTTCCCTTTAAATGAGAAAGTCACTCCTTCAATTTGGTTCCATTTATACAAAATGCTCTTTTTCTTTAAGGTTTCTGTTAGTGGGGCATATTCTTTTCTTCGTCTCCTTATTGAAATGGGGATTTCTTTGTAGATAACTAAGTTTTGTCCTTCTAGTTGAATCTTTTGGGTCGAATGTTTATGGAGGATTTCCTCTTTTAATGATCTTTTTGTAAAGTTGATCAGGATATCCCGTGGCAATTTATTTTCCAAGGCAAATCTAGAGTTTATCCTGAAAATGTCATCTATTTCTAAATCAAAGTTGTCCTCTTCCATGTTGATGGCTTCTGCAAGCACAGGGACTATTCTGGATCTTAAATTTTCATTTTCCATTTCTTGTACTCCTCTTACTCTTATAGTTCGTTCTTTTTGTTTTATTTCCATATACAATATTCTGTCCTCCAGACTTTCTACTTTTCTAGTTTGTACTGTAGTTTCCTCTCTTAGATCCCTTACTTGGACTTTTGTTTCAATCATATCTTGATTTAGCTTCAATATTGTTTCTTCCATCTTTTTGACTTGAGAAACTTCTTCTCTTACTAGTTGTATCTCCTCCTCTATCTTGTTCAATCTAGTTGCAATCCCTTCCAATAATTGTTCCATTCTTTGAGTGCCTTCCATAGTACTCTTTTCAGGTGTTTTGGAGTCACCATTCACTAGTTTTGTATTATTTCTCTTTGATGCCATTCCTAATTGTCTCTTTAAATCACTTTCCCCTCCCAACGTATGCAACTGTTAGGCACCCTCCTCTCCCAGCACCGGTTAGTTTAGCAGTTCATTCGCAAAAGGGTTTCTGTAGGTCTCTATGGGTCTCCTTTTCTTTTTGTTGTTTGATTATTTATTTTGTGTTATGTCGTTTTGCACCTTTCCCCCTTCCGCAATATCATAGTATCTCTTGTTTACCTGGAACGTCACTTCCACTTTCCTTCACTCTCGTTTCTTCTCGCGCTCGCCCACGCGCACGCGGCTTTCCGTCTGGTTTTTTTTTAAAGAGCCCCCGTCCAATGCACAGTCTCTTTAAAAAATATTACAGTAAGTTTGTTATAAGTTTATACTATTTCTCTTTACCTTCTGTCTTGACGTTTTGAGGAGTGGGGGTTAGTGAGTGAGAGTTGAGCTGGAAATTCCTTTCATCTCGTCTCACTTTGCACTCGGCATCTCTTCCTCTTATTTTCTCAGTAGTCTTTTCTCGCGACTTTGCATGTACCTTTACTCCGGCAAGTAGAAAGTTTCTTTTGCACTTTGTCAGTGATTCTCAGCGTCGATATCCTCCCGTTTCCTTGTGCTTGATGTTCTCATTGACCAAGGAAAACTAACAGAGGTGGTTGAGCTTTGGGCTTTTGGGCTTTTTTCGCCCCTCCTTGCACAGTGCAATGGGATCGCCTTTGCCGGTTAAACCCTGTTCTTCAGGCGAATTCCCATGAAGTTGTCCAGGCTGACACCCCTCTCTTACGATAGGGGTGGGAGTCTGAAATTATCAGACCTTTGTGCACCTGCACAATTATGTTATTTTTTTCTCCGTTTTTTGCGCGGAGAAGAAAAGCCGCCCGTCTTCCCTCAACCGGAGGAGAAGACTTTCTCAGTAGTGGCACCAAAACTCTGGAACACTCTCCCCAATAAAAGCCAGCTGTAATAAGGAGTTTCAAAATAATTTCTAAGTCCAAACTCCAGGTGTGACTTTCAAGAAAAATAAAAAAGTTTATTGAAAAGTAGCAAAAGAGCAGAGCTACCCAAAGGGAGTCTGTTCCAGAAGTAACTCTTTCTGGGCACCAAGTGCACTCCTTTTATTACAGTAAAGTCATTAATCCAATATACATCTTCACTGTTGATAGCTACCAGCCCACCTTTACACAAGCCTTTAAAGTTAAGAAAGTGTGAAGGTGGGGCTTTCATATTCAATTGGGTCATAAGGTTTCTCTTTGTCATTCTGCCAGACTGTCTTAGCACCTAACCACAGTGGGCTCACCTCAAGCCAGCCTTCTGTATGAAAATTAACCTAAGGTTTCTCTCACCAAGATACCTTCATAGACAATGTGTCTCATTTAGGGTCACAATGTACAGTACTATTCCTTAGTCATAACTCTGTTGGGCATCTTGTCAAAGGAAGGGTGGGCTTGTATTGTCTCCAGCTGACCACAATAGAAATTGAAAGCAGAATGCCTTACAAAATCTATATATATATATATAAATGTATCAGTGCGTTTTCTGCTGACAGGTAATCTCCCAAACTACGGGACCGAAATTTTCATACATCGCATTCGAGTGCAGTCAGGTTTCCATACTGTTTCCACACCTCCTGTTGTGTACATGTCACAACTGTGCCAGTTATTGTGTACATGCCACACCTGTGACAGTTGGAACCACAGTTCTGTTCCGCAACAGCGCCATGTGCTGGCCGTCAAAGCAACACCCTCTGATACAAGGGAAACAACCATGCCTTCTTTGAAAACCGCTGCCATCTGGAGTGAAAGGGATGGCCTCACTATCTGTACATGGCCCACCCACCCTACCGGAGGAAGGGGAAGGTGAGGGAGGGTTCAGGGTTTTGCTGGACCAAACGCTCTGAAATTTGAACACAACGTAGCTCATGCCTCCCAGCGTGTTTTAAGCTACTTACCTAGCTCATGTACCACACTGGCCAAGGTAAACCATGATAACAAGCTATGTTCCGCCCAGTTCACTCACACACACACACACACACACACACACACACACACACACACACACACACACACACACACACACACACACACAGGAACCGAAAGTCAAGTAGAAACAGATAACCTTTCATACACACATCTCTTAGGAGTGCGTTTCAGTCAAACTGTGAGTTATATTGTGTACCTGCCACACCTGTGACAGTTGGAACCATGGTATGGTTCCACAAAAGCGTCATCTGATGGACGTCAACAGCAACACACTTCGCCTGCAAGGGAACGGAATGAAAGGAACAGGGTCCGCCATCTGGACATGGGCCACCCACACTAACAGAGGAAGGGTAACATTAGGGAGGGAGGGGCGGGGTGCCATGCAAGGGAAAGGGGGAGAGGGAGGGGAGCGAGGGGCCCCTTGCCCCTCCCCTCCCTTGCAAGCATTGTTCAATGACACATGTTCGAACCGTTTGCTTTCCCTTTTCTTTCTTTTCCACTTCACCAGACTGAAGCCACAGCAACGTGTGGCCGGGCACACTAGTTTATAATAAACTTGAAGTCCCTCTCCTTACCAAAAACACCTTTGAAGACAAATTGCAATAACTTTTACAATAGCAATATGAAGATCTCAGACAAGTTGAATTTAATACTGGCAGCGTAAGGCACTTCTTAGCTTAACTATACTAAACACTATGATATAAGTTTTCTTATTTAAACAATACTATTCTATCTTAGCTTATGGCTTATAACTTCACTTCCAAAATTTATAGCTTGTCTCAACTCACTTAATACTTGTCAAATAATACTTTAAATAACATATGCATATTAATTTCTAATTATTATTATTATTTCTATTCCATCACCCAGGGAGATTCATCTGTCCCCTTCTGTCACCATATTCTGCCAGCAGATAAAGACTGGGGGGAGGGGGGCATTATTTCAGTGATCCCTCCTCCCTGCACAATATTATTAATTGTTGTTTTTGCTTTGTTTGTATTTTAGTTCTGGTTTTAATTGTGTTGATAATGTTTCAGGAGGTGGTTTCAGTGGTTTTAAAATGTGGTTTTAATGTGTATGCTTTAGTTTGTTAGCTGCTTTGGGTAGGACACAAATGTGGCATATACATTTTGTTAGCTGCCTTGTGAGGTCAGAAATGTGGTGTATACATTTTGTAAAATAAATAAATAAACCAGTGCATATGCTCATTTTTCCTTCACCCCAAAAATGGAAAAGGAATAATTTGACTAACTTCTTACAATGGTAATCACTCTCAGAATATCTTTCAATTTTTCTGTACATATGAAAAACTGCAAAATCCAATTAAGATTAAGATTCAACTCTAAACTGGAGCTACAAATAATACAAGGGATGAAGATGAACCACACGAATGTAGTTATTTGTATGCATTTCAGTAATTGCTCAAGTAATAGTCCGACAATCCCTATCATGAGCAGATGTCACATGCTCTGAGCTGGACCCAGTATGAAGTAGCAAATGTTCACTCACCTGCTGGCTGATGGAAATAACTGACTCTAGGGAACAAGCTGTAAAATCAATTATTCACATCTACTCTGCCACTTCCACCTACACGTTCAGCAGCAGCACTGTGAAAACCAAAAATGTTTTAGCTGAGCTTAATGCGTGTATATCTATGCAACTTACAGCTGAAATCCTATGCATGTTTATCAGTAAGTCTCAAGGAAATTGTGTTATTTACTTCTGAGCAAACACATCTATTTCTGTGAAAAATATCTGTAAAAAAAGCAAATGAACTTAACATTTGATTTTTCATAAAGTCTAGTGCATGGAATAAAAGTAAAGAGTCATTCTTGCTCTCTGTCCAAGAAAGATGCATGCTTCCAAAAGAGAGTTATATATAGATGAATAAAATTAGAAAGAAGTATTGCTGAATAGGTCCCTTCTGGAATAAACCATTCCGACTGGTTTGCAAAATATGTAGCTCATTTGCAGCATCAAAGCTACTGTGGCATTCTACTGATGCATCATGAGACGCAACTTACTCTCAGCCCCAGCCTCAAGAGAGGACACAGCATCTTCAACATTGTAAAGTAGGTCAAATATATGCGATAGAAAAATTCCAGGACTGGGGTTAAAGTGCACATCCTGGAACACAAAATGCTTAGACCTAATAATTTAAGCAGCTTCAATTTTTATTTATTTATTTTTTGCACTTATATCCCGCCAAACCCCCCCCCCCCAAAGGGCTCGAGGTGGCTGAGAATTCATGGAAACAGGAAGGCAATTAGCAAACAAGAAGTCCAGTGGCAACAAATCCAAAGTGACACATGCCTTTTGCAGAAGAGTATTTTCATAAATTGTTGTATCCAATATTAGCAAAAGGAAATTGCACCCAGGTACATAGGAAACTAGGTCATTCAGAAGCAAGCTTGAACATTTCAGCTGATATCCTGAGGGACTAGATATTGCGACTTTGAGTCACTTTACTTGGATATTTTTTCACAATCCACCCAGAGAAATGCTTCATCCTCTGTATGTAATCGGGAATCCTTTTATCTTTGTACATCTCTCAAGCTGTAAAGGGAATAAAGGCAAGTCAGCAGCACAGAGTCACAATTCAAAGTTGAGCTGGGCCAAGCACAGCCTAAAGCAACTTAACCTCCATTGCACTCCTGACTGTATGAAGCAGAATCATCAAAGCAGCACTAATACGGCCACCCAGCTCAAATCATAAGTCATGCTGCTCCTTTCATTGGGATGCTCAGAGCACTGGGAAAACACAAGGACATGCCGTTCTGAACTAAAATAAGGGAACTCAGCAGTGACCGCTTCTATTAATCCTCCTCTGCCATGTCATTATTGAAACCCCCCTGAAAGGATGGGCAGTGTGGTTATCTTGGCCATTTAATGGGGCAGTCTTTATTTTTCCTGCCTGCTGCATACAGTTTTGGCCAGCGCATAACTGCACTGTGTGCTCTAGCTAAAAAGCTTTCCTAATCTTGCCAGAAATGAAATCACATTGATAAGAGATTATGAAGGATGCAGTAAAATGCATTGGTTTACAGGCCTTTAAAAATTAGGCCACAAACCTAAGGACACATTCATGGAAGTAAGTTTCATTGAATAACATGGGAATTACTTCTGAATAGACCTGCTTACGATGGTTGTCTTAAAGTATTACCCACCTCTTGCCTGTAATATATGTGTTACTGCACAAATGATGTAACAAAGATAATGTTTGTATTTGCTCCATCATATTTCTTCATACATTGGATATGAACTGTAAAGAGGATCTCTGCTCCTGAAATGCAGAATGCACAGGCTCAAACCATGCAAATCTGAGACAATACTGGTCATATGACTTGAGCCTACTTGCTTTGCCCTCTATGCTTATGAACCCTATTTAATCACTATGTGAGATTCAGACTTTTAATTTTCGAATTAATATTTTGAGGGCAGGCCAGATGATATTGTAGATGACTTCCAAAAAAAGAACAGATGAGGAACATTACACAGTTTTCCAAACCCACAGAATTTCTGCTTGCTGTTTATATTTTGAAAAGATTAGACATTTGGTTTACAATCAGAAGCACACATCATTTCTTATGAACCTTTTTATTACAAATCTAAAAACAAAGTTAGTAGAAAACAGTCTTTTATAGGTACCAATGGTATTAGTTTGAGTCAGTGTGGCATAGTAGTTACACTGTTAAACTAGGTTCTAGGCGACTAGGTGCAAATACCCACACTGCCATGAAAGCTTGCTTGATAACTTGATATGCCAAATACCATGGGACATGTGGGGACAAATATCCCCAGGCAGTGCCCATTGAGTCACATGGGGGGTGGAAAATGACTTCTCCACCCCTGCCCCCTTGGCCACCTCCCAGCCAGCTGCCAGGGCCTCATGCCCCACCCCAGCCCACTTATGTGACTCGCCAACCTGCGCAGCTCCCCTCCCCTCTTCCCCAGCCTGACTGGCTGCAGTCTTTGCCCCACCATCATCCACTCCCTCCCTCTATGCAGGTAGGCAGGCAGGCATGATGTGGCCCAGGGCACGGGCATTACTGATGGTGGGGGGCTTCGGTGGACACCCTGATAAGCTTGCTGTCCAGCCACCTCAGCAGGGGGGGAGAGAAGTGCCAGGCCTGCCGAGGGGCCACCTGCATGAGCCAGGGTGCAGGGAGCCACCTGGAGCGCTGTCCACCCAAGGTGCCATCGGGGCTGCTTCTGCTTGGTAAAGCAAGCGAGGGGGGCATGCAAAGTGTATGGCGGGACGCCCATGGCCATGGGCGGCTGGGCATGGCAGGGGCGGGCAGCAGGTGGGGACTGATGGCACTCCACTTCCCCCCACAGAAGAGCCACTCTTCAAGGCCTGAATGCAGCAGGTATAGCCACCCAGCAGCTCGACCTCAACTCCACACCCACTACTCCTCCAGCAGATGCAGTAGGTCTATCCCCCCCGGGTGGGCAGGGAAGGTGGAGTGCCCGGCTGGGCCTGGAGTCTTGGACACAGTGCCCAGGTGAGCCCTTGGGGACTGCAACTATATCAGGTCTGGGCTTGACTGTGCCTGGGTGGCTGTGGGTGTTTGGCTGCCTACAGGCAGTGTTGGGGTGACACGGGGGGGGGGAGAAAACTCACTTCTTGCCTTGGACTCAATTTTCTGTCGATAAGTCACTGTCAATTACACTCTCGGCATAACTTATCTCACAGAGTCATTGTGAGGATTACATAGGAAGTGAAAGACTATGTATACTGCCCTGAACTTCTTAGAGAAAGGAAGAGAATGCCCAGGTGTCACAGATACAAACTGCCTTAGCCTTGTCAGGCCTCAAAAGATTTCCAGCCGGATCTCTGACAGACTCACTCCAGCTTGGTGAACTATGCCTGCATTCTGAGGAACAGATATCTGTGCAATGGGTAGCATCATTATTAGGGATGCCAGGTCCCCCTGGTCACCACTGGGGGGATGTGGGGTTAGGATTGCCAGACAGTTTGGAAAACTTGGGGATGGAGCCTGGAGAGGGCAAGGTCTTCAGCAGGGTATAATGCAATATAGTCCATCCCCCAAAGCAGCCATTTTCTCCAGGGAAATTGATATCTGTAGTGTGAAGCTGAGCTGTAATTCTGGGTGACCCCAAGTTCTACCTGGCGGCTGGCATCCCTAGTCAGGATGCCCTTTTGTGAGAACTGAACTTGCAGCTTGAAGCTGTTTTTCCTGTTCTGAAGACACGTTACTCAAAAAAAAGAGACTATTTTTGGACTATGACAGACAACCTGCAAGGGCCTGCAAAACGGACCTGTTCCACCAGGCATTTGGCCAGCCAGGCTGAAGTATGTTCCATCGTCCCGACCTCAAGTGGGCTTGGCGGGAGGGGGGGGGCTGGGAGAGGGATTTTATTGCCATCTGTGTCTTAGTTTTAATATTGTACAGTAGGTTTTAGTTATTGTTATATTATAATGTTGTACGTCGCCCTGAGCGTTTCGGGGGAGGGCGACTAATAAATTGAAAAATACAATAAAATAAACTTGAAATAATGCCAAAGATACTGTGGAACTTTTCATCCATGCTTGTTCCTTAACATTTATACATTCTTTTATGATAAAAATCAGAAAGGGGCATAGTGTTTCAGATGCTCATCACTATTCTGCAGGAGGAGGAGGAGTTTGGATTTATAACCCCCTTTATCTCCTGTAAGGAAACTCCAAGGGGCTTACAATCTCTTTTCCCTTCCCCCCTCACAACAAACACCCTGTGTGGTTGGTGGGGCTGAGAGAGCTCCGAAGAACTGTGATTAACCCAAGGTCACCCAACTGGCATGTGTTGGAGTTCACAAGCTAATCTGGTTCACCAGATAAACCTCCACAGCTCAAGTGGCAGAGTGGGGAATCAAACCCAGTTCTCCAGATTAGAGTGCACCTGCTCTTAACCACTACACCAAGCTGGCTCTCATAGAATAATCCCATTAATGAAATCTCTCCTTTTTCTGGTTGCCTAAAGCAAAGGGAACTGAACAGTTCAATGGTTCCCTAAAATCCTAGTCTTACCAGCCTCCCCAAAAGATCCTAGTCTTACTAGCCTCTCCACTAGCAATAGGCCAGTCTCTACAGAGATGCCATAAGTCCGCCCTTCTACCCTTAAACTTTCCACTGCTTTGGAAGATAAAAGTATACATTAATAAGTGAATTACAAATATGCAGCCTGCAAAATAATTATTGTACTTACTCAATGCTCTAATGTTATGAGAACCATTGTTTCTTTATATTTTGAGGTACAGTGTTTGTGCATCTCTCAATTAATGACCTAAACAACACATCACAGAAATGTCTGAGAAATGTGTATCATAGTGCACTACTGGAATGTCAGGAAATCATTTATTCCAAACTCTTTGTTTACCAAGTGCATTTATCTTCAAAAAGTAAAAAAATATCCTTGCCAATGTGATAATCCCAAAAAGAACCAAAAGTCATGGTTATAACAAACAGAAAATGTCTGATATAATGAAACTTATTCTTTTCCACAGTGCCTCCTCCATACAACTGCTCTGAATAAGTCACACAGAATACCCTCAAGGGTCTGCGTAATTTTCTTTGACATTTCAGTGAAAGGACAAGTTGCATGTGGCAAGTGACTTTTTCCTGACACCTGGGTGACAGCTTAAGACAGCATTTATTGTGCAATGTCAGCAATATGTCATGTGAACCCAAATAGGTACTTTAGACAAGAAAAAGTAATTTATGATCTGAATGCTTATAGTTTAACAAGAAAGCATGTTTTACATTGCCTTCCTAAATAATATTACATCCTTCTAAATCAATTAAGGTCAATAGATATCTTATACATGCAAAAGGTTTGTCTTAAGAATATCAGAAAAATTAATCATACTTGTGCTATAGGCTTTACTATGGAATGTAAGCCTGACTTGGATAATTTTTCACAGGCCAAAACCCAATAAGGGCCAATGCACACTCTCAGTGGTGTGGGAGCCATTTTTCTATGGAATGAACCCATGTCATTTCACAAATATGTGTGCAAAGTAGCCATATGAGCACGGCCAATGTACTTGAAACAGTGGGGCATGTGAGGTGAAATATAAATACAGTAAAAAAATTAATTGTGGTGTTCTGGATAGGGACACATCACAAAACTGTAACTAAAATTCTTGTTGTTTTACTTTAAGGAAGCATTTTCTTATAATCTGTTACAGAAAGTTCAAGGGGCACCTTGGAAATTCTTTGGCCTGCAAAGCACATTCCATCTGATAGGAAGGCTCTATTAATGTCTAACTTCACAGCTTCTGAACTCTCTTTCCCTTCCTTTTCCCTCAGTATCCAGTTCAAAATTATGCCTCTAGTCCCATGCTGCAATCAACCACAACAGGTGGTTTATGCCTCAACAGGGGAAGACAGAAACCATTCCAGTAGCCCCAAATGCAGCTTTTTAATTAAAGAACACAAACCTAATTGCAAATTAAAAGGAATGCAGAAGCGTTCTGGCAATTATTTACACAATGCAATTACTCCACTCCCTCCGACAACCAGGCTTTCTTTGAGAAAATCAGCTGGGACCTCCAAGCATACCATAGACTTCAAATGAACTTCACAGAGCACAGGGCCAAAAAGCAACTGTTTTCTATCAAAAAGTGAAAGTGTCTGGAAGTCTTGCCATGAGGGAGACCCTTAGATCATCAACCACCCCCTGGTACCCACCAAGGGTAACAACAACAGCCATCAAAAAAGAAAATGGAAAGCAAACACAGTGAATTAAGCTGCGCACGAAATTCGTGACAAAAGTTTTGGTGAAATTTCAAACAGAGAGCTGAATTGCGAAGCCTTTCCACTGGCCTCATTTATAGTTATTGCTTTTTAACTGCTGGAACCTGGCTTCTACAGACATCTGCAGAATACAGCCAATATAGGGAAATGGCCTGTTGCTTCTTCCTTCCAGCCATGTTATTGATATTTTAGAAGAGTAATTGAACTTCTCAGTGTTGACTTTTCTCCTTGAACTACTTTCCCCTGTTGATCAGCATGTTTGGGGGCATATGCTGAAATAACCCTAAATCCTAGAATTATAGAAGATACAATTCTGCTTAAATTTTACCAAGTCTTCTCATTAATTTACTGTTATTTAAGAATACATTCTATAAAAATTAAACCAGTTATGTTGTTTCTTTGGCTCATTCCACACATGCAGAATAAAGCACTTTCAAACTGCTTTCAATGCTCTTTGAAGCTGTGCGGAATAGCAAAATCCACTTGCAAACAGTTGTGAAAGTGGTTTGAAAACACATTATTTTGCGTGTGCAGAAGGGGCCATAAAGTAATGGATTATGCTGGTATAAGAAACAGAAATGGGTGGCAGAGATACTTGCCTGAGGAAGGATGGAAATTTAGGAGAAGTTCTCTGATCAAGGATTTGATTTTAGTGTAATCAGGGGAAAGAAGCTGCATAAGTGGACTTCCCTATAGGGTACCCATGGCCATCATAGCACCTGCCAATACTTCCCCTGGCAACAGCCAAATTCTTTGGAAAGTTGGCGATTGTGTGGCTGGGCTTGTTATTGGCTGCCCTCATTCAAATAAAATTTTTTCAAGCTGCCACTGAAGGATCAGAAGAACTGGTAAGCCTCCAGGTTTTTGGTTCTATTCTCCCTTCAGGGGCTCCTCCTTTTTATTCCTCTTTCTCTTTCCTCCCCAGACTTTACTTTGTTCCTTTTTATTTCCATTCTGCAATTCTTTTGCAAAGTGTGCCAGCCATTTGCGGGCTAGCTCTACCTTCTTTGGCAGCCATTCTGCAGTGGTGTTTATCACCATTCCAGAGTTGCCCATAGTCTCAAAAAAGGTTAGGAATCCTTGATGTAAATCTAAATGCACCCACTGAGTCAATGTTAGGGAAAATAACAGTGACCCCTTCCCCAAGGCTCTTGTTCTGACTCCAGAAGAGATAATGACTATCACTGTAACAATGTATTATGTGTCTACTGAAGTGTATCCTCCATTGTTTTTACTGATGCATTAAATGAATAGCTTTGCTTTTAATCTGCAGTAGATCTCCTTTCTGTATAAAAGATTTTTTTAAAAAAATGCTTCTACATGGAAAAATGAGAAGAAAACTTTTTAAAAGAGTGTTTCATGCCAAAAAGAGAATTCTCAGTAACTAGGACATATGCTACTTTTCTGAAAATGTGTGACTTAATAGCTAAGTCTTCATGGATTAAAAACAGAAAAATAAGGTTTAGCAAACAGAGAACATGACTGGAATACAGGTTAAGCAAGAAGAAACAGTTTCTTGCAGCAAGAGTCTGTGTCATGCTGTATAGAAGATGCCAGACTTTCAGCATAACACACTAAGTGCTTTTGCCAGCATGCAACTAAAACTGTCTTGGTCTAAGGATGCCCTTAGATAATTAGTTCAAAACGAATCCATTACCTATCACATTTTACTTTTGAAAGCTACTGCTTAAGTTCCCATTCCAAAGCAATGGGGTAATGTCCACACAGCATGGATAACACAGGGAGACATTTTTGCTGCTTGTAGAATAGACATTCTCTTACCAGCAGTCAACATTATACACTGTGTGTTAGTTTCCTAGCCTGAACACAATATTATGAACCAGCTCTAGTGTTATTAATTTTTAAAGAACATCCTTTTAAGCTAGCAAAAAGTCAAAAATACATTCATGGTACAGGCATGGCAAAACAATTTTTTTTAAAAAAACGAATTGTTTTGGGAATTAGTACAGGGCCAGTTCCAGAATATGACCTACTGGTTGGGAAATCAATCACTTCAGTGGATGCGCTTCATGTACTCATAGGTGGACGCACAAAACATCAGGATGATGATGAAGAAGAAATTCTTGGCTGTTGGTCAATAAAAGGTGGGAGTATATTTAATTATTGTGAGCCAGATTCTTGTGATTGTGACTAAAGAGGCTGAAGAAGACAAGCAGTTGAAAGTATTGGTTTTTCCCGGTCAATACTCCCACCTTCTATTGACCACAAGCCAAGAATTTCTTCATCATCATCCTGATGTTTTGTGCGTCCACCTATGAGTAAATGAAACTCATCCACTGAAGTGGAGTACTTACTAGCATCAGACACTTGGTATCCCTCGCATCTATACCATTAGTGGATCTCTTTGAAAGTGATACCTTTATTACAGAGACTTGATATCTTAGTATTGTCTTTGGGATCCCCTGTGTGTGTATTATTTATTGGTTTATTGTTATCTATAATATGTATACTTCGTTATTGATTAAGAGTTGTGGGTCTGTTATATGAATGTTTAAATTATTTTCATTTAAAAATAGGGTTTTTAACATCACACTAGAGCCAGACAGATTTTTCCCTTCTGTAAGCCAGTCACAGTTCTCTCAGAATTCCTCAGTCCATGCAAAGGCAGGCAATGACTAACCACCTCTGAACATCTCTTGTCTTGAGAACCTCTATAGAGTTATCATGGCACACACATTTTTAATTGAATCCCGTAGTGGTTATGCTGACCCGACTCTATGGCTTGAAGGGACTTACACTCCTACACTGTAAAGAGCCTTATCTCTTCCCCATGTATGCTAGAAATGGTGCATCCCCAATTACAGTCATTACTACTATGCTAGAAGCAGGCTCAGCCACAAGCCCTGTTGTTTCTGCTGTGATACTTTTTGATGCACAAGAGACCACAATGTTGGGTATTGCAAAGAACATTTTAGATCAGTTATTTTAGACCCAGTCTGAAAAACCTACCAACATGGCCTTGAATACTTTGAAGCTTTGTAAGTCTACAAAACATGTTAAGTAGAATTGCTGCCCTTTAGCCATTTTCTTCAGCAGTGCTTAGCCAGTCTGAGAGGTTTGTAATTCACGCTGATTTACTTTGATAGGACAAGAAACCACCGGAGTAGTGTTATCCTCTTTTAATTGGTTTGTGAATCACACTGTACAAAATTAGCCAAGCCACTGCGCCAAGCTGATGTTCTTGAAAGTGCCTGCCTGATATACTTGAGAAAATACATGAATTATTACTGCGTCTGGTTTGTATGTCTGGTACAGCTTTTCAAATGAAGGGTGAAGGTATGAGGCAGCTCTACGTCTGAGAAACACAGCAGCTATGAGAAGCACAGCAGCTAGCGTCAATGACTTGCTGCCATCTATTGACCATCCACCCTACAATATATGGTGCTTCTTTCAGCATGACTATGAACAATTAATAAAGCAGTCCCAGTTGAGAAAATAAGATAAATTAGACTTATAAAATACAAGCAACATTTACCTGCTTAAGTTTAAGAATATCAGGGAGTCACATTTCCCACCGGGAAAGTTTGGCCTACATTTGTTTCCTGCAAGCATTGTGTATCGAAGCAGCAAACTCTCTGCCTCATTTAAGGGTGGTGGTGCAAAGGGATGTAGTCTGGCCTCAAGGACATCATGCTGATACTACCTGAGCCTGACAAATGACTTTTTTATAGATTTTTCACTACCACCAAATCCTAGCCTTTTCTGTAAAATAAAACAAAATAAGCCAACAGCAAATATCCCTGACAAGAATTATTGCTGTTTCTAAATGAGCTATTTTTAAGGCGGTTGTTTGCCAAGACTTTAAAACAACAAATCACTTGGAACAAAATTGTCTCCCTGAAATAACAGGCTTTAGCCTGATTTCTGATAGAACATTTCCTCTTCTAAATGACATCAACAGCCTGTTATTCATTTATTTTGAAAATTTTGTATTAGACAAACACATACAGTACTAAAAAATTCATCTTCAGTGTTATCAAGTATGGCTGTTTACATATCATTCCTTGTCTGGAGATGGCAACAGCTCTTCCAAAAGTGCCAGCTCTTGGGAGGGGGGAATATTACAAAACAAGGCAAACATTTGTATCTTGGACTATGTTTCTCACAAGAAAATTTGAAGTTGTGTCAAAACTTCATATTGTTTTGAAAAGTAAAATATATTGGTTAGATTGCTTGAGCAGGGAGACCTGAGTTAACCTCCATTCTTCCCCATGGAAGTTACTGGGTGACCTTGGAACTGTCACAGTCTCTCAGCTTAAACTACCTTCTCACAGAATTCTTAGGATAAAATGTAAAAACAACATACATCATCCTGAGCACCTTGGAGGGATAAAAAGTGAAACTTGATGCCACTTTTCACACACTCAATCTTTAAGCAAATATAAACCAGAATTAGCTGATGCTCGTGTTCACGTTTGGATAGATGAATTTATTTATTTAGTTTTAGTTTTTCTCCCAAACAGACCTGGCCTCAGGCCTGGTGATTAAATTTTGTTAAACCTCTTAATGAACTATAATCTGGTACTTTCACACAGGACTCTCCCTTTGTAGTTCTTCTGTAGGAGAATGGCAACATTTAAATTGGTAATAGAATGTCCTGGAAGACTGAAATGTTCTCACGCTATTTTTTTATAACCATGTCTAAAGTTAGATTTGTATCTATTTATTCTTTTGTACGGGGAATGAAATCTTGTCCAATGTAGAGACTGTAAGAAAATTGTCAAAATATAGTGACATATATTAGAGAATGAGCATGTGAATTAGGTCAAAATGATATAGTTGATCTTATTAGAACTTGTAATAATATTCCCTGAGTGTGCATGGGAACAAATTTGTATCATATAGCCTTCTGGAATTGAATCAGCTGACTGCCTTATTATTTTGCATTTTTATTTTAAAAATATGTGAGGTGATGACATTTCTGGGTCAACATCTTTTAAGATATTCCTGATTCTATAAATGAGCTCCAAATTCTTCCATCGCTGACAACCACATTTTGGCAACAGGAAGCTATTCACTTCAGGTTTATATTCAAAATGTAGAATACTTACTGCTGAAATAGTAAGAGGCATGGCCACTCACCATAGGCATGATCTAAAGTGTTATGCCTGGTTTCCTATTTTTGCCAAGGGAGTTTCCTCCTTTTACACACAAGGATGTCTCACTGCACATTTGACTATTGTATATAACCCCTCCCCCCCCCCGAATTAGTACATGAGGTATCACATATATAGGGTAAACAAGGTTTTGTTCATCATTTATCTCTATTATTAAAATCCTACATGGGAGTTTTTTAGTATAGGTTGTTGCTAACAGGTATCATCTAAGGATTACCAGAATTGCGGGCAACTCTAGTTTGATTCCAAAGTTTGCTAGTAATGTCCTGCCTTCATAGCATCACATAAACTCAGTTAAAATTAGATACCACAAGGCACAAGCAAAATTTACATGGCCAATTACATGCCTATTTTCCTGAGATCAACTCCTTTTGCACAACTCTGTGTCTACTAGCTTGTCCAACCTAAGGCAAATGGTATAACTTCTGCTAGCAGTCAGTGCAAGTCACTCCAATCTGTGCAAGTCCCTTAAATTTCTCAGCAACTTCCCCCGCCCCCCCAGGTGATGGTGGGATTCGGCAGGTTCGCACCACTTTGACAGAACCTATTGTTAAAATGGTGCTTGTAAACAGCCAGTTGTTAAATTATTTGAATCCCACCACCGGAGCTGGTTGTTAAATTATTTGAATCCCACCATTCCCCCACCCCCCAATTGCAATGGCAATTCCCAAACCAGCTTTATCAATAGGGGATGCTCCCTGGACCTTTAGAATATCATCTAAGTAGCATGTAACATTAATACTACCTGATGCTTGTCAGGATGTCCACTCCAGCACTGTACTAAATTTTCAAAGGCTGAACAAGTCAAGGAGCAGCCCATGAGGAATGCCTTATCAAAATAATATTGCACCTCAAACTAGAAACCTAATAAACCAAAATTGTTCAGGTACATAGGCAACAACCTGAACATTTTCCTAGCAAAGCTTCCTGACTGCAGTCCCAAACCATAGCTTTGGGCGGGCAGTGGGGGCCATTTTGCAGCAGCTGCACTGGCCAGAGGGGTGTTGTTTCGCCAGGCAGTGGCACATTGGGGTGAGGCCATTGCTCAGTAGTAGATCATTTGTTAAAGCGAGCTGGGAGGGAACATGGAAGCCAGAGGCTCTTGCTTAGGAACAGTTGGCTCTGATTAATGTTACAACCCCCCCCCTTTTTTTCCCCTCCACCTGGGTCACAGTTTGGGCATCAATCAGCCAGGCATCAGTGCATTAGGGGCTGCAACTCTACCCCTCCTTCCTCTGTGCATAGCATCTTTTGTGATTTTTTTTAAAAGGGGAGCTATTGAATGTTTATTTTGAACAATAATACTGATAGTTCCTGTTATCTTACGTGAATCTTTTTGGAATAGTGTGTTTACATGAGCAGCTTGTTTGATCATTGGAAATATAATGGTACCTAAGCCAAGGTTCCAAGGAACTAGGTCCTGTGACCCCGTCGCAGCAAGAGCTTCAAAGAGGGGGCAGGCAAATCTGAGAAAGCACGGATACTTGCCCAGCAGCAGTAGGCCCACGCCTGCCCCCATGCTGCCCCAAGGCAAACCCTCAACCCCGCGGACAGCTCAGGCTGTGGCAACTGCGAGCACTCACAGAACAAAGAGGGGTAAGGGCACTTCACCGCCACCCAGAGCAGGGGCAAGGACTAAGGCCACACTCCCGGCCCCTAGCCCAGGTACCCTGGCAGTTGTCCCCTTGCTAGTGGGCTCTTTGGGGCATAGTGGCACCCCGCCCACCCCCGCCACCCCAAATTCATGGGTTGCAATGGGTAACTTGCTAATGCAAGGTATGGTAAAAACACTCGTCCAGTTCCCTCAGAATCCTAACTGGACGCCGAGCGAACCCCCTCTCCCCAGCACTAGTGCGCAAGCTTCTAGCCCTGATCCACAGAAGGGTTCCCCAGGGGAAAAATTTCTGCTTCATCCCTACAGGATGGCAGGAAAACCTTCAATGACTCAGCGTCTTCTATAGAAAGGGAGAGTGTGTCATGGGCTCCTGCCACCCATCCAAGGAAGAAAAGCAGGAAGTTGTCTCACTGGAGAGCTCATCATCAGGCTACGGAGAGCTCGTCGTCCTATGAGGACTCCTCTGATGAGGACTTTGCCCATGCAGATGGAGCATATTGAGCAGCAATGGGTGGGTTCCCCCTCACTGCCTCCTGTTTTAGCCAAACTGATGGACACGAGCCTGGCTTCCTTTGCAGAGGCTCCACTCCACCCCCACAGGCCTGGATAATGACATAGCAGACACCCTATCCCACTCCCAGGTGGAGAGGTTCCGAGCCCTGGCTCCTGAGGCCAAGGCCCTGCTGGAGCAGTTCCCACATGAGCTTTGGAACATTGGCGACACTGGATAGGACTTAGGATGCTCAAGTCACTAGCCCCTTCCACTTGGCACACATACCAGGGCACGCAGCATGGCTTTTTAGATTTTCAGAAGGTCCATACTAGCCAGGTCTTGGAAGCTTTCCACGAGGGATCTCTCCTGAAGTACTTGGACCATCTCCGGTGCACCGGACAATCAGCTAAGACTTTATGTTTATTCTTAGCAGCAGTGGCATTTTTTTTTTTGCAAGGTCTCATGGTTGCTGATCCTTCACGCTCTTTTCTGGCATGGCAAACTGTTAAGGGATGGGATGGGCCTCAGCCAGGAGACGGGATGGTTGTCATCCCATCACACTGGACCTGTTGTCACAGCTAGCAACCATCCTAAAGTTTGCTTTCATCAGTATTAGAAGCTACTGTTTAGGGTGGCATTCTCATTGGCATTCTTTGGCGCAGCATCAAAATTGTGGCTGCTTCCAGGTGATATTACCGTATATGCTCGTGTATAAGCCGAGTTTTTCAGCCCTGTTTTAAGGCTGAAAAATGCCCCCTCGGCTTATATACGAGTCACTGCTTACCAGCAGGCTCTTCAGGCCTCTGCCGAGGCTGGGGGCGTGGCCGAGACAACCTCCCTGCAGCTGCACAAGCTGCTTGTTCCTGCCCTCCTGGGAGGGTGAAGGGGAACCCTGGCTGGCTGGGCTTCCTCAATGACTCCCCCCCCGACACGTTCAAATAAGGAGCTCCCTCCACCTCCTGGCTGCCTGGGCTTCCTCAAACCCAGTGGGAGGTGGAGGGAGCTCCTTATTTGGGCAGTGATTCCCCCTGATGTCATTGCTCAAATAAGGAGCTCCCTCCACCTCCTGGCTGCCTGGGCTTCCTTAAACCCAGCCGGGAGGTGGAGGGAGTTCCTTATTTGGGCAATGACATCAGGGGGAGTCACTGCCCAAATAAGGAGCTCCCTCTGCATCCCGGCTTCCCACCTTTGGCTTATATGTGAGTCAATACGTTTTCCCAGATTTTGGTAGTAAAATTAGGTGCCTTGGCTTATACACGAGTCGGCTTATACAGGAGTTTATATGGTATGCAGAATTTTTCCAAGGG
The DNA here is from genome assembly GCF_021028975.2 of Sphaerodactylus townsendi. Taxonomy (NCBI): domain Eukaryota; kingdom Metazoa; phylum Chordata; class Lepidosauria; order Squamata; family Sphaerodactylidae; genus Sphaerodactylus; species Sphaerodactylus townsendi. Next base: position 80,348,753 of record NC_059428.1, read on the forward strand.
AGTCCCAAATCATTCATTATCTACAGTACAGCATGGTTAGTAAAGGCTTTGCTTCTCAGCTCATTCTTTTCAACTTATTGAAAACAAATTGAGTCACATAGATTTATATGTTCTCTCTCCTCCTTGGGCAACTAATATTTATTCCATACCTAATAACATCTGCATATAGCTGCACATTTTTCCTCTGCAGCATTTGCAAATGAATTGGCAAAGATTCTCCTTTCACAGCAGAGAACTTAAGTAGAGCTGAATGACATATTTGAAGAATCAATTGTAAGCCTCTTTGCATAAATTGACTGAGAAGGAACCTGAGCACAACAGCTGTTTTTATATGCCACTAGTTATACAGGAAGTATATGTGAGGAGAGTCACCACAAAAAAAAATGCATCTGAAGAAGCCTAGTGTTTTTGACACATAATTCAGAAAGAAATACATTAAGGACTAAACCACATGTGACAGATAAAGGTCAGCATTAGAACCCCAACAGGGAAAAATAAATTAAAGAAACTGCAACTTAGTGGTTTTTCAGATGAGGGAGTTCCAGTTTTTGCTTGCAACTCTTCCCAAACCCACTTTCCCTTCAGCAATGATACAGGCACATTTTACTTTTGCAAACATATGTCTAGAATCCTGCACAGGAGAAGTGGCTTGGAGAAAGTTGCAGGGAAAAGCAAGTGAAGAGTGTTAAGCACATGTGGTTCAGCACTTCGAACCTCCTCCCAAAGCTACTTATCCCTACGAATTGCTGTTATCTGATTAGTCTTCCTGGGCATATATCACTGATATTTAAAAGCAACATAAAGGCTATTTCTGCACGGTCAAAATATCCTGGGTTGAGCAAGAGAAATATCCCGATCTGGCCAAGAAGTTTGCATGTTTCCAGGTCCTAATGCAGGTTTGCCCCGCAATATTTCCCTCATCCCGGGGTATTCAAAAATTGCCAAAATGGCAATCCTTTTTAAAAATCCAGCATTGAATCGCATTGAATCGCTTCTTTGCGAAAGCCCTCACCCACCCAACCCAAAGTGGGTTATGAAAATCCAGAAAACGATCTAAATAAACAAAATACAATTCAAAAACTCAAATTCACTGAACTATATTCTGGATCCTGTATCTTCAGGAACACAGCTTAAGGGGTCAAGAGTCCTTTGAGTTTGACCTCTAGCCATAGCTATGGGAGAGAGAAAGAAGCTCCACCTAGCAGCAACTGACAGATGTTAACATCTTCCTCCTTTTGTGTTATTTTAAAATAAAATTGTTTCTTGTTAATTTGTAAAATTATGTTAAGTAACTGGCAGATATGTTGCCAGAATTCCCCTCCTGTGCTCTAAAGGCATCAACATTGTCAGACTGATTGGCTGTACGTGATCTAAAAAATTAATGGACACAAACCCACATCAAGTCAAAGAATATAGCCACAGGGCAAAGATATTAGGACAAGTGGAGCAGTGAAAATACATGGCAACCTGGAATCAAATGAGAGTGCTGCTCTGAAAGTGAGCACAATGGACAAAACTGCCCAATTGACTGAAAATGCTAATTGCTGCCCAGTGGGGTTATGCCACACTAAAACGTGCTGTATGTCACTGGACAGAGAAGGGGGTGTTCCCTGATGAAAAGTCTGTTGGCTTCATCCTGAGGAATGGCTCCAGATCACTCTTACCCACACTGGTGTGGGCTTCTGTGACAGTTCACAAGAATTTTATGGGGGGAGGTGCAAATGGACAGATGGAGACAGCGAAGGGCCATGCTAGTGCATTTGCTCCCTCAACTGGTGTAACGGTGGAGAGGGCAAAGGTACCCATGGCTGGGCACCCTTTAGTTCCACAGCAGTGAAACCAGGAAGTGGCCACCATAGAAAAATGCTGGAGTCCAATTGGACACCAGTGCAGGGGGTGGACAGGCTGGGGCATCCGATGTTAGTCGGTTTCCACCGGAGTTTAGGGCTGAAAACATGGAAGCCCAGGCCTCGGACTTATGCCATCCTTTCATTTAGCTCTATGACGGGCTTTCAGGTAGTGGGGGTTAGTTTTTTCCTGCCTCCCCAGGCCACCTGAAAGTCCTCAGTGGCAGAGCATGGCAACAGTAGCATACCCAACCTCCTCAGGCTTTGGATTGGGCTGCTCAAGGCCTCTGACCAGAGTTGGGATTCAGCAGGTTCACACCACTTCGGCAGAAGCGGTTGTTGAAATGGTGCTTGTAAACAACCAATTGTTAAATTATTTGAATCTCACCAATGCCTCTGACATTCTGTTTCCAGGGTCATATCCAATTCAGAGGCGTGGACAAAAGACAAAATTCAACAGCTGAAAGTGTTGAAAAGCAGTCTTTGTGGAGGGTGGGGGACACAGCTCACCTTACTAGTTGTGCTTCAAAAGGGACCAGTCAATAGATTCAAAGCATTGCATCGCATTTTATTTGCTCAATTATTATACAGCTAATTAGCGAGCTGCTGCTCACATTGCTTCATTTTCAGTGAGGAGAGACAGGCAGAGAAAGATATGAAGTGCTAATGAATAAAGCAGAAACAAAATGTACAGCAAAGAAAAATGATGCTCCTGCAAAAAAAAAAAAGACCACTCTCTCCTAATGGCTAATATAGCATAAGTGCTATTCACAAAATAAACACTTTCTCTCTTACAGCATTAGAGCAGTTTACATATGCGGATCCCACAACCTGCATTCTCCACTAAGTGCTGTAGTGATTAAAACCCCATTGTCCACAAAGGCAAACATAAGGAGATGCTGGTTTTGATTGAGTAGAAAGCTCATCTGTTTGACAGCACTGTATAATAGCAAGTAACTGTGATGATGAACTCTTTCAATAGTACTGTAGATATGATAACTATAGTGCATTAACAGCCCTAGAGTTATAATCCAGAAAGTACTTCTGATATAATCCATTATCAAACAATCCATGTTGACAAAAAGAATAGAACCTTCGAGCTGGAATTAACCATGTCTAATCCTTCAAAAGGCATACTGTTTTTTAAAGTTCTATATAGTTCAATTTGGTAGATTTAAAAAAAGTTCAGTTTTACAGCAGGAAAGGATTATAATGTAGTATCTGTCCTTCCTTGCAGTTATTCACCAGGTTTGTTTCAGCCAGAATTGAAATTTATTACCTTGGATTCATGCCTTGGATCCCTGTTTGTTTTAGTTCAGTCTGCCCTTGAAGACTTAAAAGAAAGTATCGTTTAGGAACACACATATACACATTGTACTTCGCAGAGCTGGCATCAGTAGTCAGCAAGGTCAAACAGATACCAAAGCCTGAGGGCTTCCCAGGGGCCAACCTGTTGTGGAATAATTGTGTTATTTTCATACAAGGAAAATTCAGTGGCACTGTAAAGACTAGCAACTACCATTTGCCACTGTAGGTAAAGGACAGAGATTCAGGTTTCAGAGAGTGGACACCAGGGGGCATAAAAGCAAGCAATAATAAAACAATTAAACTCCATAGCAATAATTCATACCAAGCATTGACTTCTCACTCCTCTTCACCATAAGGTAAGGTAATTGAGAGAGCAGTGGTGGATCAGCTCCAGAGGTTCCTGGATGATGCTAATGTATTGGATCCCTTCCAGTCTGGTTTCTGCTCAATTTGGATAGAGGTAGTTTGGCACTGCTGGTGTTATTAGATCTCACCACAGCGGATCATGGTGATCATGGATCATGGCCTTTTGGTCCACCGCCTCACTGATATGGGAGTTCAAGACTGGCTAGCCTCATTTCTCCAAGACTGGGGACTGCAGGTAACATTGGGGGGAGAGAACTCCAGGCATCATCCCATAATTTGTTGGGTGCCACAGGGGGCGATCCTCTCTCCAATGCTTTTTAATGTCTATATGCACCCCCTGGTGAGTTTGGTCCAGAGTTTTGGGCTGCAGTGTCACCAATATGCGGATGACACCCAGCTCATGTTCACGATGGAGTTCACGATCTTCAGCCCCTGGAGCTCTCCAGCATTGTTTAGAGGCTGTGGCTGGTTGGTTGAGAGCGAGCCAGCTGGAAGTTAAATCCTGCAAAGACAGAGGTCCTATGGTTGGGTCTAGGGGAGCAACCGGTGGACCTTTGCCTGCCTACACTGAACAACGAGGCTTTGCATTTAGCCTCATCTGTCAGAAACCTGGAAGTGACCTTGGACCCAACATTGACACTTGAGGCCCAGGTCACTTGGACAGGCCAGGTAGTGTTCCATCACTTGAGGCAGGCAGGACAACTGGCCTCATATCTCTCCCGTTCTGACCTGGCCATAGTGATCCATGCAATGGTCACCTCCAGGCTTGATTATTGTAACTCGCATTATGCTGGCCTGCCTTTTACTGTGATCCGGAAACTGAAATTCATGCAACATGCGGCAGCCAGACTCCTTACTGGAGTGTCTAGCCAGGACTGAATTATACAGGTTCCCATACCATCTGCACCAGCTGCCCATTGAGTTCCAGATCATATTAAAGGATTGGTTTTCACCTTGAAGGCTATAAGCGGCCTTGGGCCTACATACCAGAGGGACCACATCTCCCCATATTGCCCCACTAGGTGCCTATGCTCCTCGGAGGAGAATCTATTAGTGGTCCCTGGCCCGAAGGCCATCTGGTTGGCCTCTTTTGCAGCCCTGGCCCCTATCTGGTGGAACAGGCTCCCTAGAGAGACCAGGGCCCTGCAGGACTTGCACAGTTTCTGCAGGGCCTATAAAACGGACCTGTTCTGCCAGGCATTTGGCCAGCCAGGTTGATTGTCATCAGCCCTGTTCCATTCTAGGCCCCTCGTGGGCATGGAGAAGGGTGGGAGTTTATTGCCATCTGCTACAATATTGTTCCTTTTATGCTAATTTATTCTGAGTATGGTTTTATTGGTTTTACTGTATGTATTTTAGATTTTTATAGTTTTACTCTGTTGTTCACTGTCCTGAGCCCTTCGAGGGAGGGCGGTTTATAAGTTTAATAATCATCGTCGTCGTCGTCGTCATCATCATCATCAATGTTAAAAGCAAAAAACAGAAAAAAATGCAACACTTTGATTTTGGAAAGATTCTGGGAAAACGAGAGAGATTACAACAGAAAGGTGCAGTGGATAAAAGATTTTGAAAAAGATGTTGGCCAGAAACAAATGCAAGAGATGGAAATAACAACTGATATGATAACAAATCGAAGCAAGAAAGTGAAAAACTGGACAACATCAGGACATGATCAATTGCATGGCTTCTGGCTCAAATACCTAACCAGTTTGCATCCGACAATGGCCAAGCAGTTCAATGAAGGCATGCAAAATGGTGAAATCGATCAATGGCAAACAACTGGGAAGACATACTTGATTCAGAAAGATCCAGCCAAAGGAACAACACCTGGAAACTACAGGCCAAACATGTTTACCCACGATGCTCAAACTGCTCACTGGCATAATAGCAGATAACATCATGGACTACTTGGAAGCAAATAGCATCCTGATAGTGGAGCAAAAAGGGAACAAAAGAAGGAGCAGGGGTACAAAAGATCAACTCCTGATAGATAAAATGATAATGGAGAACTGCAAGAATCGAAGAATGAATTTGCATATGGTCTGGATTGATTACAAGAAGGCATTTTATTCACTGCCCCATAGTTGGATCATGAAATGCTTGGAAACAATTGGCGTCAGCAAAAACATTCGAATATTCACTGAAAAAGCGATGAGACAGTGGAAAACTGAACTGACAGTCGGAAATGAAAACTTAGGAACAGCCACTATTAAGCGAGGAATTTTCCAAGGTGATTCACTATCACCTTTACTGTTTATCATTGCCATGATCCCACTAACAGTAATTTTAAAGAAAACAAAGTTGGGCTATCAAATGGCCAAATAGAAAAAATCTCACATTTGCTGTACATGGATGATTTGAAGCTGTATGGGAAATCAGACACAGAAATCCAGTCACTAGTAAACACAGTCTGAATATTCAGCACAGACATTTTGATGGAGTTTGGCCTGGAAAAGTGCTCTACTGTGGCAATAAAGAGGGGCAAGATCACGGAGAGTGATGGGATTGAATGCCTGATGGCCAACTCATCAAGTGCAACCAAGAGGCAGCTTATAAATACCTGGGCATTTTGCAGTTGGATAACACTGTTGTCAGCAGTGAGTACACCCAGAGGGTCAGGAAAATTTTGCAATCTAAATTAAATGGCAGGAATGCCATCAAGGCCATCAACACCTGGGCCATACCCGTCATCAGGTACACTGCTGGAATAATCAACTGGACACAGGCTGAGTTGGATGCACTGGATAGAAAAACTCGGAAGCTTATGACAATGCATCATGCTTTACACCCACGCAGTGATACTGATAGATTATACCTTCCCCGGAGGTCTGGTGGCAGAGGCTTACTGAAAGTACAGCAAACAGTGGAAGAGAAGAAGCATGCACTGGCCGATTATGTGAAGGAAAGTCAAGAACAGGCATTGATTGAAGTGAAGAACCGACATGTGCTGAAGACCCAGAAAACCAAACAAGAATACAGGAAAAATGTGATTAAAATGAGGACTGAAAGCTGGCACAACAAAGCACTGCATGGCCAATTTCTGGAGAAAATCAAGGACAAGGTGGACAATGAAAAGACCTGGCTGTGGTTAACAACTGGTACTTCTATGGGACTTTTGAATCCAAATGGACAAAGTGTTGAAACACAATACAGCAGACATCACCCGAATCGAGGACAAGAAAGTGACCATCATCGACATAGCAGTCCCCGGTGACAGCAGGGGCATTGAAACAGAATACAATTAGGTCACTAGATACCATGATTTGAAAATCGAGCTTCAGCATCTATGGCACAAACCAGCTGAGGTCATCGCAGTGGTAGACGGCACTCTGGGTGCCATCCCGAAAACACTAGGGCAGCACTTGAAACATCTTCAAATTGACAAAATTAATATCTGTCAAATTCAGAAGGCAGCCCTGCTGGGATCCTCAAGAATACTGCACCAATACATTACAACTTCCTAGGCTTCTGGATTCTGCAAGTGGCAACCATCATAGTGTGCTGTGTGTCCTCCCTGTTCAGATAGTGCTGGTGTTACTGATTTCCTCATTGAGAAAACCTTAATAAGTTTCCAAGGACTATCAGAACTATCAAAGTTTGTGAGTTGGTAGCCATCAGAGAGTTCCTCCTTAAAAACAAATAAGATGGCTAAAGAGATGAAACAAATAGTCTGACCCACAACTGATGTCAACATACGCTGAGATGGAACAGCTGCTGGGACATGTGCTGCTGATTCGCCACACATGCTCTCCTCTGATGACCACCTTCCCCACCTGCTTGCAAGTAGATTATTATCCCATGCTCCCAACCACATATCATTCCCAGTGCTGTTGGGAATGATGTGTGAATGCAGCATTGCATTGGCATTCCTAGTGGCCATAGCAATGGCACTCCCAGCTATATTTACCACCCTGCACCATCAGGAAAATGGCATGTAGATGTGGGATCAGCTGTGATGCAGACAGTTGCAGAATTTATGAGCAGTAGCATAGCAGGGCCCTCAGTTCTTTTTCCCAGCACTCCCTATTTTGAAACCAGCCCTAGTCTGGCTAACAGAAGTTTTTTTCTACTCCTGAGAAATGAACTGATGAGGCTAAGAGGTCCAGGGCAGAAAGAGCAGTTTACATACTCCAGTTAAACACTTTTACATACTCCAGTCAAACTCTTTGTATCACCTGATCACATGACCCCTGCTAGGCTGGGATCTCTCCAGTCCTTTGCAATAGTTGAGTTACAGAGCAATGTAAGTAGGCTGTCCTATGGGAGGCCCCATTCAAAATCCCAACAGAAAGCTCTGCAGTCTATTACTGTAGACTCAAATATGACTCAATATGGAATCAAATGTGGCTATTTTTAAAATGGAAAATAAAAATTTTATGTTGATATGCTGGAGTTGTAAGTTGGATGCCAGTATAACCAGCATGCAAAATGATTAGCAGGTAAATATTTTTAGAAATCTTTTTTAAAAAGTAAACAGTTGCCAGCAATCCAAGAGTAAACAATGCACAGATTTGCATTAAAGCAATTGTGCAGTGTATATGTTTACTACTTTTTGTGAAAACCTGTGTGTGCCACTTCATAATAAAGACCTCAAAATAGACTGTGCTTGGGCTGCAAAAATGTATAAACATGTCAATTATCAGTAGTGTTAAGTTGTATTTTTCATTTCTGCAAATTCTGTAAATGAATTTTCTGATACTGGCTCTTTGTTGCCCTGAATGTTGACATAGTTTGGTTCTTTAATTATAAAAGATTGCTGATCCCTACCCTGACACTTAAAGAATACAGTTGGAAAATCACGGATACAAGATCAAAGCAAAACCAAACAATAATGGAGAGTATGGTTTCTACAGAATTAAGGCCTAATCCAAATCAGTTTAAGGTATTTTCATGGATTTTGCAAGTGACTGAATCAAAATTAGAACTACTTCCTTATCAATGATATGGATTTAAGTTTAAATGGTGATTACATGAAATTACATTACATTACATTGATTCATATTGTTGAGTGGGAGAAAGTAAATTAAAAGTCAGTTAAGATGTGTGTGTGTGTTTCCATACATACACACGCACAATAGGCAGATGTCTCAACAGATAGAACATTTTTAGAATTGTGCACTTAATAAAGTCTGCAGAAGGTTATTTAGATTTCAAGTGAAATACTGTAGGTAAAGGTAAAATTTTAAATACATAATACAGTAATTTATGGATTATTTGTACAACTATATAGTGATCTATCCACTTATTCACTAATGAGGAAAAAGTAAATAAACTGGGAGGAATTTTCTACTTCTGATGCACAGGAATATGGAATATTGTATTCTGTGTTTTCTCTTATCACTTAAAATTTCTCTTTCTGGGTAATAATACACTACACTATTCAAAACGAGATAATAAAAACTGACTACATGGATGCTGACAGATGGAAAAATTAAGTACAGAATTCCTAGATCCGTACAGTCATTCATCCATAAAACAAGTAATGGGATTATTAGCTCTGTACCTCAACAAGATGGCTTTCTTCTTAAAGATATTTCTGGATTATCAGCATCTCTGTAGAAAATTATTGTTCTCTATTCATCTCAATAGAGACAGTTCATCATTTTCCTTAGAAGGTATTCAATAAAATAATTTTATCCTATGTAAGCTATTTGAACCACTTGCATTGTTTCTTTATACGTTTTCCCATACCTGATTGTCCAATAGCATTTGGGTAGGACAATTGCCCTGATCCAACATCTCACTGCATGAACAGAAGTTATAGAATGCTCCCAGACTTGCAAAGTTTTCCTGATTACTTTGGCATAAGTGCAGCCATCACCCCCTCAATTAAGCAAAATGGAAAAGAAACACTTCAGCAGGAGCTTATATTCCATCATCAGACTCTTTTATTCCAGTACATTGCCTTTAATTGTGTAGCTCAACAGAATGCAAGAGTTTGGTATTAGGGGCTTTGGTTGTTGTTTGATGGGAGGTATTGTTTATTTTAGAGGATTGTAGTATTTCACCTCTTAGAGGAGCCCCCTACCCTAGTATCTATAGTCTTAACTGGTCTTTATAGTTAGTCAATAGCATACGAATAATATCTATAGCATAGAATAGTATCTATAGTCTTAACTGGCCTTTATAGTTAGTCAATAGCATAGAATAAAACTGTTTAAAACCACATTCAGCACCTAGGTCAGTGCTCTGTTGTAGTCAGGAAAAAAAATGAGTCTGAATGACCAAACCTAAGTAAGTCTATTCAGAACCCTACTCTTCTATTCAAAGGGTGTAAAGGTACAATCCTATGCATGCTTTCCTGGAGGTAAATCCTACTGCAAAAAGTGGAATTTATACCAAGTTGATATGCATAGGATTGTGTTGTAAGTTGTCCCGCAGGGTTTTGTGTAGGAAGGCAGGACACTGGAGTGCTGCTCCAGAATTGACGTAAGGCCATTATGTATAGAGTCTTTTCCTTGGGGTTCTTCACTGCACAGTGGGGCCATAGTGGGGTCTCCTTTTGTTTCTCTGTTTACATTTGAGAAGGCACCCCACTGCCTGCTGCGTGGCTTGTCTGCCCCCACTCCCAGGTTGCTCCCCGTAGTCACAAGATTACCAGCTTTGTTAAAAGCCTTTTAAATTGCTGTTATATTGATACTGATATTGCTGTAAAATCAATATGGTAAAATCAATATTGCTGTGTTTTTTAAACAAAAGAAGCAGATCCAGCTGATGTCTGAGGGAGGAGGCAGACTCACCTTGGTGGAGCACTGGCAGGTTGCATGTCCCTTGAAATCCTTCTCTCTGCTCTTTCCCTGTACTTTCTGCTGCTTGCTGCTGCTGCCTCTCCCTCCTCTCTTTCTCCCTCTGACAGTTCTCTCTCTAGCCCCATCTCATAGAGCAGGGAACAAGGAGTGGTATGGGGAGACTGGAAGGAGCAGAAACTCCAAATTATGGAAAAACTTCGGGGTTTCCCATTTCTCACTAACCGCAGGGCTTTCAGGATCTTTGGTGCCATAAGTGTAAAAGCATCTGTACAGACATCTCTGCTGCAAAGGAAATGTTCCTTTGCTACACAGGAGAGCATCAGTGTATAATTGGCCTAAGAACCCCTAAGTAATATTATTTCTCAGATCTTACTCCACGGGAGGAGACCTCATCTGATTAAAGGGACTGCACTCTGTTCCTGAGGTATTCATTGTACCGGAGATATGACTACCTGTAGGACTAGCATATTGGTGATGATGGGATCCTCCAAACTAAATTAACATTTATAATAGAAGTCTAAGGAATAATATATTCATTAAACATTTCTTTGTAGCTTTTGGTCATAATAAAAATAAATGTTGCAGCAGTTTATATGTGAATGGCACATTGGAACTCTTCCTTATGGTCAAAAATATAAATATATTACACTTATTGGTCATATTATTGTACAAAAATCCCATTTGGCTTTTCTTTCTTTCTTGTCCTTCAGTTATTGGAGCATCAATCTGACAGTCACCCACAAAATGGGTTTTCTGGCCATTCACATCTCAAGGGACTGAGAGTTAGAAGAGGAATAGTAATGCACCAAAATCTCATCACGTTTGTGTATGTAAATACCATCAAGTTGCAGCTAACTTACAGCAACCCATGGTGGAGTTTTCAAGGCAAGTGGTTAAGCCCAGGTATTTTGCCATTACCTTCCTCTGCAGAGTCTTCCTTGGAGGTCTACCTTCCAAGTAACAGTCTAGCTTAGCTTCCATGATTTGATGAGATCTGATTATACTATATCATTCTACATCCCGTATTTAAAGAATACAAGCTTTTTATAAAAATAATGAGATAAAACCAGAGGTAGCTGATACTCTCACTAGTATACATAGAAGAAGAATTGCTTTTCTAACCCACTTTTCTCTACAGTAAGAAGTCTCAAAATGGCTTATAATCACATTCCCTTCCCTCTCCCCACAACAAACACCTTGTAAGGTAGGTGGGACTGAGAGAATTCTTAGAAAACTGTGACTAGGCTAAGGTCACCCAGCAGGATTTATGTGGAAGAGTGAGGAATATAATCTTATTCTACAAATGTGTTGAGATCCAGCATGGTGTAGTAGTTAAGAGCAGTAGACTGTAATCTGGAGAACCAGGTTTGATTTCCCCATGCCTCCACATGAACAGCAGACTCTTTTCTGGAAAACCAGGTTTAATCCCCATGCCTCCACATTTAGCATACTAGCTGACCTCGGGTTATTCACAGTTTTCTCAGAACTCTCTTATCCCATCAACCTCACAAGGTGCATGTTGCAGGGAGGGGAAAGGAAGATGTTGGTTTGAGACTCTTTATGGTACAGAAAAATGGTAGAGAAAATAGGGTATAAAAATAGGGTATAACAATAGGGTATAGGGCATAAATAGGGTATAAAAATCCATTCTTCTTCATGTGGAGGAGTGGGGAATCAAACCTGGCTCTCCAGACAGCAGATTGCTGTTCTTAATCACTACTCCACATTGGCTGTCATACAGATGCAGATGCAAAATTGCACACTTCTATGTAGTTATGAAAATGTAGTTTTTGGTGGTGTTGTTTTATCTGTTTCAGTGCAGTGCTACCAAAAGTATCTTCCTAGCACGGTCCTGAAGGGAGTACAGTAACAGCTCCAGAGAAGCATCAAGACATGCCCAATACCTAACCATTAGACCATTAATCAAGGTTCCAGCAATCAATCAGAGCAAAAAAAGGATTCTGCCATGTTATTTCTCTGCCATAGAAAGAATTGTGCCCTCTAGGGATTTGAGCTCAGACCTCTAGTCAATACTGGCACCCCATCACAAAAAATCAGTGGGTGGGGGCTACATTTTGCAGATTTTCCAGGCAAGTGGGAGCACACTTAGGGGGAGTTTGGAGGTTGTTTCTGCTAAGATTCTCTGGTTTGACATTGGCTCCTTTGGTTTGCATTGCCAGATTGACCCTGGGTTCTGCTTTGCCTTTGTGATTTAATACTGGTTCAGTTGGGCTGGCAGTTGGTTTGGCTTGGATTCTGTTGTTTGGCATTGGATGTGTTGGCATTACATTTGATTGTGGTTCTGCTGAGATTCTCTGGTTTGATATTGGTTTTGTTAGACTTGTTGGTTTTGTTTTCACTGGGATACTTTTGGCCAGTGGTTGATTGCACTTAAGTGTTTTTGGCTATTCTTTACCATGGAGAAACCATTGAATTTTTCCCCATAGGAAACCATGGAAAATGACTGATGGTACTCTGTTCAGGGGTATATAGAATTAGTCCAATTCATTTGAAATTGGTCCAGTTCATTGGAAATGTAGAGGTTCTGTCGTGGACAAGCAGTATCAGGCTGATTCCACATGGGCTAAAAACAGCAGTGTGAAAATGGTGTGAAAATGGTGTAAAAGGGTTTATACTGTTTTCACACCGCTGTTTTTGGCCCATGCAGAATCAGCCTCAGTTTCACTGCAATTTTGGTGTAAGCTTGAAAAACTGCCCCCCCCCCCCGAAACATTCTCATCAAGAATACTGAACACAAATAATTTCAGAATTCCAAGAAGGATTTTAAACTGGCAGCAAAAAGCATTGAGGTTAGTTTGCTCAGCAGATCATACCCTTGGAACATCATTAAAACTGCTAGACAGAAGGCTGAACTTGTTTCAAGACAGTCTTTACTGATACCTAACATTCAAACACAGAACAAGAGAATCACTTGCTCCTTTGACTTTTCAATTCATAGTAATAACATCAAGAAAATCATTATAAATTTATAAATTTTGGCCCATGATAAGTAACCTGCCAGGTTGTGAACATCAACCTTTCATAGGATGGAGAAAAAATAGGTCTATCAGTAATTCATTGATTAGAGCTGACTACAATAAACCTTTACAAACTAGAACAATTGTTGTAGGGCATTATAAATGTGGCTCTTGTTCTGTCTGTCCTTTAACCATAGAATGTAAAGAAATTATCACTGAATCTTACACTGTTAAATTGTGTAATTTTTCAAATTGTAATTCTTCTAATGTCATCTATGGAATTGTATGTAAATATAATATGTGGTACATTGGACAAATGACCAGACATTTCTAGATTAGAATTTTAGAATACTTATCGTGTATTAGAACTCAAAAGATGGACGCCCCATTAGTATCCCATTTTATTGAAAGAGAACATAGTCCAGAATCTATGAAAGGGGTTGTTTTGGAAGTATTAAACTCTAAAGACAGTGATGTATCCATTAAACAGACTTTTGAGACGTGAAGCTTTCCTAACTTATGCTTTCAAGTGCACATTTCCAACAGGTCTCAATCAGTATTTAGATCTACAAGCCTTTTTGTGAAACAGCTGTATGTAATCTTGAATGAATTGTATATAAGGCAGGCACCTGTTGAACAACAGTGCTCTCTTGTTGAGAACAATCAGCTTTACTTGAGAAATGAGCATGTTACAGTGAGCCTGCTATCTTAGTCTTAATAACTACTTTGAGGAATTCTTTATAAAAATCATGTATTAATTATAAAAAACTTTTGTTTGATCCACAGAAGAGGGTCCTTGCGATAACTTCTTGAGATTTAGATCCTAACACAGGAAATTTGTTGTAAGTTGAAATTCACAAGAGTTGGGTTATATTATAATTGCTAGTTACCATATATACATGATAATTATATACATTTGCTTATTTCATGAGGGGCCTTGAAAGGCTATATGAGGTTAACCAAAAATCCAGAAGGTTAACTAGCCCCACCTCACATTTTTGCAACTTTGAATTGCTTGTAACTAAGAATTGTTTATGTAAAATTATGTATTTATTTCTGATATGATATAATGTTGGATGAAGAAATGCATATATGAAGTGTATGAAAACATATGATTTATTGTAAATTTTCAATTATAAACTGATCAATTTGTTAAAATATACCACATGGTTGTGGTGATAGCTTTTTGGATACTAATTGCATTTTTGCATTGTTTATGCAATTTTGTTTAGGACATGTTCTGCTACTGCAGATTTTTCAGGATGGTTAAGCCGACAGTGTCTTTCATGCTCCTTAACACGAGTCTGAATACTGTGTTTTGTGGTTCCCACGTAGACCTTTCCACAACTGCAGGGTATGCGATAGACTCCTGCAGAAGTGAGGGAGTCTCTCTTGTCCTTTGCTGAGCAAAGCATCTGCTGTATTTTCCTGGTAGGTTTGAAGATGGTTTGCAGGTCATGTTTTTTCATCAATTTGATCTGTGATTCCCTTGATGTATGGTAAAAATATTTTTCCTGAAATTCTAGACAATTCAGAAGGTTACTATGTCAGACTGCACAGGGAGGCCATTGGAATTCACAAACATCAACTTGACAACTTCAACAAGAAAGAAGAGACTCAGAGAATTAACAAAGCTTGACTATCAGTACTTAAAAACACCAGAATCAAAGGCCAAGGGCATGCTAAGTTTATAGACAATGGACTCCACCAAGACACGGGATTTGAATTCACCAATACTGCTGCTGCTGCAGAGAATGCAAATGTGAATCACTCCCTGGACTGAAAAACCCCACCTGCAATACTATACTATCAACCACATCTTTGCATAGCAAGTTCCACCCAAATACTTACTGTTTGATTCCCCACCCTGGGACATAGACAATATACCGCACTAAAACATTCCCTTCTCACTGGACACAGTGTGTAGCAGACTTCCCTCTGTGATACACCTCTGAAGATGCCAGCCACAGATGCAGGCGAAACATTAGGAACAAGATCCACCAGACCACGGCCACACAGCCCGGAAAACCCATTACAACCAGTTGAATTCGGCCATGAAAGCCTTCGACAACCATTTTATTTATTTTCATGTATTTATGAACAGTACTTCTTTTACACAGTACTCCACCAATGCTTTTAATAGTTTATGTAAACCATGCAGAATGCATGATAATAGAAGTGTATCATCTTCATAGAGCAGAAGTGGCAATTTCTGTCTCACCAGTACTTGTGCAAACATTATGTAACTGGACAGATGAGTGGCCAAATCATTAATTACATATCAAATAAGAGTAGGGCCAATTAACAATCCTGTCTCATCCCCTTATGCAAGGGGATTTTATCAGTTAATAGTCCCTCAATACCACCATGTATTTGGACAGATTTAAAATACAGTTGCTTAACTAGCGACACAAGCATTTATCCATTGAACAATGTTCTAGCTTAATCCATAGTCTGTCCCTTGGAATGCAATCAAATGTCTGCATGAAATCAATAAAAGCTGCAAACAGAACTCCACTGTTTACCAAGGCATATTTGTCAACAAAAAAAGAGTTAAACAGAGATCGATGTCTGAGTATTTCACTACTGCTCATGTTCCAGGTAAAACTGGAGCAAAACCTCATCTTTCACCTCATCTGAAGAAATTCTTTCAAGCACAAAATCACCATTGCTGAAGTCAAGGGCACCTCTGTCCTGCAAGGACTTTCAGCAACTGTATTCTCCTCAGCAGCATTTTCTCATTGCTCTGTTTTCTGCCCTTTCCATATCTAGCAAGTCAACTTCCTGTTCTTCCTAGAATTCACCTCTGATTTCATTAGGAGATGCTGGCATAGAAATAACTTATTTTACCCTTCCTCTCAAGTGGTTCCATAGAGCTGATGAGAACTCTGTTCTCTCTTCCACTGTAACTGAACTTTCTGAATGTGAAGACACCCATGAGCCATTTTTTATTCTTTTACTCATATTTTCCCCACCAAATTGCAAATATTGATATTGCCCCCCCACACACACACACACACACACTGCCACCATGTCACAAACTCACTTTGCTCCCAGGTTCCTACAGTTGCCTGTTCTTTACTACTTTACCACTCTACCACTCTACCAGGAACTGCAGTTGGCTAGGAACAAAGTACTCTGGTATATAAAAATGACTTCTTTTCAACCCTATCTGAAAACAAAGAACACCTTCCATTTATGCAGGGACTACTGTGGTATCAGCTGCCACCAACAAAGTGTCATTTATTACCTGTCATTCTGGCCTTCTAGTAATACCAAAACTATATGCAGGCATCTTATGTGAGAGTAAGAAAAATAATTTCAATCTTCCCCTCTCCTTTCTCCCTCTCTCTCTATATCTCTACCAAAGCTGTCCATCAGGACTGGCGAGTAGGTGGTTCTTGGCGAGCATATCCCAGTGGTTCTGAGTGGTATGGATCAGATTTTCCTCAATCAGTCCTCAGTAAATACCCATGTACCCTTGTATCGACTGCACATAAATTCTCAAAAGGACAAATGATTGGGAACGATATAGGGACATATAAGGCCAAAAACTGGGGAAATAATCAAAGGGTAAATTGCTAGTTAATTTCTATTTACCAAGCATATATATTCTCCATGAGAATGGTCTCAAGATTGAAAATTGTTAGAAACCAAAATCTCAACCCCTCCCCATTGTCCTATGACATGGAGTTGCAGGAGTTTGTCCCCACTACCAAAATCCTGAAATAAACGGTCGACCTGTCCCCATGTCAAAGTCTTAACACAGACCTATTTATGAACTTTTCCTTAGGCTAGAATTCCTGTCTCGGTCCAATCAGAATTTGAAGCCCTGCTTTGAAGACAGCTCTTGATCTGTCACTTCAAAATCTGGATTAAAGGAGATGAGCACACCAAGGAGAAAGGCCATCAATAATCCATTAGGGCCACTTGACAGTTCGGACAAATGGTGAGATGAGTTCTGAGATTCATATTCCAGGTCATTAATTGTTGCCCCTCCTTTCCTGGAATATAAATTGGGATTTAATTTATCTATTTCCATCAAACAAGTCTGTGTTATTCTAAAAGCAGATTTACCGTATCCTAAAAACTACAGTGAATTATCTCTCTCCAGAAGCTGACAAAGAACTTTTCATCTAGATACTCTGGAACCTCTTAGGAACTTTTAATACCATGCATCACATATCTTGACTTGAAGAGTTTAGTAGAGATGCAAAATCCTACCTGAAAGCTTGAACATGCCCCATTTATTCTGTGGCAATTGCCTGTGGTGAAGTAATATTTAAAGGTGCCCCACTTCTGATCACAAGACAGGCACACATTTAGGAAGCATCTAGGAAATATTCATGAACAAATGTTTCCTCATTTCCTCTTTGAAGTATCTAGGGCGGCAATGTTCAATGAACAATAATTTCTTCATTCAACAAGCATTGAAATTGACATTGCAAACAGCAAGTAGAGAGGTTAAAGTATGGAATTTTAACTAAAATTTAGAGTTATTGGGTATTGATTTTCATTTAATACTATTTCTGGCCTTCTGTTGCAAGATAACTTGGCCAAGGGCAGCTTATACACAGCCCTCTTAAAGGAAGAGCCACCAGCACCAAAGCTAATGCTTCATGTCAGCTAACCAATGGAAGGCAGCATGTTTGGAGAAGGGTCTTCAACCTCTCTCCCCTCACTATTCTGTGATTCTCAAATGATCTAGGTTTTTATTTGGCCCATTGGGGAAACCCACACACATCTCCAAGTAAGAAGAATTGACTTTTGATCCCACTTTTCTCTACCATAAGGAGTTTCAAAGCAGCTTACAATCAACTTCCCTTTCCCTCCCCATAATAGGCACCTTGTGAAGTAGGTTGGGCTGAGAGAACCATGACTGGCCCAGGGTTACCCAGCAGACTTCATGTAGAAGAGTGGGGAATTAAACCTGATTATCCAGATTAGATCTGCTGCTCTTAACCACTACACTATGCTAGCCCCCATGTAACATGCTGGCTTCCCCAATGTGAGAAATAGTACCCCCTGCAACCATCCTGGGTTAGAAAAACTGTGCAGGGAAAAGAGGCTGAAGTCCCTTCTCCAGTTATGATGCAGTCTCAATGTAAATTGGGCACCCTGCATGTGACAATTTAGAGCAATCCACAACTCAAGTGAAGATCCCAGACCCAACCTGTTTACTCCATAACCTGTAAATCTGACCTCGTCGATGCAACCTGAGCATGTTTGTGACAGCTGACAGGCTAGATCAGGGGTAGGGAACCATTAACACTCAAAGAGCCATTTGGACCCGTTTTCCACAGGAAAAGAAAACACCTGGGAGCCACAAATAAAGATAAAGACAACACTATAAATAAAGAGATAACACTATATATATTGGGGGTTTTTTCTACCTTTTACTCCGCTCATTCTGAGAAGCGCATGGATGTGCCCGCCCTGTTGCCTGCAGGGTGGGCAAGGATGAAGCCGGTGGCTCTGCCTCGCCGGCCGCCAGGAAAACGCCCACCCCACTCCAACAGGGCGGGCGAGAGGGGAAGCCCGCGGCGCAGCCCATCTGACCACAAGCAGTTGGTGCGCCCGCCCTGCTGCCTGCAGGGCGGGCAAGGATGGGGCTGGCGGCTCGGCTCGTGGAGCCGCAGTGCAAGGGCAGAAGAGCCGCATGCGGCTCTCGAGCCGCAGGTTCCCTACCCCTGGGCTAGATGTAGCCTCTGTGCAACTCACTTCAGCCTGCTGGCCATGGATAGTTGACCCCTTTTTAAAGCATCACAAGGAATTTTGGGAAGTGAAGGAACTTTAGGGACTCCTTGCTGCTTTTGGTTTTTAAAAAGCTTTGAGGAACCAGTGTTATTTTCCACACTGATCCTATCTCTTATGCATGAATAGCATAAGTTTATGCAGACAGGCTGTCAAACAATGTAAGAAAACAGTAGAAAACTTACTACACCAAGACTAAGGAAAAAATGCAAAAATAAAAGCATTTAATGTGAAACACAGATCAAAAATATATACCACACACACCAAAAAGTGAAACAGTGCATAACCATAAAAACTAATCTCACAATCCAAAAACAAGCCAGAATTTATTCAGTCCTGTTAGCTTGCATGGCAGCTCCTTTATCAGTGCATGTGATAGTGTAAAATCAATAACAGTTCCTACACATGGAATAGGCTCTTATTGCTTTGTCCATTTTGAAGTCACTGAAGGTTAAATATTCCCAACAGAATCACGTAAATACCGGATAATTATTTGAACCTGTATTTCCAGATTTTCCATTTGCTGATAGTATAAAATGGCAATAATAAATTACAGTCTATAAAGCAGTATCAACCTTTAGGTTGGCTGTGTGAAGGGAAAAAACAAACAAAAGCCAGGAACTGAGGACTAGAGAAGTCAGATCTTTAAAGGCTTGGGGTGGGGGGGGGGGGGAGAAGTGTTGTTATAATTTTTGACAACATAATTTAAAGCCTTTTATAGAAAGCAATCTACACCTCCGCCTCTCTCCGCTTTGCCTACCCCTCTGGTATTGTCTCGGCTGTCAATTATTGGGAGAGAAGCTTATTCTTTAAAAGGCTTTTAAATTATAAGAAATTATTTGGAATATCATCTAAAAGCTCTCGAAATAAAAAAAAATTACTACCCCCCTTGCACAAAAAACTCACTGACATATACAAAATAGAATGTTTTACTTCTTTATTTGTATTCACACTCTGAAGGTGGAAGGGCACAAAGACACAGCTGCACGCAGGTGCTGATGTTGCTTGTTGTACTTCAGCTTCCGACCTATGAGAAGAATCTAGCACTCTTGTTTGTGATGGGGAACAACAGGCAACAATTTGTCAAGTGATAACTTGCCATGGTGGGACAGGGCTAGCCCAAGTTTTTTAGTATCCAAGAAGAATTGTGATTTTGGTGACTCCCCACCCTATTCAATAGAGAGAAAAGTAGAAAGTCTGTTTTACTTATGGGCATTTAAATTGAACAATATATTCTGCCACCTCCATTGCATCCACTTGCTCGTGTCCAGCTCAGTTGTTTAGAATCACCTCTGTCTCAGGGGACTCTCAAAATGCTAGTGATTTGGCAATCAGCTGTGAGATTTTTGTGAGCTATTTTGTGGATAAAATATTTTTGCTATGCCAGGATCTCCCTGCTGCTGTTGATACAGTGAGGCCCCTTGGCTGTCTTCAGATCCTGTATTGGACTAATTCAGCCAACTCTCCCAGACCAATGTAGGCAGGATTCTGCTTGGAGTGAAACCTACCACTTGCCTCTTAGGCCCATACCCATCCCAGCAGTGGGGTGCAGGCCCCCTGGAAGACATTATTAATCTGTTTTTGAGTTCAGGGGTCTTTGGGGGGTGTTCTTGAAGAAACCACTTCTGGATCATTTTGATCCAGGCAATTACTGCCCAGTGTCAAACTTTCCATTTCTTGATGAGGTAGTGAGAGAATGGAAGCAGAATAGCTCTCAGCTTTTGTGGAGGATATATTGGATCTGGATCCATTTCAGTCCATTTCCAGAATGGCCATGGGATGGAGGCCGTGCTGGTCACCCTCACAAATGACCTCCATAGGCACCTGGATTGAGGTGGGTCAGCACTGTTGTTATTAGCCTTTCAGCAGTTTGGCAAGGTCAATTATGATCTATTGACCCATCTTCTTGCCAATACTAATTTACATGAAATAATCCTTCAGTGACTGATCTTATTTCTTCAAGGTCGGGAACAGAGGGTGGCACTGAGACCTCATCCTGATAACTGCTGGTATGTGAGTCCCTCAGGGGATGATTCTCTCTCCAATGTTTTTGAATATCTACATGCACCCATTTGCCCAGCTGATCTGGAGTTTGGGGGGGGGATGTCATCAATGTGCAGTCGCACAGGGCAGAGGGGCGTGTCCCCTGGCCTCGGCGACACACCGTAAGGTCACAGGGAAGATATGTCTACCGGGCAATGGCGCTCTGCGTCATGTACGCCGACCCAACCCCCAGTATGGCTGTGCGGAAGCGGCCTATAAATGATTGCTTGAACCATCTACAGAAATATACCTAAAGACATCTCTGCTATACTGCATTTTGATACTCTTTCCCCCCCCCCCCTCTGAATTGTAATTATTAGATAAACATTTATAATTTGTTTCATAGTATGGATTTGGTAAACCTTAAACATCACCATTGGCATGAAGTTGGATTAAATATAATAAATAAATGAGGACTGATACAATTGGGACAATAAGAGCTAGTGGTATTGGAAGTTCCTGCTGCATCACTGACAATGCAATTCTAAGAACACTTTCCTGAGAGCAATGAATAGTCTTAAGTAGGATTCTGAGTATATCTCCTTAGGTATGATGAGTATAACTCCTTAAGTTCATGATGAGAAGAGCCATTTACTGAACCACAAAATAAAACTGCAATTAAAATGATTTTAAGCAGGTGCGTAGGAGTAATAGCAAGATTTTAAATGGAAAAGTAGAAGTAAGTGGAAAACAAATATGAGCCATCAGCATCTGATTGTTTCTTTCAACACAACAACTCATCTTTCTAAACATATGTCACTGATGCAATTAGCTACAATCCTATTTGTCTATCATTTACCTGTCTTCTAATATGTCTGAAAGTGTCTACCTATTCGGAAAGCAAGTTAAGCTTCTGCTTAGTTCTTCATGGTGGGGGAAGCAGAAGAGGAAATGATGAACTATCTTGGTACATCAGAAATCGCAATGAAGTGGAAGCTACCACTTGATGTGTGTCTGAATCCTATAATGAAGTGGCCCTTGAATTAAATTAATTTAAAAACTGGCAAATATTACTTGGCATGTTTGTCAATGTGCTGTATAATTATTAATTTGTTCATTGAAGCAACTGTATAAATAAATAGAAAGCAAAATGCCATGATTAAGCAAACATTAAAAATCCAGGGTCAAGAAGCTCCTCTGTACAGAGATCTAAAAAGCTTTCCTGGGTTCTATTTTTACATCACCATCCAGATCTGCAGGTCTATAACTGTGAATTAATTGGCACACATTTAGATGCCAACAGGGCTTTTGTATTCTCAGTGCACATTTTGTCTTCTCAGAGTGATATGTTAGTAATGGAGGTTTTAATATTACCCCTAGGGGAGTACAAGAAAATCTTAACAATTTCCTTCACTAGAGTATTTTCATTAGAGCTAAATGCTGTGCAATTTACATTTGAAATCAGGTGTAGGGGTAAGTATAACGTGACAAGACATATTGCAGTGTTAGGTCTTTTTTGTGCAAATGTTCTTTATTTACTGCTACATACCTGCAGCAGATAAGCTTGGAGTTAATTTTTCAAAGTATGTTTTAATGTGCTTCTAATTGGGCTGTTATTAAGATATCAGAACCTGTGACAATGTTTGTTGGAAATACTGAAAGTACAAACCTGAATATCTGATGAGTTCATGCGCAGCAGCAGAGGACACAGGCCTGGACAAACATGATCATCTTATGACAGATTGCAAGGGCCTAGTAAATGGCTGTATCTATAATGATGTAAATGGGGATTTAGACATTATCTCAGTGGATTGACTAAAGGAGGAAAAGCAATCAGAATTATTCCTTCATAGACATGGGTTCTCTCTTCTCTCTTGGAATGTAATGGGATGGACCAACAGATTGTGTAACAATGAAACACTTAGATACTTGCTAGATTATGATATCATTTTAGCACAAGAAACATGGAGGACTGATATGTCCCCACTAGATGGATACAGGCTATTTTTCCTCCCAGCCCAAGCCTCCATTCATGGTAGAGCTAAAGGAGGCTTGTGCATACTAATTTCTACCAAACTGAAAGGCAATTCCTCATTGATATCTTTCTATGAAAATATGGCTATGGCAGCTGTGCTTCAAAATAATAGGTTCAAGCTCTTGATTATTAACGTGTATATTCCTCCAGCCAAAAATATGTCCCAGTCTGACCTGGATTGGATGGGCCTTGAAAACTATGTTGCGGAGCTGCTGATTGCTCACCCGAACACAATGGTCATTATGGGAGGGGACTTTAACGCAAGAATGGGATTGGATGACCAATTGCTTTATACCAAACATAAATCTTGTGTACCTGATGCTGATGTCCCCCTTTTCCCCTATAGCAGACGTTTCAAAGATGAGAAATGTAATTACACTGGCTATAAGCTTGCTCAAATGACAAATAACTTAGATTTAAGAATAATTAATGGGAGGGTTGATTCAGATTATCCAGCAGAATACACCTATTGGTCAGGGGGGAGAATGAGCACTATTGACTATTTAATTGTCAACAAAGAAATGGTACAGCTGGTTGACAGATTCGAAGTCTCCTCATTTTACGATAGTGACCATTTCCCTCTAACATTGACCTGCTGTTTCCCCTTCGAACTATTTCAGACAGAAAACCACTATGAGGGATTTGCTGCCAGGGAGGGCAACTTACCACAAATTCGTTGGTCCTCTAGTCTTGAAAAGAAAATTAATGAGCTATTTGACTCAAGTACATCTGTTATCAAACTACAGTCTTTCTTTGATAGCATAGACAGTTCCACCCTGCTACAGGCTTTTGAGGAAATAATGGAGGACATAAAACAGGTGTTGACTACCCATAGTAATAATCAGAAGAAGAACAGCATTAGAGCAAGTAATTCTTGGTTTGACACAGATTGTAGGATCCTAAAAAATGAGTTAAGGTCTATGGTGAGAGCCTATAAGGTTAACCCCTCTGACAAGCTCCTCATAGAAATGAGGAAGGCCAAGAACAAATATAAATCCACAATACAAATCAAAAAGAAACAAGCTATATTAGATGCTTGGGAACAGCTTAATTTAGCTGTGAGCTCCTAAGAATACTCGCGGCTGGTTCTGGAAATTGACATATCGCTAACTCCAGCTCATGGAAACCATCCTCGGTCGCTACAATCCCTCCAGATATTTGGGAAACTCACTATAAAGCTCTGTACTCAGCTCTAGAACTGGCTGGCCCTGATGGTGTAGAAACAACAACTCACCTCCCTAGCTGGCCAGGCAGGTCTGCACCCACCGTGAAGTGCGCATAGAAGCTAATTGACACGTTACACTATGGGAGAAAGCTCCCCTGGTTTTTGACCTTGTACCTCCTGGACCTGATTAAAAGAAACATCTGATTGGTGGGTACCAGTCCTGAGGCAAACTGTTCACCTCAATAGATAGATCAGGGAAAACCCTAAGGGCTGGGAAATAGCTGTAATTGTCTCCTATTTATAAAGAGGATGATAGGGAATACCCCTGAGAGTTATAGGCCCATCAGCCTACTTAGTACTATCAGCAAGCTAAGTATGCTAAAACATCTCATGCTGGAAACTGAGAGACTGGCTGGAACAAAGGGAACCATTTTAGCAGAAGAACAGGGGGGGGCTTCAGAGAGGGATGTTCAACACAGAATCACTGTGTAATCATGGACCATCTCATAGCTAAATACACATCAAAGCCCCAGACCTCTCTTTATATTGCCTTTGTGGATTTTAAATCCGCCTTTGATTCTATCTCAAGTGATTTACTTTGGGACAAATTGCTTAGTACTGATATAGATAAACGGTTACTAATGCTAATCAGGGCACTTTATCAGAATACCAGCATTAAAGTAAAATATAACCCACAAGGCTATCTAACAAATGAAATCAAAGTTGCAGCAGAGGGGTCAAGCAGGGTTGTATTTTGGCCCCCTCCTTATTCAATTTTTACATCAATGATATTGTATGCCTTATTCAATAACCCAGATCTCCATCCGCCCAAAATTGTTAACCAAAGTATCTCTTTACTTTTATATGCGGATGATCTAGCTCTTATCTCTAGAACCCCCATTGGCCTAAGGAGAGCCCTAGGACCTCCTTGCTGATTATTCTCAGAAAAAACCAGTTAGAAATTAACTATGAAAAAACCAAAGTGATGGTCATGCGCTACTATGACCTAAATGCCATATATGGAAATTAAATGGGAAAAAAAAATTGGAGCAGGTTCCACTCTACAAATATCTGGGCGTAGTATTCAGTCATCAGGACTTAGAACGGCTCATATCAAATATGCTGTTGCAAATGCGTCTAGAAGCTCTGGAGCTATAAGAAATTATTTCTGGAACAGAGGTGGGCATCATATTCCGGCTGCCATCAAATTATTTAAGGCCAAATCATTGGCGCAACTATCATATGGTACACCACTCACCATAACCGGCTCCCTCTGCAATCTTGAGCATCCTCAGTCAAAATTCTTGAGGTCTATCTTACAGCTCCCAAACAACATTTCAAACGCTGCATTGCGTATAGAGACTGGCCTAATTTCAGTACAAGCAAAACTATGGACACTCTCTATACTATATTGGCTCAGGCTATGCTATTGCCAGAGGGGTCTTGCAAGACTTGTCTTGTCTGACATATTTGTTCCCCCGTGGCTTAGAGCAGTTTTACGGAAACTATCACATTATGGACTATCACATTATGGACTCTCACATTATGGACTATCACATTATGGACTCTCACATTATGGACTCTCTCAACAACTAATTACTAGCATGAATTATGATAGATGATATCATGAATTATGATATGGATCTTGTTAAACTTAGAATCATAGATGTCGAGAGGCAACACGATCTGAATAAACTTAAACACCCAATTTTCAGTAAAATAATGCTGAATAATGCTGAATAAAATAATGCTGAATAATGCTGAATAAAATAATGCTGAATAATGCTGAATAAAATAATGCTGAATAAAATAATGCTGAATAATGCTGAATAAAATAATGCTGAATAATGCTGAATAAAATAATGCTGAATAATGCTGAATAAAATAATGCTGAATAAAATAATGCTGAATAAACTTTCAATAATGCCTTATCTTACTTCTTTGTTTAACGTTAACTATCGAAGAGCCTACAGCCTACTCCGCTACAACGCCCTTTCGTCCAACTATACCAACGGGATTTATAACAAAGTACCAACTGAGGGTAGAATTTGCAGTTGCCAAATAGGAGGTGTTGAAAACTCGGAACATATATTATTTGAATGCTCATACTATGATGACATACGTTGGATGCTTCTGTCCTTTGACCAGACAAACTCTCCTTTGGCTAAGAAAGAAAAGGTTAAAATACTGTTATCAGATACCAATAAAAATCTAACGTATTCTGTTGCCAAGTTTGCCTGGATATCAAGTAAAATCAGGAAGGCCCGGAAGGCCCGACAGAGCACTACTGGCTCTGCCAGCTAATCCTTATTATTAATTATTATTAGACTGACCTTCCACTCATTATTTTGAGCTGATGTTCTGAGTTCCTTAGGCCTATCATCTGCATTTTGTTAACTGTTTTAATCTGTATATTTGTAATATCTGTAAATTTTACGATTTTAATTCTTTTGGATCTTGCTGGTCAATGACCGTAAATAAACTATGATGATGATGAGTTCATTGTTTATTTATTTTGTTTATTTATTTATTGAGTTTATATGCCACCCCTCCCTATGCAGGCTCAGGGCAATTTCCAAAATTTCAACCAAGTCCATATAAACATTTAAAATATAATTCTAACTACAAATTTATCTTGCAACAATCAAAATCAATAATAGATTAAAACTTCATCCAACCGTTTCATTTTGAGATAGTGCTTAAACCCTAACTGAGCGAGGAAAGGGGCAAAAGAAAGGGAAGGGAAAGGGGAGAGGAAAAAGGAAGAGAAAAGTAAAAGGGGAGAGGGGGAAAGAGGGGGCTGGATGTCCAGCTGTAGCTACCTCAACCATACGCCTGATGGAACAATTTTATTATTTTTTCTTTTATTAAATTTGCTTTCCTGCTCTTCCCAATCAGACAGCCAGGATCAGAGAGGCTTTCACACATGATTAAATATAAACAGTACAATATAAAATTCAAGGATGCCAAAAGACCACTATTAAAATCATATCCAATAATGGCGACTTAGCCTATTCAAAATCCAAATATGCTCCAACAAAGGGCCATCGTCTAATTAAAACAACCACAAATATCTCCCCATTTATAATCCACATTTACCATATTCAAGGAGGGGCAGGGAGGACAAATGTCAGGAGACCAGCATGTTGGAATGAAAAAACAGAGCTACTTTAACCAAAGGTCTGGTGGAACATCTCTGTCTTACAGGTCCTGCAGAACTGATAGATCCCACAGGATCCTGGTTTCCAGAGACGGAAAGTTCCACCAAACCAGAGACAGGGCCAAAAAAGCCCTGGTTCCAGTTGGGGCCAGGGACCACCAGAAGGTTACTACTGGCCAAGCAAAGTGCCCTCTGGGTTCAGAATGGGGTGATGCAGTTCCACAGGTACAAAGGTCCAAGACTGCTCAGGGCCTTAAAGGTTAACTCTGAAACCTTGAACATGACCCAGAATTTAACTGGTAAGCAGTGCAGCATGCAGAGCATAGGTTAAATATGTGCTGTTAATGGAGCCACATTAACAACCCTTGCTGCTGCATTGTGGACCAGTTGCAATTTCCAGAGCAGTTTCAAGGGTAGGCCCACATACAGCAAGTTACAGTCATCAAGTCTGCAGGTGACCATTGAATAGATCACTGGGGCAGGGTCTGAGCAGGGCAGGTAGGAACCAACTGCCTTGTCTGGTGGAGGTGGAAGTCACCTTAACCGTATGTGTGACCTGGGCCTCCATGAAAAGGAAGGACTCCAGAACTACACCCAGG
Source organism: Sphaerodactylus townsendi (assembly GCF_021028975.2). Classification (NCBI taxonomy): domain Eukaryota; kingdom Metazoa; phylum Chordata; class Lepidosauria; order Squamata; family Sphaerodactylidae; genus Sphaerodactylus; species Sphaerodactylus townsendi. Next base: position 80,376,697 of record NC_059428.1, read on the forward strand.
CTTTTGATGAAAGAGGCAGGTGTTAAAGGCACTCAATCTAGTTTTGGCAGCTAGAAACTTCCCTTTGCTGCTCCCCCCACCTCCAGCTACAGGACCTCCATCTTCAATGGATTCAAGTTCAGTCTGTTTTTTTCCCAACCATCCTGCCACAGTCTCCAAACACCTGGTCAAAGTATCAGGGACAGCTGTTGCAGAAAAAGCTGGGTATCATCAGCATTCAAGAGACAAACCAGCCCAAAGTTCCAAACCAATTGTGCCACATGTAGATGTTAAATAATGGTGGGGAGCATATTGCTCCCTGCAGCACCCCACAAAGAATACGGCTCTGTCTTACAGGCCCTGCAAAACTATACTATATTCCGCAGGGCCCAGGTCTCATTAGACAGACTGTTCCACAAGTTGAAAATTCCTTGGCTCTGTATGGTTAGCCAAATCTCTGTAGAACCAGACACCTCTAGTAGATTTCCACTCTCCAACTGCAGCAACCTCCAGGGGACATACCAGCAGAGATGGTCCCATAGATACACTGGTCTTAGATAGTTTAAGGAATTATAGGTCAACTTTAAACCTGATCTGGTATTCCACCTGGAGCCAATGCAGCTGGTGAAGCACTGGTTGAATGTACTCTTGCCATGAGGTCCCCATAAGGACTTTCACTGCTGCATTTGGAGCATCCAGAGCAGATTCAAGGGAAGTCCTGCATAAAGCAAACTGCAGTAGTCTAATCTAGAGGTGATCCTTGCATAGATCACTGTGGCTAGTTCAAATTGGGACATCTAGGGGGCAGCTGTTTTGCCTGGTGAAGATGAAAAACACCACACAAGTTTTGTGCATCACTTGAGCCTCCATTGTCAGAGACATCAAGGAGCACATCTAGACTCTTGATGGTTGGTGCTATCTTTAGCAACTGGCACTCCCCAAGCTTATAAATGACACTGGTTCTGGTGGGTTTTCCAGACTGGGTGGCTGTGGTCTGGTGGATCTTGTTCCTAATGTTTCGCCTGCATCTGTGGCTGATGATATGCTACGCTACGCTCAGCAAAGGACAAGAGAGACCCCCTCACTTCTGCAGGAGTCTATCGCATACCCTGCAGCTGTGGAAAGGTCTACATGGGAACCACAAAATCACACAGTATACAGAAAACCGACACACAGACCAGTATCTACACAAAAATTCCAATCACCATCCACAACAGAAAAGGGGCATAATCAAATCTGACAGATCATGCAAAACGAATTTATGAACCTCACCTCCTCCCTGATGAAATCAATCATCTAGACTGGGCTCTGCAGGCTAATGGCTACTCCACAACAGAAATCAGAAGAGCTTTAAGACCAAGAGAAACCCAGAGGACTGAGGAGAAACAGCCCACCACAGGAAAAATATTTCTACCATACATCAAGGGAATCACAGATCAAATAGGGAAACTGATGAAGAAACATAACCTGCAAACCATCTTCAAACCTACCAGAAAAATACAGCAGATGCTACGCTCAGCAAAGGACAAGAGAGACCCCCTCACTTCTGCAGGAGTCTATCGCATACCCTGCAGCTGTGGAAAGGTCTACATGGGAACCACAAAATCACACAGTATACAGAAAACCGACACACAGACCAGTATCTACACAAAAATTCCAATCACCATCCACAACAGAAAAGGGGCATAATCAAATCTGACAGATCATGCAAAACGAATTTATGAACCTCACCTCCTCCCTGATGAAATCAATCATCTAGACTGGGCTCTGCAGGCTAATGGCTACTCCACAACAGAAATCAGAAGAGCTTTAAGACCAAGAGAAACCCAGAGGACTGAGGAGAAACAGCCCACCACAGGAAAAATATTTCTACCATACATCAAGGGAATCACAGATCAAATAGAGAAACTGATGAAGAAACATAACCTGCAAACCATCTTCAAACCTACCAGAAAAATACAGCAGATGCTGCGCTCAGCAAAGGACAAGAGAGACCCCCTCACTTCTGCAGGAGTCTATCGCATACCCTGCAGTTGTGGAAAGGTCTACGTGGGAACCACAAAATGCAGTATTCAGACTCGTGGTTAAGGCTTAACCACCCTGAAAAATCTGCAGTTGCAGAACATGTCTTAAACAAAACTGAACATAACATTTTATTTGAAAACACTGACATTCTGGACAATTCAGAAGGTTACTTTGTCAGACTGCACAGGGAGGCCATTGAAATTCACAAACACCAAGACAACTTCAAAAGAAAAGAAGAGACTCTGAGAATTAACAAAGCTTGGCTACCAGTACTTAAAAACACCAAAAGCATATCCCAAGGGCATGCTAAATTCATGAACAATGGACTGCACCCAAACACAGGATTTGCATTCACCAATACTGCTGCTGCTGCTTCAGGGAATGCAAATGTGAATCACTCCCTGGACTGATAAGCCCCACCCGTAATACCATACAATCAACCACGTCTTTGCATAACAAGTTCCACCCAAACACTTACTGATTGGTTCCCCACCCTGGGACATGGACAATATATGCCCCAAACATTTCCTTCTCTCTGGACATAGTGTGTAACAGACTTCCCTCTGTGATGCACCTCTGAAGATGCCAGCCACAGATGCAGGCAAAATGTTAGGAACAAGATCCACCAGGCCACGACCACACAGTCTGGAAAACCCACCAGAACCAGTTTAATCTGGCCATGAAAGCCTTCGACAATAATATAAATTTCAGTTTATAAGTAGTAATTGAATAAGTTGTATGTTAAGTAGAATACAGATGTCCTTCACTTCAAGTTAACAAAGAAGATGATCTTCAAACAGGCTCTTTGCAAACAAGCAAAGAGAAGGCTCCACATTTTTCAGCACAACTTTTACCTTATGAGAGTGGTTCCAGTTCATCCCATGATAGTGCCTTGAAAGGAACAAGTGAGTTAATAGCTTGCCCAGAACAAAGAGAAGCTGCTATGATTCTCTACCCATCCAAACGAGAGAACAGAAGGCTGTCCAAATTCTTCTCTCTGCAGCCTTGGCACTGACAGAGACCACCTCATCATGGCTGATTATGCACAAGGTATCTGCTGCACAATGGGGATAAATGTCCATCGCAGCAAGATTTCTTGTACAGACACATTTCCTTAAGCCAAGATTTCACTTTCCATTCTCTTTACAGCAAGACTTTAATTTGCTTGCTGCCAGAGAGGAACTGACTTGCCAGTAAGCACAGCTTTGCCCTGGACATATTCCCTCCACCCATGGCCAGTCTTCCCAGTCCCTCACACTGCCATCCACAACTCCCTCCCATTTGAGCAGCTGCTTCAAGTCACAGAAAAAAACACAGTCACACAGGCTTAGCCAAAATACACCAACCTCTGCATTTACATATTGATATATCAATATCTTGATATTCTGCGTTCTGCGTTCAGCAGAGGCCAATTTGCTGGTGGTTCCCAGCCCCTCAATGATGCAGATGGCCTCCACTCGGGCCAGGGCCTTCTCAGCCCTGGCCCCTGCCTGGTGGAACACTCTCCCTCCAGCTGTTCAGGCCCTGCGAGATCTTGGTGAATTCCGCAGGGCCTGCAAGAATGAGTTGTTCCACTGGGCTTTTGGCTTTTGGAGTGTCCAGCTGCTGATTGAAGTCCCCCTTTTATTCCTCCAATCCGGAGTTCCCTTTACCATCTACGGGATCCACCTTTATGTTTTGCTTCCCCCTTGTTTGGGAAGGTTTTAATGAGGGTTTATTGCCTGACATCATTTTTGTTAACTTTACCGTTGTGTTTTTAATTTAATGGGGTTTTGTTTGTATGTGCTGTAAAGGGAAACTATGTTGTGCACCGCCCAGAGCCCTCCGGGGGTAGGGCGGTATACAAAACCCATAAATAAATAAAATATAATAATAAGAGACAGTGCTTAGCAATAACAAGCCTGTCTGTTGTCCAGTGGCAGCAGCAGGAGGGGGGGGGTTGGGAGGAGATGGGGAGGGGAGGAGGAGAGAATATCAGCTCTAGGATGGTCCCCTTCTTTAGCAGCCTGATCCCAGGGAATTGCTTTGCCTTTCTTCATCTGGGGGGATTATTTTTGGAACAGTAATATCAATATAAGTGCAACCTAAAGAGCTAAGACAGCATTCTTGAGATCTGTAATGAGTATTTAATGATTACTTGATGGGTGAAGTTAAAGGAACCAGGTTCAGGAGGGTTCTCTGCAGAAAAGTTTAATGGCAGGAGTGAGCGTGTCTTCGCACGTAAACAGAGAAACACGAGAGCCTATTACAAGCCCATCATACAGAGAAGAGCCCTGAGGTAAGTATTCAGTGCATAATGGCATATCACTTCCATCTTGCACATAAATACATCAGTAGGAATGATGAGGGAAGCCTGGGAGAAAAGAGGAATGTATCACATGAAGAGCTCCAAAATAACACATTGTGAGACTATAAGAAAAAGGCATGTATCAGATGATTACCAGTATTTGTCTGTACTACTTGATAAAAATGAAGATAATGTGTCTTAATGGCCACATTATGTGCCAAGTATTAAGAAAAGGCTCTGGTCAAGTGCCTATCAGGGCTTTGAATAGGTGCTTGCTCCACTGAAGAGAGGGCCCAGTACAAAAAGAAAGCAGTTTAAATTCTGGGCCAGGGGAGAGAGAGGAGGAGGAAGAGGAGAAGGAAGGGAAGTCTGCAGTTAGCTGAAGCACCTTGAGCTGTAGAACAGGGGTGTTTGAATTTCCACCAGTATAGCTTATGCAGCGGCGTATCTGCCTAGGGACAAGAGGTACCCCTTGTCCCCAGGTGCCACTCTTCTGGTCACATGGGGGCGCAAAATCGCCCCCCCCCCCACGTGACCAGGAAGTCTTGCTGTCTTGTCATTTTCACGTGCCTTGAAGAAGTGCTGGAGACAAGAAAAAATCCATTACAGCAGGATCTCCTATGCCTGCCCTCAACTCCAGTTTCCTGGACTCCCCCCTCCCTTCCTTCCCGCCCTGCCAGCTGGGCTCCCAGCCAGCACCGTGCAGTCTTTTCTGACCTCCCCTCCAGGCAGGCCAGAAGAGACTGCAGTGCCAGCCTCAGAGACTTGCTTTTATAAGCACTGAGGACAGGGCGGGGCTTGGGAAACAGGAAGTCCCACCCCTTCCTGCTCCCCAAGTCCCACCCCCGGCCTCAGTGCTCATAAAAGAAGGTCTCTGAGGCTGGCACTGCAGTCTCTTCTGGCCTGCCTGGAGGGGAGGTTAGAAGAGACTTTAGGGTGCCAGCTGGGAGCAGGGCTGGGAGCCCAGCCAGCAGGGAGAGTCTGGGGGGAGGTGGGCACCCTAGACCTTGTCCATGTTGACATGGGCAGGGTTCGAGGTCAGTGGGGGTGGAGCCTGGGGGCAACAGGGATTGAGGTGGGGAGGGGGGCAGAGCCTGGGGGCAGAGCCTGGGGGCAGAGCCTGGGGGGGCATCCTGAAGACAATTTGTCTCCTGGTGCCATTTACCCCTGGTACGCCTCTGAACTTATGCCCTGTTTTCCAGTCATAAACAGGGAGCCAGTTTTTTAAAGGGCTGTCAGTACATCAGCCCAATTATTTCTATTCAACAAGGGGTTTCAATTATTTCTTTCTAACACTATAGCACTGCACAATCAGCTTTTCACAAATGTGCCTTCTCAGACAGCCTAATGAAATTTTATTCTACCTACTCCTGCCTGCACCACTTCTCCAACTGGCAGACAATTGTATAAACAATTTAAGAAGTCACAATCATAAAAATTATGAATAAATGCAGCTTTTGAAAAAATCTTATTGTTCAGCATTCATCTGAATTGTTTTTAGTGACAGAAACTGTTGACAATCTATTTGGACCGGCAAATTTCTGTGCATGTGCAGTTTTTCAGAAAATTTATGCAAACCTGTTTGACGGTTATCTGAGTCTTCTGAAGCTAAACTGAACAGACCAAGTAGTGGATGTAAAAAGGTGTCTCAATTCCGGGCAAGGGAGAGATATTATCCCACCACTAGCCACCAAGTGTAATGGGACGTGTGGCCTACAATCAAGGTTCCCACTAAACTGACCATTGGGGTATCCTTTGCCACCCAAAAATATCCCAGACTAGTGTTCAGGGATCTTCTTTTTACTCTGCTGCCACCATTAAAAAGAAGGAACTAGGGATCCCAAAACTGCTGCTGGCTGCCAAATATAATAAAGGATCCCACCTCACATTCACTCTTGGTTTGAGGGAAATGTCCTTCAGAGTCCCTTAATCAAAAAAAATGGAGGGAACTCAAATTGGTTGGGATTCTAGCCACACAAACAGGCACTCTTCAATCTCTCACACACAAACGCAGGCTGGCATGAGGGTAACTTGAACACAACGAATTAAATTTATTTTAAAAACAAAAGAAAGGCTTCTTAAACTGGCTCAGAGAGGTACTAATGCTTGATGGTTTCAGAGAGGTTCTTTTCACTTAAAAATTACAGAGCTTCAGATGTTAGGTTTCACAGACACACAGGTGTCTCTTCACACTCACAGAGACATGCAGGTGTCTCTTCAGGAATGATTTTGCTTTAGATCTACTAAATTTCTTCACAGACACTAGTCCTTTCTGAACTACAACCCACTGAATACACACACACACAGCCTATGCCCAGTGAGATTCAGGCACACATAGCCTCCCTCTTTCACACTAATCCTAATTTGGCTTCACTGCCTCTGGATTGGGCTTTTCCCAGACTGGTGTTACACAGGGGTAGGGCAGAGTCTATGTCTGGACAGTATTCACTGTCAAGCCACTGACTGGCGCGTCACTTTGCACCAAACTCCGGGCCTCCTTTCTCTGACAAGCCTCCTCACCTTGTAGAGTGACTGGACTTCTGTCAGCTAACTTGGCAGAGACAGAAGCCTTCAGCTTCAGACCTGACAGACCGTTCTCTATCAAACTATGGCTCTTCCTGAATCTCTCTCCCAATCTTGACTAAACTCTGACAGGCACTGCACTGTCTATTTATACTGCTAGCACTTTGGCTCCTCCTAACCCTGGCCATAGGCAACTGTGCCTCTGCTCAACCAATCAAGTGGGTTCTCTTGTATAGTGGAGCCTTCTGTATAACTCTGGCTGTCACTAAGGCCTTTTCATTAGGCCTTTCACACACACCAGCCCTTCAGTGTGGGCGCATCCATTACAGTGGACTCATGTCTTATCAATAATCAAGTGCCTTCAACTGACAAACCTGTCTGCTATGAAACCTACAACATCCTTAGTGTAGACTCTCCCCTGCCCATGGTTCTAGTCTGCTGTAACAAAATTGCTGTCCTACAGGCATGTCTCCCTGAGCTCAAGAATATTGGTAAACAAAGAAAATTTCCATGTAAAGGTCATCTGTCTGTAATGGTCTCTCCTCCATGGGGAACCAATCCAAGTAAGTGCTAGCCTCTCTGGAGTGCATGTAACAAAGGCATCCTATAATATGTTACCACCCTTCCAGGGATTCTTACTATATGTGTTAATTATTTTAGCAGAATGAGGAACACTTCACAAATTAGAAATCATAATTAGCTATCTAGTGAATGGTCTATTTTTTTGAGATTTGAATTTTACCTGTTTATATAAAGTGCCTGCATAGTGATAACCCTCTTATTAGAACTGAAGAAGCAGACTTTAATCCATGAAGGCTAATGTTGTCTGAAGCACCTTGGGCTGTAGGACAGGGCTGAATATCCAGTTGGTGGATATTCAAACTTGGTTGGGAGAGAAGAACAGGAGAAATACCTTTACCAGGTGTACCATCTTGAGGAAGACTTTTTCTCCTTTGAATTCAGCTAACTATTAAAATTTGGGTGTAAGCATGACTCACTGCCAGACCTTCAGAGTAGCCAGCATACACGTCCAGGACCATCCCAAACTGTAGTTTGTTGTGGTGCTAGGTTTTTTAAAGAATTGTTTTATATGTATACATTTTCTTTTCTTTTCTTTCCTGTTACTTTTTTTCTTTTTTGCTGTAAGCTGCTTTGGGTCCCTGCTGGGGGAAAAAACAGAGTACAAATATTAAAATAAATAAAAGACCTCTGTTGATTTTTGCAGCAACAGACCCAGCTACCCCTCTAAATATGGAAGAGTTCCAAAGCAGGTGGCAGGCTTTGACTGTGGCAAGGGCCAAAAGGAAATATAAAAGGGAAACAGCCAGAGCAAGAGAAGAAAGGGGAAAGGCCAACTTCTTCAGGCCCTTTCCATAGTCGGTAAGCTTTCCTCATTTTTGTACTAATCCACAGTCTCAAGAGGCTCATGTTGTTATAACTCTGCTCCTCCATTTGTCTCTAGCTGTCTGTAGTCAATTGTTACATTCATGAGACACGCAGAGAGATGCAAGTTGATGGGCTGAACAACATGAGAACTTAATCTCCTTTCCATGACTGATCAATCTACGTACAATTCCTCAACTATACTGGGTTGAGATCCATATTTCCTTTTGCAAACTGTGTGGCAAGCTGGCTTTTTAAATTTGTTTCTTCAGTTTTTCTGTTATAGCAAGGAAAGAAACTGCAACTCTTAAGGGCAGCATGGCACTCCTCATATTGTGTTTCATACGAGCAGCTTCATCACTTTGCATTACTTTAGTATAAATCCTTTGCCATGCAAAAGGTGTTGGAAGAAAAGATAGTAGCATTGTTAAGCTGTCACGTTAAACTTTGTTACCCCATCGATCTGACTCAAGGTTATTATACTATTGATCTAATGCCAAATGGGTGGTGAAGCAAAACCTTTGATTGAGAGACTGTTATTCAAAAATGCCTTTTGGAGAGACAGAAAGTGCTTAACAGTGAATCTACATAATTTGGATAACACCTACCTGCCTTCCATTTTTATAAAGAAACAAGTTACTTGCTTTCTGTAGCAACCACTCAAGATAGTTGTTTCCCAAGGCCTCTTCCCAGTCGCAGCTCTATAGCACTGCCATCAGCCAAGCTTCGATTGTGCAATGGCCCTTATGTCACTTTTGGCTTTCTACTCTTAATGTATTTTCTGCATTCAAATGGCAACATTTGCTAAATTCTGTGGATCCATCTTTCTTCACAAAGTATCCTGTGTTGCTTCTCCCTCTGTCTTTCCATGGCTGGTCATGCTTTTGTTCCTGAGCTCCTGCATTCCTAGCTGTCTTCTACTCCACCGTAGTTCTCACACTGCCCTTCATAAAACACTTGCCTTGTTTCTGACCATTACTGTTATTTCTATAGCATTAGCCACTGCAAGTGGCTGGTTTATGTTATTCCTTGGGCAACATATTGTATGCAGTTAGGGAGTGGCTTTATGATGAAGGGTCACGCTTTATGATGGGTCACGCTTTATGATGAAGGGTCATACATGTCATTCTTCCTTTTATAATATCTGGAAACAGTGAACAGGGAAAGCTAGATCCTTGCTTAAATGCATCTGGAAGAGAAAAAAGCTGTGCTAGACATGCATTTAATTTCTTGTCTCAGATTCTTAACACCTGGAGTGAGTCATGCTCTGTAACTGAGAAGTAATATTACTTTACCTGTGAGATATCCACCATTCATTGAGGTCCCACATCACACTGATAGTGTTTGAAAAAGGAGGGAATTAGCAGTGGTTCCCACCATCAGCTCCACACACTCTATTTGAAACATTCTGGCTGTGGAGTGGGGGGTATCTTTGAAAACAATAAGGATATTATTGCAATTGCCACTGTAGTCATTTGATCATATACCAATAAGTAGAATACTCATATGAGAATATCTTTTTTGTTTCCTTTTCTTTCATTGGAATGGATATAGTAGAGTTTATGTATATAAAAACACTGAAATTTCAGAAATGTGATCACTACTCTAGAATTCCTGTGACCTCTTTCTAATTTCATTTGCTAAAAATCCTTGGTGTAATGGCATAAAAGTATCCATAACAAGGAGTGCACCCTTTGAAAATATGTTATTATGAATAATATGTAAATATATCTTGTCTGGTTTCTGAAACGGACCTCAGTTTTTTATTTGATAAAGCTATTATAGGCTAAACCCTGCATTGAGGAATATTTGCCTTTTGAAGCATTTATTATAACACATAAATATCTGACAAGTTCACAACATTGTTTTTAAATCCTGAAATATTATAATACAGATTCTTGCATACAGATTTCTAAGAATTAGAATCATGCTTAATTCCTTCACTTGGAGGGATAATACTTGATTAAAAGATTTGTTTTGTCCATTAACAGCAGGGGTAGAAAAACAGGATATTTGTTAAATTTTGCGATCTGTTTCCCTTAGATTTCTTAATATCACTAAGCCATTTGTGGTCTGCTCTGCAGTGAGTGTATATTAACTTTGGGTCAGATTCTCAATTGTGCACACATTTTCCCCACTCCCAAACTCGCTGCACAACAGATGAGAGAATCCCCACAGTTTCTGAAAGCGGAGAAAGTACAACTTTTTTCCCAGCCTTCACAGAGAAAGCATAGGAGATGGTGTGCACTACTATCTCTTCGGGCTTTCTTATTCCTCCCCACCTTCCCCTGCCCTAGTTTCACTGTTTAAGACTGATCAGAAGGGATTCTTTCTTTCTGTTTGTTTGTTTGTTTGTATGTTTCACATTGCTGCAGGCAGCAAACAAGCAGTAGTTCCACCATTACATTACAGAGCCATCTGAAGGGCTTCTTTTTAACAATTTCAGTCAAGATCTATCAATCTAGATGCTAGACAAAGGACAAAGTCCTTGCTAGACAAAGAATGGGAAACAAAAAAAAGGAGCCAAAAATTGGGTTGCTAGGAAGCAAGCAGCACAGTGGTGGGCTGGCAGACCAGCTCATCTAGGGATACTTTGCAGTAGGAGACTTCCCTTTTGAACAGAAAACCTCAAGGAAACCCCACTGCAAAGTACACAGCTGCCCCTCAGATGTAAGTGCACAAAAGGACCGAGCTTCTTAGTTCAGTCCCCATTCAACTTTTTAAAATGGTCACTTTTTAAAATAGTAACTGGTACATTGTAAACCCTTTGAACTGGTAAAAGTACATTCCATACAGATGAAAGTCAAACTCTGGTGGTTATATTCCAATTCCTATTTATATGTATATTTCCTTATTTACTTCATTAATATACTTCTCATTTATGGGGACCTAAAGTGGCTTACATGGTTGTCATGTTTTCCATTTATCTTATGAAATCAATGCAATAGAAAGTTTGATCAGAAAATTCCCTCTTGGATCCAGACCTTATTACACATTATATGTTCCCCAGGTCCTCCCAAGGTCCCCATAATCAGAAGTAGGAACTCAGTTTCCAGATGTGGGAAGGAGAAACATCCCAGAAGAATGGGCTTACTTGAGATGTGGAAAATACTAAGCCCTCAGGAACATCAGGAAAATGTCACTGATGGGGAGGCTGAAATGGGAGGAGCAGTGTCTGGTGACTCATAGACCACTCCAAAGCAGCAAGAGGGATCAGTGGCAGAGATTCCCGCGGGGTGTCGAGTGAGAAAGAACGCCCCATGAGTGGCTGCGGGGGCAGTAGCCGCTGCAACAGCCGCAGCTGAGACTATCTGGGAAAGACTGGTGATACCGCATTGGACTGAGGGCTGGAGGCCAGTGGTAGGAGCCTCTGTGCAGCAGCAGCGGATGACACCCAGAGGCACCAAGGCAAGCACTGAGGGAAGAGCTGAGCACCAAGCAGAGGCACCAAGCAGATGCCCAGAGGCACTGAGCAGTGCAAACTCCCAGAAGAGCAAAGCAGATGCCCAAAGGCACTGAGGAAAACACCAAAGGTAGAATTGAACAGAGTCATATTAGGCAGTGGAGGCCAGTAACAGAGGCCCTCATGGGACCTCAGGAGAAGGCACCACAAGTGACAGAGGCGGCACCAATGGAGCTGGATGGGCCTGAAAGGAGGTGAACTTCTGCTGAACTTTGTTGAGACCCCTCCTGGACTATATCATGCTTTTTCAGATTGGGCCACGGAGGCCGGTGGAAGGGGCCTCTGTGATGTTACTTGTGAATTCATTCTATGAGTGGTGGCTGTCATGCTGGGTTTGGGGGGCAGGAGTAACATTGCTGGACTTCATCTTACAGCCCCATTTATGGCTTATTTCCATAGGGAAGGGATCCTATTTCTTGTTGTCTATGATGTTATATGTTTATTCTCCTCTGCAGTTTGTAGCCTTTGTAGTTCAGTCTCTGTTGTCTATCCCTTTGTAAATCCTGTGGGTTTTTTCCTAGCTTAAGTAATAGTTAGTTTGTAGGCTTAGAGTAGGTGGTTTGATTTTTGTAGACTTTAAATGCCCTTTAGATTATCTATGGTGGGTCCCAAAGGACATAGTGTTATTTTCGCTTAAGCTAGTAGGTGAGTTAGTGGGGATAGGTTGGGAAGGGTGAGATTGGACATGGGGATGACATTGTCAGGGCCATTTTCTGCTGTCTATGATGTTATATTATTCTGTTCATTTTTATGATTAAGATGTTATAACCTGCTATCATGTTGTTGTGTGATGATGTTATTTTGCTATGTTATGAAATGTTATTATGTTCCTTTGTTATAATTACTGATATTCTGGATTTTTGATATTTAGGATTTATGTTTACTGAAGCTGCTGTTTTTCTGTTTTTGACCGTTGTTGGTTTGATATTTGCTGTTGATACTTGATATCTGATCAGTGTTTACTGTTATTTGCTTGTTGTCCGCCACCCTGAGCCCTACAGAGGATGGCGGGGTGTAACTCAAATAAATGAATGAAATGAAAGACTTTGTCCTTGCATGTAGCTGTCCTAATCCAAATTAAATTAATGTATAGAAATTGAGTTCCCAGCCTGAACTGGAAATATCCATTTGACATGAGGACCTCACTGGGGGAGGGGAAGATGTAACATGCAGCTATGCTCCCTCTCTTCCTGATCACTTCTGTCAGCTTGGAGAAAAAAGAGCATCCTGTCTAATGCCTTTAGAAGTTGAGCATACAAAGTGCACCTATACCAAGCCAAGACATTGGTCTACCTAACTATGGTATAGTACTTGTAGAATCTGTGAGATCCATGTTGAAATCCCCATTTGCCATGGAAACTTCCCTGGTAAACTTGCACCAGTCACTGTCTCAGCCCATCAGAGGGTTGTTTCAGGGATGAAATGGAGCACTGGAGAATGATGTTGAAAGCTGTTCGGTATCCCAGCTGGGGACAAAAGTGAGGTGTAAATAAAAGTGTTGTCTAGTCTCACTGCTGGTTGCTTTCTGGGGTCTCATACAGAGGAAGATCTTTCTCAGTTCCTGCAGCCTCACATATTGTAACTAGGCTTGGTAACTACCGTAGAAATTCAGTAAAATTTCTATTTTGAAGATTTTGAAATTTGAAGATAGAGGCACCAGACTTTCAAAGTGGCTCAAGGAGGCCCTCCTGGTAATAGCACCCAGGCTTGGTTAACTTTGCTTCTGGGGGTTCAATTGTATGGGCCCCCAAAAGCTTATTTTGTTTCCCCGCTCCTGCACATGAAGCCTGCTGGCTGAGTTCTCTCAGAACTCTCTCAACCTCCCCCCTCCCCGCCCCCAGAAGCAATGTTCACCAAGCCTGGATGCTATTACCAGGAGGCCTTCTGGAGCCACCTTGAAAGTCTGGCACCTCTATCTTCAAAAATGTGCAGCCAGTGCTTACATATTCAGAAATTCCCCATTGGCTATAATGGAGCAACTGCAGAGCACAGAATCTGCCAAGCTCTTCAGCAAGTTCTATGGTGGGAAATGGACTTCAATGGGATTTGCTGTTATGCCCAGTTGGCTCTGTGCTGGAGATTTGGGGGCAGCCTCTTTGGGGGGGGGGGTTGTTTTGGGTAGGGGTGCCTAATTTCCAGCAGGGCTGCTGGTGTGAGTCTCCTGAAAGGAACCAGTCAACTTTTATAAACTTTGCTTAGGAGGGGCAAATGCTATGGGCATCAGGTTCACCTTCAACTGGGTGCCCCCTCCCAAACAAACTTTAGCAAATTTGGCTGGTTCCTTTCAGGAGACTCACACCAGAGCCCTGAAGGAAATAAGTGCTCCTACCCAGAGCAAGATCCCCACCAGAGTTCCCCCCCCCCAATTGAAACGGCTACCACAGAGCCAGCTGGGCATAACAGCAAGCCCCACTGAAGACCACCACATCAATGTATGTCATGGTGGATGTTATCAAGGGGCTGCCCCAAACCATGGAAACACAGCAGGAAAATGTGGTACCCTCTCAAGGTACAGTACATTGAACAAGGCACCCACTGTTGGCAACACAGGAGAACCTCCTCTGCCCCAAGCAAGCTTGTACTTCCAAAAGGAGAGAGATCATGGATCTTCGAGATAATGGGGATAAGTTCCGAGGGACATTCCTTCAGCTTAATGTTTTTATTTGTAACACATGTTGTCTGTTAAGTTTTTGGCTGTTCCAATTGTATTTCTCTGAAATCTGTGTGTTTAGAAATCTTAATAAAGCACCGCCCATTTAACTAATGTCAATCCAGAGAATCTTGGCCAGCCATCCCCAGGCTAGGTTCCCTGGACATTCTTTCCAGCCCTTGCCCTGCACTTGGGTGGAGGAGAAGCTGTCAGTTATAAGTACCTACCAACAGCAAGGGTATTGAACCTCCCTCCCTCCTGCCAAAGACCCAGCACGTGTCAGCTGGAGCCTGCCACATTGACTGGGGGTGCCATTTTACATTTCCCAGAGATCCTTCCCACACTTAATGTTTCTTTCCATCACTACCCCCCATGTGTTTGGAAATCTTAATAAAGAGTTCATGTTTGATCCTGGGTGTTCCTGTGTGAGGGGGTGTTGTGCTCTTCTCTGGCACTGAACATTTAACAAATGTGCACCAGAGAATCTTTTATTTTTTTAATTTTTTTTATTTCTCAGTCTTATAGACCGCCCAACCCCCAAAGGGCTCTGGGCGGTGAACAACATAAAATAACAGTTACATAATAGACTGTAAATAATTTAAGTTAAAATGCAGCAATTAAGAACGACTAATAACAGCAATGCCCACAACAATCCCTGTTAAACTCTCCCAGAAGGGGAGAAAAATTACCATCTATGGGCCCAAAATGTAGGAGGAGGCGGGGGCACTTATATCAGCGGCTGGACACTCCAAAGGCCCGGTGGAACAACTCCGTCTTGCAGGCCCTGCAGAACTCACCAAGATCCCGCAGGGCCCGGACAGCTGGAGGAAGAGTGTTCCACCAGGCAGGGGCCAGGGCTGTAAAAGTCCTGGCCCGCGTGGAGGCCAGCCGCATCATTGAGGGGCCAGGGACTACCAGCAAATTGGCCTCCGCTGAACGTAGAGGCCTAGTAGGGACATATGGGGTAATGCGGTCCTGAAGGTATGAGGGTCCCAGGCCGCGTAAGGCCTTAAAGGTAAGTACCCATACCTTGAAGATGATCCGGAATTCAACCGGGAGCCAATGCAGGCGGCGCAGTATTGGTTGAATATGATCACAGACATGGACACGGACATGGAATGGACATGGACATGGATCACAGACATGGAATGGACAACCATTCCCAGGGTAGGTCCCCCTGCCCTGCACTTGGGGTGGGGGAGCTGAAAATTACAAATCCCCACACATGTCAAGGGTGGTGAAGCCCTTCCCCACCCCACCACCACCACCACCACCACCACCAAGAGCTGCCATGTGCCAGCTGGAACCTGCCGCTTTGGGTTTTATTCTCCTTCTTTGTACCAGAGCCTCTAAGTTAACTATACATGGGGTCCAATGGTCAATTTTTTGGGTAACGGGAAATGCCAGGGCCTGGCCCTCACACAGGGGACTCCCCCTCCCAAGGCTTCCATGGCCTCAAAAAAGCAGTTTTCAGATGTTTGAATCTTGACCACACCTGCTCCGCAGTGCAAGAGTGCCCCACGGAGGAAAGGTGCCAGGTCACCCTCACAGAAAGGACCCTGTTGTTGTTGTTGTTGTTGTTGTTGTTGTTGTTGTTGTTGTTGTTGTTGTTGTTGTTGTTGTTGTTGTTGTTGTTGTTGTTGTTGTTGTTGTTGTTGTTGGGTTTATATACCACCCTCCCCCGGGTGGTATTATTAGATCTATGCAGGGCAGCCATGAGGTGGAGTGCATACCTCTGCTTCATGATGTATGGCCTCAATTTCTGCCACCAGCCAAAACATCCCCTTAGGCATGACTGCTGCTGCAAAGGAGATTTAAAAAATGAGAGGGAGAGTGCAGTCCAATCATTTATAATACAGTTTTGACCAATGAATTCATAACAAGACAGATAGCTTTCAAAATTATCGGTTGCTTTGGTGTGCACTAATGCCCCATAGGAATACAGAAAGCCCTCTACCATCCAACTTGTTTTTTGCTTGGGAATCAGTACTTATAGATGTCTTGTGTTTTGTTTCAACCCTAAGTACGCAGAAATGGAGACAATTGCAGAATGGACACAGCTATTGCGTGTGTAGTGCTTTTGGGATGTTGTGGGACATTGCAGTACAAGTCCACGATTCTCAAAACACAATGCAGGTTTGGCCATTCCCCCCATCCCTTCCCCCCCTCCTCTGTAGAGAACAAGTGGAATAACCATCTAGCAAACCAAAAAGAATGCCCTCTGACTCTCCACCATATTTTTCCTGCCCAAAACTGGAAGCTCCACTTCTGCCTTCTTTGCAGCTCGCAGCAGCCATTTTCTGTTGCTTTGAAACAGTCACTCATCCTTTGCTGAAAATATACACTCACAAGACAATTTCCAGCCAATGCGAAGGCATAGTGTTGATGGGCAATTAAGGGCTTAATGTGATAAATGTAATTGATGTACCAGAAGGAAAGTTGAACTTGCTCATCAATAGATTGATATATTGACCAGAAAGCTTTTTTTAAAAAAATTCAGTGCAGAATTCTAAACATTCAACTCAATTCAATCCAAAATGCTGGAAACACCCCCTCCCCATTCAGCTTAAAACATGCCTGCCTGAAAGAGGAGCTGGGAAAACAAGTGAACATTGCCCTCCAATGGACACAAGCAAAAAAGCAAGCGGGCACAACTGGCTTAGGAGAAAGAGATATACCCCAGACCCCATAAAAAAACTCCAGGGCAAAAACGAGAAGGCCAGGGAAAGGGGGCTATCGGTAATAATGGGCAACATTCCCTGAAACAAAGACTCTGCGGACAGTTCTCTTTGAAACCTCCCCATGCATAATTGGCTATTCTGAACCAGTTAACCAGATTTTTCTTTGAAAAAGTTTTTTATTCCCATTTAGGGTTCAAATTTCAGGAGTAGTTCACTTAATCAGTTCCCTGAACTGGTTATTAGCATTCAGGTTTGCCAAAAAGATACATTATTAGAACTGAAAGAAATCTTCCCATTTTTATTCCCAATGTGGATGTTATAGTTCATTAACCTGGAAATTCCAGTGAAAGGATCTACAAATAAATGTAATATCCTCAAGGCAGCAATGTGGGTGATCTGATCTTCAACTGAGAGCTTTTAAAACTCATACATGAAGTCTGCTGGAGTCCACTATGGTTTTAGTTTCACCACAGAGAACAGTGTATGCAATTTAACTAACAGTTTTGGCACTGAAAATTTAATACTGATTCAAAGGGGTCAACACCAGCCCCCAAAATGATATTTTAATTTCACTGAGGATATTCAAATATTTGACCTCAATCTGACTCAGCATCCAAATTTTAAATGTTATATTCATTTCAGCTGTCAGTATATATAAGTAGCTTCCTGAATCAGAAAGTCACAATGAATTAAGAGTAAATGGTTCCTCTGAAGGTCAGAAGAGGCATGGATCTTTTAAATCTCTATTAAAGGACACTTTATACAGCTAAAACTGAAATCATTAACTCTGAATCTTAACTCCCTACACAGATTTCCCTGAGCATTTCTCCCATGACTATACAATATAAGTCCTCTTCTTTTATGTCCAAACAATCTTTTGTATGGGACACAAGGTACATTTTGTGATATTGTAGCAGCTTGGGGGGGGGGAGGTGGAATGCAAACAGAAGCATAGGGAAGATATTTTGGAAATACAGATTAGCTTCTCCCTCCCACCTACCCTCTCTTTTCAGAATGCCAGCATGTTCATTGAACAAAATCAGATGCATAGATTATAATAATTTGTTTAGTACATTTTATCTGCTCTGGGTCCAGGGAGTCCAAAAGGAATATACAGAAGGAGCCATTTAACTCTCCTGAAAAAGCAATGAAAAGTGATATTCCCATTTTTAAGATGGAATTACACTGCACCAGTCTGGATGAAGAATTTTGGGAGTAGGCAATCCCCAAAATCCTGAAGTATTTTTGGTCTCAGATGCTTTAAATAATGCTAGCCAGTTATCCATGTTCACAGCTCCCTTTTTTATCTTAAAAGAGTTTTATAGGCTCTTTTACAATTTAAAGTTTTTTCCTCTGCAGAAGAGGATAAATTATTTCTGTAGTTATCATAAAACCTGATAAGTTTTTATTTAGCCACCACACAGTTCTTATCTAGTCAATTTTTTAAAAAGTTCTTGGGGAAGCAAGATTTTTTCAGGGTCTAGATAGGAGGGGACTAAGGCTCTGAATCAAACTGTCATAAGCTAGCAGGATAGAGGGCCCCTCAAGTTACTCCCTCAAGAAGCTATCATAGATAGTTCTGGCTTGAATAGTATTAACCCAATGTATAAGGTTAGATTTAAGTTGAATATTCCATTTGAGTCTTAATCTGTTTGAATCTGTTAACTGGAAATGAATTATTAACATTTTTCAATTGATGATTTCTGAAATTGGATCACAAGACAAGCAATAAATAATCACTTTCAGGTCTAGTTGGAATAAAAAATGATAAAGTTCCCTATACCACATTCTGTGACATCAGAAAATAATCTATTGTTGATAACTTAGAGCCAGACCGGTATGTAAATTGTCCGAGGTAATCTCTAGGCACAGCATCATTCAAAATATTAAAGTTTAGTTTATTAACTGTTTGAACAAGAACCAGAAAAATTCACCACTGGATCGAGGGATAATCGACTCATATAAAACTGCTCTTTAAATTCCTCATCCAACCAAAACCCAAATGTATCTGCCAACTGGACATCATTGCTCCCTATCCTGGCATTGATATGTCCGGATATGTTGGATTAATTGGAAAATACATACATCCATTTCTATCCAAATTCATCTGCTCTGTGCCTGTGAGCGGTGAGGGCATAAATGTACATTCATACATATAATGCTAATTGATTTAAAAGTTAACATAATAATCAGTACACAAATGTTCTTATAAATAATTTTTTTTAAGTGTAATTTTCGGTTGATAGAGATTAAAATGCCTAGGCCACCAGAAGGCTTGCCACCCTTCTTACTAACAGTGGCAGGTACTAGTATTGGATAAAAACCTGGTATATTATAGGGCTCAACCATCCAAATCTCTTGTAAAAATAAAACATCAAATTGGGTTAAGAATGTTAAGAAATTTGCATCTGATTGTTTGGAGCCGTGCCTCCAATATTCCATGATAAAAATGAAATTGCCTGTAAATATGTATTTTCAGTTTGGGCGATTCGGCTCAGATTCTGGCTGAATTCAAGCGGCCCCAATACAAGCCGAATTCAAATATATTTGAAAGCACAAATCAGAATTGCAATTCAGGCATTCAAATGGATTGGGGGGTGGCATCGGGAGACTCATGGGCTCCCTTTAAACAATGCTGAAAACTAAATTCGGCATGGATCCATGCTGAATTTAGCAAACAACGCTGCTTTCAATGCTGCTTTCCCTCCCCTTCCTTTCCCCCTCCCTCACCTTCCCTGAATTGTCACCCCTCCACCTTCCTCTCCCACTGTCCCTGCTTGAACCCCAACACCTTCCTCTCCCACTGCCCCTGCTTGCACCCCCCATCTTCCTCTCTCACTCCCCTTGCTTGCACCCCCACCTTCCTCTCCCACTGACCCTGTTTGCCATCCCCCACAACAATTACGCATCCCATGCTCCATGACGCCACAGTGGCACAAAAATGTGGTAAAAAAGCACATATCCTCATGGATCCTCCTGATTTTTCCACTTAGTCACCCCAAAATTGCCATCACATCACAGTTCATGCCCCTGGTCACATGTCTGAACACAACACCCATGCATCCCATGCTCCATGGCGCTGCAGTGGCACAAAAAACTGTTTTAAAATGTGGATCCTTGTGGATCCTCATGAGTTTTGCACTAAGTCACTCCAAAATCACCATCACATCAAAGCTCATGCCCCTGGCCACATGTCTGAACACAATGATCACACATCCCATGCTCCCTGGTATTGCAGTGGCACAAAATGTGGTTAAAAAGCACAGATTCTCATGGATCCTCCTAATTTTTCCATTTGGTCACCTCAAAATCACCATCACATCACAGCTCATGCCCCTGGCCACTTGTCTAAACACAACAATCACACATTCCACACTCCATGGCACCGCAATGTTGCAAAAAAGCAGTGGGAGGTGTGGGATGGGGTGAGGCTTGTTGTTATGCCCAGCTGGCTCTGGGGTAGAGATTTCAATGGGGGTATCTGCTGGGGGTATTGCTCTGGATAGAAGCACCAAATTTCCCACAGGACTGCTGGTGAGTCTCCTGAAAGGAACCAGCAGCCAAATTTGCTGAAGTTTGTATGGGAGGGGCAAATGCTGTGGGCATCCAATTGAAAGTGAACCTGGTGCCAACAGAACGAATGCCATCCAAACTTCAGCAAAGTTGACTGATTTCTTTCAGGATATACATCAGTACCCTGCAGGAAATAGGTGCTCCTACCCACAGCAAGATACCCTCAATAAAATCCCCTCAATAAAATCTCCAGCACAGAGCCAGCTGGGCATAACAGCAAGCCCCACTGAAGTTTATGGCGGGGGGAAACAAATTAATTTTTCCCACCATAGAATTTGCTGAGGAGTTGGGAAATTCTATGTTCTGAAGTGGCTCAATTGCAGCCAATGGGGAATTTTCTGAGGGGGTCTGTGGGGTGCACATTTTAAAATCCAGCAGCACCAAAGTTTCAGGATATCTTTCCTGATGATGCCATCCAAGTTTGGTGAAGTTTGGTTCAAGGGGTCCAAAGTTAATATTTAGAAGCAATAGTTTTTGCTTCAGTCCCAATATATTATAAATTAGTATTTGTTTGTATTTGTTTTAACTTTGAAATGTGAAGATAGGCTCCCTGATTAGCTGTATATTTGAAATGTTGCCAGAATCTTCAGTACTTTTCAGAATTCAGGTCTCCACTCATGAAATCATATCCTTGGTAGTTTAGGGGACATTTGTGCAATCATATGTTTGTTGCCTGCAAGAGTGGAAACAGTATGACTTTGTCTTGGCCTCAGTGCTGAACACCATATTGGCATTGTAGAGTGTGAAGAGCAGCAATAGAACTACAGCATCCTTTGCCATATGTTGATAATTTAAGCAGCACCACACACTCTCTCAATTAAGGCCTTCTTTGACTACAATATTGGCAAGACACACACTTCTCTCTGAGTCTGTGCACTCACACAGGATCTTGTTTCAGCATGTGCGTTAAGCATTTTGACCAGTTTGTCGGCACACTCAAGTTTTGCATCCTGGACTGGTGTTCTCCTGGCATGTTGCGTGTCTGTTCTTTGCCAGACTGGCTTAAATGAGATGCCTAGCAAAGTTGTTCAAAAACCCTTGCCTCCCCCTCATTATGTTTAAACCAGAAAAAGTAATCTCACTTTGTTCTGTATTAGACTGACAGTGTAGTCTTCAGCAGAGATTTACCCTTCTAAATCCATTGACTAGTAGATCTGCAAGTAACTTTATGTAGGATTGCACTGGAGTAAATCAGATGAAAAGTGCTCAGAAACTGAACTGCATTTTTTTTTACTTTTCCTCAAACTTCTGCAGTGAGTAAAGAAAGGGAAACAGTGTATGCTAAGACAATTACAAAAGAATGTGTTTTAAACAAGGAAAATGCATTTCCCCTTAAAATTTACCTACATAGAAAACTGTGCATGAAACAATTAAGCCCTGCAAATGGAGGACCATGTAATATCCATGGAAATTTAGACTCCCCAACCAAATGCATGAGATGCATACACTGCCAGATGCTAACAGAGACTGAGCTATTTATTCAGTGAAGCTTCTCTGATGTAGGGTTACTAATCTCCACATGGGGTCCGTAGTTCATCCATACTGATAACTGATCTCCAGATGGCAGAGATCGATTCCTCTGGAGAAATGAGAAGCTTCAGAGGGTAGAATTTGTGGCATCACATCCCTGCTGTGCTCCCCCCAACCCAACTTCTACCCTATCCAGGCACCACATCCTAATCTCTAAGATTTACTCAAACCAGAGTTGGCAACCCTTCATATTCTTATTCAAATATGAATTATGCAAGAAGTTCCCAAAAAGAACAGTACTGAATTAGAAACATCACATCCAATTTGCTATTTATGGTTAAAAGAGCAGTTTTGTACTTGTGAGCTGGCCACTTGCGAAGACAAATTTCACCTATGTCACCTTCACATTCTGACTTAATATATGGTCATTTCCTCTGACTAAGATAATTTTACAATAGCAAACGACCTCTCATGTTGACTACAAGTGTTCTTCCCTCTTCATTTCTGAATGATCTTCCTCGGAACCTGCTGTGCAGCTATCAGGCTATTAAACATTCCACCGAAATTGCTGGAATGTTAGGAGGTACCTGTCACATTCTGCAGCCCAGCAGGTGTCTTCCACTTGGACGTTCACTCCTTGGACTGTCAGGCTGAAACCATAAGGTTAACAACATATCAAATTATGTAATTTTTAGATATCAGCCATTTATGCAGACAGAAATTGAGGTGTTGCATATGCACAAATTATTAAGGTTTCTGCATGCAATTATGGACTAAAACCAACTACATCAAAATAAGAAGAGGAGTTTGGATTTATATCCCCCCTTTCTCTTCTGTAAGGAGACTCAAAGGGGCTTACAATCTCCTTTCCCTTCCCCCCCTCCCCCCGCCAGCAACAAACACCCTGTGAGGTAGGTGGGGCTAAGAGAGCTCCAAAGAACTGTGACTAGCCCAAGGACACCCAGCTGGCATGAGTTGGAGTTCACAAGCTAAACTAGTTCACCAGATAAACCTCCACAGCTCATGTGGCAGAGTGGAGAATCAAACCCAGTTCTCCAGATTACAATGTACCTGCTGTTAACCACTTCACCACACTGGCTCCACTGGCTAAATAATTAACACCACGCAGGCTAAACAATTAACACATTTGACTAATGACTTAATTTATGTCTCTGTACATCACACAGCATGATACAAAAACATGACTGGATTCCTTTATTATTTTGTATATGTATATGTGATTTACCATCTCTGCCTTACAAATTGAAAAGAAGCTAAAATGCTTTAGTTCACTGATAAAATGTTGGATTTTTATGACTGTTAGCTTAACTTTCAAGAACTAAACATAATTAAATATCAAAACTGATTAAGTGCATGTAAATCTTTGCCCTGAAGCTCACCTAGATATGCATTCCCAGTGAGCACCAGAAGCCACTGACCCATTCCACTATCAATTTCCTATATGATTGTCCACAGTCACATTGGATTAATTGATTCTTTATACAGTAGCATTGGGTTAGATAACCCATGGCACCTAACCAGTAGAGCATACATTGTTCATAAATTATAAAGTTAAGTGACCTTTCCCAAGTGAATGATTTTACTGCCCTAAGGCAGTAAGGAGCATCAACCACAACTATTACTGTGAGTTATTGCAAGCATAATAATAAAGGCTTCATGCCGCACAGGATCTGGCTGCCTGCTGGATTTCAAGCCTTCACATTTGCCACTCTGTTCTGGTAAAAAGGAGAACAGTTTGGATTTATACCCCACTTTTCTCTCCTGTAAGGTACACCTCTGAAGATGCCAGCCACAGATGCAGGCAAAACATTAGGAACAAGATCTACCAGACCACAGCCACTCAGCCTGGAAACCCACAAAACCAGACTCAAGGTGGCTTACAAACTTCTTTCCCTTCCTCTCCCTCAGTGCATGTCCAAGACACCTTGTAAGGTAGGTGTGGCTGAGAGAGTTCTGAATGAACTGTGACAATCCAAGGTCACTCAGCAGAAATGTAGGAGTGAGGAAACTACTCTGGTTCACCAGATAAGACTTGGTTGCTCCTGTGGAGGAGTGAGGAATCAAATCCAGTTCTCCAGATTAAAGTCCACCTGCTTTGAACCACTGCCCCACATTGACTCTAAACGAGATAATGAAGAACTGCATAATATCTCAGGGATTTCATTCATTTATTCATGGCAGCAGTGAAAATATTTTAACTAAAAGGTCTGTCCTCAAAGCTGTTTCAAAATAGTTTTGGAATGCATTTTTATAAAAGCTATGTTATAAAGTAATGGTTCAGGAAGGTGGTTTAATGAAGTGAATAACATAATAGATTATTCTACTGTGTGAAGTATGTACTATTTGTTGGTACATGTAAACCATTTTAAACACTGAGAAGTGCTAAAGCAATAATAAATATTAATCACATTTACATTTGGTTTAAATTATTATGAAAACCAATCCCCAACTTTCTACCATACTCTATTATGAACAAGAAATAGAGCCCTCGAAGCACATATGCTGAAGTTCAGACTCAAATCTCAGTGGTCAGGAAGCAAATGTACTCCTACCCCAGTGATGTTCCCAAATACTCCCTTTTACTTTCTACCATTACAGAGAAGAAATAAAGAACTGTACTTCGTAACACTATTCTATTACTGTGAGCAGAATACCATTGGACCATCATGTCAGTGCTCGGGATTCACAGACAGTTTGAAATGTCAGGACTGACTCAAACTACTATGCCACTCTGAGTAAGGTACGCCCATTGGTTCCCCCCATGCTGCCCCACGGGCAGGGCTTAGACTCAGTCGACAGCAGTGCATGTCCAAGAGCTGAAGCCCATTGCCTCCCATGCTGCCCACAGCCAGGAGCAGACGAAGCCTCTGCAGTTCATTAGCATCCTCCTCACTTGCAGGATGCTCAGATGACTTGGCCAGAGAACTGGCGCTGTTCAGGATCTCCATATACAGTCACACTCTACCTACTAGTAGCCTTTGCAATTTAAAGCATGCGCGCACACGCACACACAAGCACTATTCATTCGTTTTCAGCAGTGATTTTGACAGTGTTTACAAAAGTATTCGCACGACATTGTTGCCTAGTTTCCTTATGCACTGATTTGCTGTTTCTGGTTATTGTTAAATTGGTTATATGGTGATGCCATTTTACAATGATGACCAAAAAAACCCCCTTTGTTTCACAGGACATCATATATCCAGATGCAAAATGAAGAAACACATTGTAGAAAATGAAAATTTCATCCCAAAAAGTCTGTAGATAATTTAGCTCTAAGATTCCCCCACCCACCCCCACTGAACACGGGAATTTTCCGTTGAAGTAATATTCAGCTCAACCATGATTCATTGCAACAAACATATTTGCCAGCAGAGGGCAGAACATACACATGTAAACGCGCTGCAGCTGCTTAAATGAACAACGCATGGCTCCAGAACTGATGTGCCACTTCTATCTGGCAATATAGTCATGGAAAAGAATATCTTTGGGATATGACAATATAAGAACCATATTCATTATGTAAAAACAAAAAAAGCCAGTTCTCATTATCCATTAAAACTGTTATTGTGTATTGGGGAAAAACCGTGAGAGACTTTTAGCAGGAACATCCCATTTGTTTCTCATAGATGCAGTGATCAAGTCAAATGCAGAATAAACAGTCTCACAAGCAGATTCTTTCAAGCACTTGACACTGGGAATTAGAATTTCCCAATGCTATTAACACTTAGCAGTTGGAACTCCAGACTGGCCAAGAATGAGGGATTAAGAGGTATTTGTCTCAACTAATTTCACTCTGTATACTGGGTCTATGGAGACCGGTGTTACTCTGCTGGAATTGTGCAACACTGCTAATTGGCTACAAATTTAACAGTGGCAGGGTTCCCACAGGAGCAAGCTACGTATTCATTAACTGTACTTGCCTCAACAAATCTATTTGTGGATTAAGTGTTCGTGGCATGAGGTTCCCTGGGCTGTTTCTGAACAGTTGGTTAATGATATGCCATTGTATTAACTTTCTCCATTCTGTCAGTTATTAACAAGACAGAAACAATAACTGAATAGAATCCCATGAGATCATTTCATAAATCGTGTTATAATTTCATGCTCTCTTTGGGGTCCTCAACGTACATCACCAAGACAACAGAGAAACAAGAAACTAACATGCGTTCCGTTTGCAAGTTCTTAACACTGTAGATCATTTTTACTAGACTGATGAAAATTCTGCCTTGTCCTACGTTTTAAAAGATGCGAAGAAGTAGTATGTAACAAAGGCCATGCCTGTCACAACAAGCATAGGCAGGGCTAGCAAATACATTGAGGAAAGGTAACAGTCCTGAAAAGACACCTGGGATGTCTCTCTGCTGCCACTGCTGCTGCTCACCCCTAGGGGTTGCTGCTGCTTGTATAGTGTCAGCAGTACTGCCACAGAAAGAAGGGCAGGCCACCTGGGCAGTAGCTTTTGCAAAGGTTTCCCTAACAAGATTTTTGTTTGCTAGCAGCACATAGCAGGCTGTTGCAAAGCAGACAGGTAAGGGGCAATCAGTTAAGGGGCAGTGTGGCAGGCAGATATTTGGACCTTAGATACTAGCTCAGATCCCCTAAGGGGTTACCATTTGAATTTTGTCAAGGGGTGAGAAGGAACCCAGGATACAGTAAAGGCAAAAGTATCAGAAGATGAGGCAAAACTTATATAATTACATCCATTTAGGCTTTGCTGAGATTTGGAGGACAACACCTCAAGGGCAACTTCTTGCTCTCTCCAAAATGATTAAGGACAAGAGAAAATTCATTTTTTGTAAACTGAAAAGTAATCAATCGAAACTGGTACCTAGCAGGTGTTGCATTTCCACTTGAGCTTCTACTCATTTTTCTATGCAAAATATTAGAGGTGAATTAATTAAATGAGCAACAACAGCAAGCTCTTTGCCATCAAAGCTGTGTGCTTCCACCTCTTACATTATTGTTATTCAAAGGTATGTATCAGGATGATAATTTTCTGATTGGATTTCCACTTCTCCTTATGCCATGTGACCCAAGGAGATTACACATAAAGTATTACAAGCAAGAGAAACTCAGACT
The DNA here is from genome assembly GCF_021028975.2 of Sphaerodactylus townsendi. Classification (NCBI taxonomy): domain Eukaryota; kingdom Metazoa; phylum Chordata; class Lepidosauria; order Squamata; family Sphaerodactylidae; genus Sphaerodactylus; species Sphaerodactylus townsendi. The sequence continues at coordinate 80,403,831 of NC_059428.1, forward strand.
TGTTGCTCGGAGGAATACAGCCATTTCATTTGCTTCAAAGGCTATGCAAGCTCATGAAAATTACTTTGGTCCAGCTACACAGCCTAACCTCCCTCACAGGGCCACTGTGAAGACAAAAAAAGAGGAGGAGAGTGAACGCTACTTTAAATCCATGTTGGGCAGGATATAAATGAAGAAAATACATATATAAATAAAATAAGCAAAAGAGCAAGATAAAAAGGCAACATAAAGAGCAATCCTAAACAAGTCTACTAAAAATAAGACACATGTTGACTGCAGCCAGAACCTCTAGCGAATTTTCAAGAGCCAGTGTTGTAGAGAGGTAAGAGTGCTAGACTAGAATACAGAGACTTTGGTCAGCAGGGATGTGATGCCATCCAGTCCACCTCCAAAGAAGCCTTCACGAAGACTGATCTTTGTAGTCTGGAGATCACTTCAGGCTCCAATGCAGTCCTCACCCTAGCAGGAAGGGGAAAAAAATATGGAAGTGTAACCCATGCCATTTTAGTATTTTTTGGTTTTGTTGGATCGTAGGGCCCAGGGGATAAAAGCTCACTGAGCATGTGCAGTTGGTAAGCTTGCTTACTTATTACCAACTGCAAAAGCCCCACCCTCCTCTATTGATCTGGCCTGCAGTAGGAGAAGGAAAGCCTACAGCTTAATTGAGGGAATGACTTATTTTTTTACAGGCCCAAATTGAGGGAAAACCTGCAGCAGCTACATCAGATCCGTGGTGGTGAACCTTTGGCACTCCAGATGTTATGGACGACAATTCCCATCAGCCCCTACCAGCATGGCCAATTGGCAGGGGCTGATGGGAATTGTAGTCCATAACATCTGGAGTGCCAAAGGTTCGCCACCACTGCATCAGATGTAGAAGGCCAGATGGGAGAAAGAAGCCCTGCTTGATTAATAGTTTGGACTTTATTGCTATTCTTTCATTACTGGACACTGTTAGTGGTGGTAACTGTTCTGAGTGCTTTTTCTTAAAACAGCACTGAAGATTTTGTACAATTGAGTTGTGCTGTATATATACTCACTATATATTCGCTATTATTTATCCTTAAATGATAGAAAGTTGTGTTAAGATTAAAAGTTTTTTAATTTGTTCAAGCAATTTCATAGTGGCTTGTTAAGCCACAGGGTGCTGTCATATATTATTTCCTAAGTCTTTAATGGAGATTGATGTGGCCAAGGATAAGCAGGTTACAGAAGCACACATTCAAGCAAAGCAACAATGTATGAACTCTGGCTTCTCCAGAGGTTTTTATGGCTCTAGATATAGCCAGAATCTGTAATTTAGATGAGAGGCAAAAATGTTTTTATACTGGCAAGCTTTTTAAAAAAAAACCCTCATCATTCCTTCCTTGGCACTTTTATTTATCCATGCTGCCATCTTGAAGTGTTTCTCCTCTCTTTCAATCCATTTTTACTATTTATTTTATGCTTTAAGCTAGGAGCCGCTGTTTTGGGACTTAGAATGTTCCAGGTGACTGGTTGTTTTGAATAAACAAACTTGTACACGCCTTCCAGTGATCTAATCAGTTAAGGCTGAAATCCTAGAATGATGTGCCAGTGCATTGCATTTATTTTAACAAAACTAATTTAGTAATGTTAAATCCCTGCATGAGGAACATGTTATACTATTTGTATTTAAATTTTGGCTGTTCTACATAGACCTATGATGGCTGTCTGGTGCATTCCCTTTTTGGCATAAATTTCTCTTTTATTCCCCAAACTGCTTAGGCACAATATCCTTTCTACCCCTCACAAATCAGGGAAGTGGAAACACTGAGAATATGAGGATTCATTTCCTGAGCCATCTAGACCAGCTGTCCCCCACTTTTTTTGACTCTGTGGGCACCTCTGGAATTCTTACACAAGTTGGTTGGCACAACTGCAAAATTTCTGCAAGAGGAAGCAGAGTCCACCACAAAAGTCAGGGATTAAGATTATGTATAACTCTCATATTAACTCTTCAGCATTTCAGGCTGAAGCTCTGTTAGCAGAATGCCTTTTAAAATGAATGCCTGTTACTTACAAACAGTTTCCCTTCAGTCATGCAATGAATAGTCATCTACTGTGTTGGCAGCTGCTGCTGAAGAAATGCTTTTTAAAATTGGCACAGCCAATCAGAACTCCAATCAGGAAGGCTCCTGGAGCAAACTGTGTTCCACACGAATTTTTGAATAACAACAAAAACTAGTGGGCCCCTTTCCTGTCATCGCTTTTTACCTCTATTGATTGGACTAGGGACTGGGCTTATACTTAAGGATTGGGGTATGGCAATAGTGGTGCCATTCTTTAAGAAGGGAAGGAGAGATGGCAAGTTACAGGCCTATTTGTTTGCTTAGCGTTATCAGCTAATTGTATGCTAAACATCTCTTCAATAAACTCATATGCTGCTTGAAACAGGGGGCCATAACTGCTGATGAGCAAACTGTCTTCAGAGAGGATTGGTCCAACGTCCTGGATTAATCATTAAGCAAAATAAGCATGTGCTTAGGGCACGAAGGGGAAAGGGAGCACCACAGAAAGTGAAAAAAAATGCACCATGGCCACACAAAAATTACGGTAGCTAAAAAAGAGTGTATGAAAAAGGGGCACCGCACCACCATCACCACGAAAAAAGCTAGTTCAACCCAGTGGTGGGATCCAAAAAATTTAATAACAGGTTCTGATGGTGGTGGGATTCAAACAGTGGCGCCGCCGCACACACGCACCTCCAGTCCCTACTGGGCAGGGAGGTTGCTTTATTAACCCCTTCTCGGCACTCAGAAAAAATTAGTAACCACTTCTAGAGAAGTGGTGAGAACTGGTTGGATCCCACCTCTGGTTCAACCTCAGGTGAACTAGGGTGTCACAATAAAGACCTCTGTCACATACATGTATGTCTTACAGATGAAAACGTAGCCAAAACCCTTAACTAAAATGCATAAAGATTGACATGTCTCTATCCCGTCTTAATGTTGCCACCTAGGGAATGTACATTCCGGCAGCTAAAGTTACCGCCTATAAGCACGCGCATTGATATTGTAGCAACCACCAGGAGCAGCCAGTTTACTTGTATATACATATCATAACAGTATCAGTAGGGGTATACAGGTAAGTACGCGCCTATGGCAGCTAGATCTAGTAGACTATCAGTAGGCTGTAGGCATATATATATACACAATAAAAATTTACATGTATATGGATTATATAGCATATATACATGTATTCCCATTTCCTAAAATACAGTAATTTATATATTTTGAAGGACACCAAACAGAGCATCAGACAATATGGGCCTGTTGGTCCACCATAGATCACTATTTGATCTTGCCTAATAGAAAGATATTCTTCTAAAGCTCAGTCCCACTGTATGCTGCTTCCATAGATTTGAAGACAACTTTCAATTCCATTTCAAGGACCAAACACTGGAAGAAGTTAGAATCTACATCTATGAATTGTAGACTTTTCTATGATAATATTGCTTAAGGGTTAGATGTAGTTGGCAAGGGCATCTCTCCGGTTAATGCCTTTAAAGGAATCAAGCAGGGCTGTATATTAGCTCCTAAGCTGTTTCTTTTACATTAACAACAAGGTGGGGCTTAACAGGGGTTAACAGAGTTCATCTCTTGTTCCTCTTTGTCCTAAGAGGTGGGGCTTTTGTTTTGAGAGGTGGGGCTTTAGTTCAGTCTCTGGAACCAGCGGCGCGTGCAATTTTAATTTAATTTTTTTGTTTTTTAAATTAATAAGGACATATTTGACAGATAGTACGTGCAGATAGCTCCAGGGGGGCACTGACTAAAAGCTTAATATTTAATATCTAAACAAATTAGATATGAAGGCACAAAGCCAGCAGGGGGAGGGGGGCTTTCCAGTGTTTTGCACTGAGTGTCACATGTATGACTATCTGCCACTAGGACAGAAGTCGTGGGTGTGCCCTCGCTGCAATGAGCTCCTGGCACTCAAGGAACGTGTGCGTTCTCTTGAAGCCAAGGTGGCAGACCTGGAGAAGCTGAAAGAGGCAGAGAGGGTAACAGACGAGGCTTTCAGGGACTTAACAGCCGGGTCCCACTCCCAAGGTGACATCTCTTCAGATGTCATGGAGAATGAAGGCCTTGGGGATGGAGGGTGCCAGTCTGAGGTGGGGGAAGATGCTCCCTTAGATGGGATCCTTTCCTTAAATGGTGATCAGCTATCCTCTCGCACTGAGGATACCCCTCGGGGAGGTGGGGGGCTCCTTGTAGTGGGTGATTCGATCATTAGAAATGTAGAGAGTTGGGTTTGTGAGAGGCGTGATGACCGCATGGTGACTTGCCTGCCTGGTGCGAAGGTTGCGGATGTCACGCTTCGTCTAGATAGGCTTTTAGACAGTGCTGGGGTGGAGTCAGCAGTTGTGGTCCCAATTAGCACCAAGCGACATTGGGAAATGTAGCCAGGAGGTTCTGGAAGCTAAATTTAGGCTGCTAGGAAACAGGTTGAAGTCCAGGACCTCCAAGGTAATATTCTCCGAAATGCTACCCGTTCCCGCAGCGCAGAGGCGAGCTAAGGCAAGCGGAGATACAGGGGTCTCAATGCGTGGATGAGAAGGTGGTGTAAGGCAGAGGGTTTCAGATTTGTCAGGAACTGGGGAACCTTTTGGGACAAGGCAGGCCTGTACAAATGGGACGGGCTTCATCTTAACCAAAGAGGAACCAGGCTGCTGGCGCTCAACATTAAAAAGGTGGCAGAACAGCTTTTAAACCCCGATCCCACAGGGAAAGCCGACAGGAGCTGAGGTGGCTTCGGTTCGGAATACAGTATCTAAGGGATGCAGACTGAGAGAGGGAGGTTTTTCTAAATCAACCACATACAATAGGAACATAGCAATAATGTGCATGTGACAAGGGATAGTGTCTGCAAAAAAAAAGACTTGAGGGTAAAACACATAAATCCCAGGTTAAGGACAGAGACAGGGTATACAGGTGTCTCTGTGCTAATAGTAGAAACATTCGACCTAAAATGGGGGGGGGAGCTAGAGTGCAGAGTTTTGAAGGAGGACTTTGATATAGTGGGCATTACAGAGACATGGTGGAATAGGGAGAATCAGTGGGATGCTGTTATACCAGGCTACAGGCTCTATAGGAAGGATAGGACAAAGCGCATTGGGGGTGGAGTTGCCGTTTACATCAAAGAAGGCATATTATCACATAAAATAGACAATGCAAGGGGAATGGTACCCCTACAGAATCACTATGGATATCAATACCAGGTGTGAAGGACATTTTAATATTAGGAATATATTATAAGTCCCCCAGACCCGAAGTGCTGAAGAGGATTACAGAGATGGAAAAAAAAAGGAAATTAGAGAGGCCAACAAAAGGAAACAAAAATGTGGTGGTAATGGGTGATTTTAACTATCCCCATCGAAGCTGGAAAAATGCATGTTCAGGTCATAGTAAGGAGAGAGCATTCCCTGGATGAAAAATACTAAATGACTCAGTGGCTTAGAGCAGATGGTTGTGGAACCAACCAGGGGAGAGGTGATCCTAGATCTAATTCTATGTGGGACCCAGGACCTGGTGCAGGAAGTCAGTGTTGTTGAGCAGATAGGGAACAGCGACCACAATGCTGTCAGATTCAGTATCTCAGCATGCGAACAAGTGGCAACTACTAATGTAGTTACATTAAGCCTTCCAGAAAGGGAAATTTCTCTCAAAGATGAGGGGGATAGTCTGTAGGAAGCTGAAAAGGAGGAAAATCAAGAGGAGTCAAAACTGTGCAGGATGCTTGGAGGTTATTTAAAAACACAGTAATAAAAGCTCAGCTGGAATGTGTTCCACAGGTTAGAAAAGGCAGCACCCAGTCCAAAAGAAAGCCACCATGGTTAACAAGAGAGGTTGAGGAAATTATTAGGAAAAAAAGATGTCTTTTAGAAAATGGAAGTCCAGTTTGACTGATGAAGAATATGAGAGGGAACACAAATGGTGGCAAAAGAGAAGCAAGTTAGCTGTAAGGGAGGCAAAAAAGGATTATGAGGAACGCATGGCTGCGAATATCAAGACCAACAACAAACAGTTCTTCAAGTACATCAAAAGCAGGAAGCCAGCAAAGAGAGGCGGTAGGGTCATTAGATAACAAAAGAACAAAGGGTGTGCGAAAAGCTGGCAGGCAGCTTTGAGAAAAGCGGAATGAAGTCTTTGCATCTGTCTTCATCCAAGAGGAAGTAAGCATAACTCCTGCACCTGAACCAATCTTCTTAGGAGGCTGATCCGAGGAACTAAGCGAAGATAGTGGTAGACAAGGAAGAAGTTGTGGCAGCCATTGATAAACTAAATGTTGCAAATCCCCTGGCCCAGATTGCATTCACCTTAGAGTTCTTAAAGAGCTCAAGCATGAAATTGCTGATCTTCTCACTTTAATATGCAGCTCATCCCTGAAATCAGGCTCCATCCCTGAAAGACTGGAAGATGGTAATGTCACACCAATCTTTAAGAAAGGATCTAGGGGAGACCAGGGAAATGACAGGCCGGTCAGTTTGACATCTGTTCCTGGTAAATTAGTAGAATCTATCATTAAAGATAAAATTATAAAACATGTAGAAAAGCAAGACCTGCTGAGAGAAAGAGTCAGCATGGCTTTTGCAGAGGCAAATCCTGTCTTACAAACTTACTAGAGTTCTTTGAGGGTGTAAACAGGCATGTGGACAGAGAGGTGAACCGGTGGACGCATTGTCTACTTGGATTTCCAAAAGGCTTTTGACAAAGTTCCCTCACCAGAGACTGTTGAGAAAACTCAGCTTAATGAAGGAATAAGAGGAGAAGTCCTCCTATGGATTAAAAACTGGTTGAGAAACAGGAAACAAAGAGTGGGTGTAAATGGGAAGTTCTCACAATGGAGAGATGTAGGGGGTGGGGTCAGCCCAGGGTGCGCTTTGTGACCATGGCTCTTTATCCTATTCATAAATGACCTGGAAGTAAGGGGTGGGTAGCGTGGTGGCCAAGGATTTGCAGATGATACCAAATTATGTAGGGTGGTGAGAACCATAAAGGATTGCTTGAAGAGCTCCAAAGGACCTTGATAGAATGGGTGAGTGGGCTCCAGAAATGGCAAATGCAGTTCAATGTAGCAAAATGCCAAAGTGATGCACATGGGGCAAAAAAATTTAACTTCACATACTGCGCTACAGGGGTCAGTGCTATCAGTCACAGACCAGGAAAGGGATTTAAGCGTCTTAGTTGATAGTTCCATGGGAATGTCAGCTCAATGCATGGCAGCTATGAAAAAGGCAAACTCTATGCACAGGGATCATTAGGAAAGGAATTGGTAAATAAAACTGCAAAGATTGTCATGCCCTTATATATAAAGCAGTAGTGTGACGCGCACTTGGAGTACTGTGTCCAGTTCTGGTAGCATCTCAAAAAGGATATTGAGGAGATAGAAAAAGTGCAGAGAAGGGCAACAAGGATGATTGAGGGACTGGAGCACCTTCCCTATGAGGAGAGGCTGCGGCGTTTGGGACTCTTTAGTTTGGAGAGGAGGCGGCTGAGGGGGGATATGATTGAAGTCTACAAAATTATGCATGGGGTAGAAAATGTTGACAGAGAGAAATTTTTCTCTCTTTCTCACTAGAACCAGGGGGCATTCATTGAAAATGCTGGGAGGAAGAATTAGGACTAATAAAAGGAAACACTTCTTCACGCAACGTGTGATTGGTGTTTGGAATATGCTGCCACAGGAGGTGGTGATGGCCACTAACCTGGATAGCTTTAAAAGGGGCTTTGACAGAGGTAGGGAGGAGGAGTCAATTTATGGCTGCAATCTTGATCCTCCTTAGATCTGCAAGGATTGCAAATGCCTTAACAGACCAGGTGATCGGGAGCAACAGCCGCAGAAGGCCATTGCGTTCACATCCTACATGTGAGCTCCCAAAGGCACCTGGTGGGCCACTGTGAGTAGCAGAGAGCTGGACTAGATGGACTTTGGTCTGATCCAGCTGGCTTGTTCTTATGTTCTTATGTTCTTAGGATATGCTGTATTGTATCCGCGGCATTTACAGAGCATGGGCATCGTCTGTCAGCAAATAAAACACCTTGAAATCTCCCGATTGTAACTTTGGAAGGAAAGGCATTTACTCTGGCAAGCATAAATGCTCTGCGACAAGATGGACTGTCGAGACTACAGAGGTATTTTGCTATCTTCCCATGTAGGATGGGTAGGTTTAGAAAGTCTGGAGAACATACTGCAGGTTGTACTGGGTGAAGGGACTGAAGTTCCATATCAATCAGTCTTTGGCTGAGCAATCTAAATATATATTCCTCGCTAAGAGGTTCGAGAAATTCCAAAGAGAATCCTAGAGTTCTTATTTTGGATTCAATATGGAACAACCAGGATATGCTCAGTCGGTCAGATTTAAAATAGGAGAATAACGAACTTTCCTTTACCCTAAAGAATATTTTTAGCCAAAATTTAAAAAGCATAATCCAAGCTTTCGTTTCAATAGAGTGTATACCCAGTTCTGCATGGATCACCCTATTTGGGACACATTTTGGAACACCCAAGATTTTCCTGTAAAAGGAGGACTGTATTTTCTCAATATTAGAGTCAAACTCCTGTAGCCAAAGTTGCGAACCATACAGAAGGGATGAAATTATTTTTGCTTCAAATATTCTTACAGCAGCTGGAACAATTTGGTTACCTTTGGTGTAGAAGAATTGTGTAATTAAGGAAGCTGAGGAACTAGCAGTTCTAATTACATTAGCTTTTTGTTTGGACCATTGAAGTTTATGCTGAAAAACAATACCAAGATAATTGAATTCCTTAACTTGTGTGAGCGAGTTGTTACCAATAACCCAATTTTGCGGTTTCCAAGATTTTGAGAAGACTAGAATTTTTGATTTGGCATAATTGATAACTAAACTGGTTTTTTGACAGTAGTCATGGAAAAGTCGCAGATATCTTAAAAGACCAACTCTAGTATATGACAAGATTGTAGTGTCATCAGCATAAAGTAGTACCAGGGTATCCCTAGTATTTAATTTTGGGGGGTGTCCATTAGTTTTTTGTAGAATTGGGGCTAAATCATTCAAATATAAATTAAAAAGATGAAGAGCCAAAATACAACCCTGCCTTACACCTGTCGAGATTGGGAATTTTGGGGTTAGGTTGCCCTTATTTGTGAATTTCACCTGGCCGTAATTATCTGAATGGATTTTTTTAATGAGAAACAGAAGCCGAGGATCCATTTGTAATACCCTAAGTTTTTCCCACAGTGTGCAGGGAATCGAATGCACTTTTCAAGTCCATGAAAGCCACATAAAGTTTCTTTGTGCCCTGATTCATATATTTATTGGCCAGGAATGCTAAAAGAAAGCAATGATCTATGGTTGATTTGCCTTCCATAAACCCTATTTGTTCCTGACCTATAATTGAGTTTTTAAGTGTCCAGGTCTTAAGGTAACGCTCTAGGTGCTTTGTATATAATTTACCTATTATGGACAAGAGAGTTATGGGTCTGTAGTTTTCATGAAGGTTGGGATTGCCTTTTTTTGAAAATGGGAATTATAATGGAATTGAGCCATGTCTCTGGGATAATTCCATAATGATCTACAAGGGTAAACAAATTTGCCAGCGGAGGAGCGCAAAGAGTAAGTGACCCACCTTTTGAAGCAAAGGATGGAAGATGTTGAGCAATAGGCAGACCATAAGCCCACAGGCCCAGTGATCTTAACAATCTTGCTGCCCCATCTATACTTTTACAACACAACCCAAGGGGGGGGGGGGTTAAAGTGTTATAAAGGTGGTTTGACCCTGGCCCCAACATAAATGTCACTTGCACCAGCATAAGGGCTATTTACAACAGCACTGGGCACATCCACCAACCAAGCAATGTAGAAGGAAGAGGAGGGGGAGTTTGAATTTATACCCCACCCCTCATTCTTTCCTGTAGGAGACTCAAAGGAGCTTACAAACTCCTTTCTCTCTCCTCTCCACAACAGACATCTTGTGAATTAGGTGGGGCTGAGAACTGTAACTAGCCCAAGGTCTCCCAGCAGGAATGTAGGAGAGGGGAAATGAATCTGGTTCACCAGATAAGACTCCACCGCTCATGTGGAGGAGTGGGAAATCAAACCCAATTCTCCAGATTAGAGTCCACCTGCTTTTAGCACTATACCATGCTGAATAGCAAATTGCCTTTTTTTTAAACCACACAGAGCTTGGACTTTCCTTTCATCATTTTTTGTTCCCTACTTAGCTAAGAAGTTCCGGTACTGCTAAGATAAACAATGGGGCACACAGTTTCTATGCATGCAGAACAAAAAGTTGTACATTAGGATTGTGGCATGCATGTCAAAAGGAATCAGAGGAGGGCTGGTTGCCTAACTAATTCCCCTGGCACTTCTGCCTGTCCTAGAGAATTCAAGGGGTTATAATAACAAGGAAGGGATCACGTGCATTTGCAGTGGGAACCAGTGAGGTAAGCAGCCTCTGACCCTGCCACCTGTCATTGTACATTCCAAACTTCACGTTTTGTTGCTGAGCTGGGAGCAAAGGCTAAAAGATCTTAGCAAGGTCTCTCCTGACCAGCTGTCCTCATATTCCTTGATGGTTGAAGGAAAAACAGTGATGGAACAAACACAGCATGCCCGTCAGAAGAACAGCACTGCTAACTGAAGTTTCAGGGCTTCATTTCAGAAGTCACATTTGTCCCCTAATATTGACTTACTGTTGTATTTCTTAATGCTTCTATGTAAGGTCCGTCACTTTCACTTTCAGTGCTGCCTCCTGTTATTCAGTAATAACATCTTGAGCCTTTCTTATGAAGAAACTTTGTTCAAAACCAGCATGCTCTAACAGAGGCAGAATACATAGAGTGCTGCTGACCATAATTCTCTCGACATAGCTGGTGGCTCTGCTGAATTTCATGAGCCCTAAACATTATTCAACTGGCAGGATGCCTTTTGGGCCACTTGGAAAAAGAGAAATCATCCAGCAAGATTAGAATCAGAGGCTTTCTCAGACACAGAACAGTCACCATGATTTGTATGGTATATGGGTATGTCCATCGATGCTACTGCAATGTCCAGGAACAGTGTAGCCAGTGAAGGTCACTCACTATTGACAAGATCAGTTTCTGATATCGAACAACAGTCAGCAAAGACCCCTGAAGATTTTACATTGAAACAAGGAATATTATGTGCAGAGTAGGCCTTTCTCAACTGCCCCCTCCCTCAGCACCCTGGAAGGTCCCTGAAGTACTCCTGCTGGGACAGAAGGAACCTATATGACCTGAATTTGGAGGTCATTTCAGGGAGGAACCTGAAAGTCACTCTTGGGGGGTGGGGCTGAAATGGATACACCCACAGAAGAATTTCCAACAACATTCAACAACAGCTTTGTGAAAAGTGCTTTGTAGTAATCTAGTCTTGATGGGATCACAGTATACAGAACTGTGACCAGACCCCATGGCTCCTCAAAGGCCATTCATGTACTTGTGGTCTGCTCCAGAATGAACATACACCCCCTTTGGGTCAGATGCATGGCTATGGACAGGTTTCCCACTCTTCAGAACTCATTGTGCTCTCAGGTTTGACTCTCCGCACAGTTTCCAAAACCTGCAAAAGTGAGAATTTTTGTCTTGTTCTACAAAAAAAAAAAAGCAAAGGAGGCCAGTGTGCATTTGGCTTTGTTCTGATTTTCCTTTTGTCGCCACCTTCCCCCACCCACACTGGAGCAGTTCCACCCACTCTTTGGGGCTGGCATTTCAGGAAGTTCAATAGGGCTCCTTTAGAGGCAATAGACCCTTAACCCCCCCCCCCCCCCAAAAAAAAAGAAGTTGGCAGGCAACCTTCCCAAATGGAGGCTGTGGAAACAACCAGGAAGCAAGGGATGAGAAAAATGGCTGCTCAGCTCAACAGAAATCAGCTGGGTACTTCTTCACATGTAAACAAAGAAATGTGTGGAAATCCCACTGCAGAACAAACAGCCTGGGTTTAAGTACTGTTTCTGATCCTTCTTACCTGAGAACAAAGAAATAGTATTCCAAAGCACCCACTGAAAATGGGAGTATACCCAGTGATGGGATTCAAATAATTTAACAACTGGTTCCGGTGGTGGGATTCAAATAATTTAACTGGTTGTTTACAAGCACCATTTTAACAACCGGTTCTGCCAAAGTGGTGCGGACTTGCTGAATCCCATCACTGGGTATGCCCGCCCTCCCTGTCCATTGCTCACCCTCAAGCTAGTAAGCAGCAGGATGGAAATGGCAGGAAACAATGTTGCTGGCAGTTTGACATCACTTCCAGGTGAAGACCTGAAAGTGACATCACTGGCACAATGCTGTATCAACTGACCTAAATCCTGTATTTTCCATAAAGTTTCCAGATCATCACAGAGGCCAACAATGTCACTTTAAGGTCCTCGCCTCAGTGCATTTAAAGCATCAGGGACACTTTCTTCTTCCAAGCCTAACCCCTAAATAATTCCCAGTCTGCACAGGCATGAGCTTAGCATCCCTAGCCAAAGGATCTAAGATCTTGGGGAAAGCTTGGATGAATGGAGCCCAAAACATGCAAAAAAGGCATAGCAAGAGGAAATCCACCCCATTTCTATCACAAGGACTCAAACGTCTCAACTAATTGAATTTCTTGATCCGATAAATTTTGATGCTGAGATGGAATGGTAGAAAACTAATTGAATATGCAATCTAACAGAACTTGACATAACCGTTATCCACCCTGAGTATCTACTGTCTAGTGCAGTGATGGCGAACCTATGGCACGGGTGCCAGAGGTGGCACTCAGAGCCCGCTCTGTGGGCACGCACAGAGTTTATCATGTGGGGGGTGGAAAATCACTCCCACACACACACACACATCTAGGCTGACCTGGGCTGCTGGGCTCGATTATTAGCATTAAAGCTAAGACCTAGTTTTGGGGAAGCAGTGTAGGTAACCCTGTTAAGCGCTGTTAAACCCCACTGATTTTCATGCAAAGAACTAAAGCGCGATCCTTTACCTGGGAGTAAGCTCGGTTGCTGGCAATGGGGCTTGCTTCTGAGTAAACCCTCCTAGGGTCGTGATTCACACGTTTGAAGAGTTGCATGGTTGCTTCAAAGCAAAGCCAACAACTACCACCAAGCTTACTCCCGAGTAACGCACGCCTCAGAGCCAACCATTTTTTCTTAACTAAAACCTCAGTATTCAGGTTAAATTGCCGTGTTGGCACTTCGCGATAAATAAGTGGGTTTTGGGTTGCAGTTTGGGCACTCAGTCTCAAAAAGGTTCGCCATCACTGGTCTAGTGCAAATATCACTAAAGACTGTTCATTTCCACTCTTCCCAGACATTATTCTGGCATTCTCCAGCTAAGCCCTTAGCCTAGCTGCCCTTCATACATAATATGCCATTCGTTCGTAGACATTAAAAAGTTACAAGTGTGTGCAGTAAAATACTAAAAGCAATTAATTTTCCACCTTTTATACTCAGGACTAGCAAGCGGGGAGGAAAGGGATTAAGATTACAAAATTCTGAAGCCAAGAAAGTCAAGCAATGTGCCTCAGAGGGCAATAGCACACCTGTGCAAATCAAAAACCCTGAAAAAGAAGATGGCCCCACAAGGAATCTTTGCTTGGAATCTATGGTGGCTCTTGACAGGTTTGCTTCAACTGTAGTGTTACTCAATTTACAGTTACCTTGAATAAAATTTCCACTGAAAAACACCAAATTCTTTGAATATTTGCAATGCAGAAGGATCATTTTAGGCCAAGAGTTCCTATGCATGGCATCTTTCTGGACGCTCCAGGTTCACCCCCAATAAACAGCTGATTTATCATCCTCAATAGAGGCTATTTGACATAAGAGAAATAAAACTTGTTTATTCCATTCCCTTATAGTATGGAAACCTGTGAGAACTTTCACATAATGAAATTCTTTTTTTAACTGTTTAAAAATATATTTTATATTCTATGCCTTGTTTCAAAAGTACACATGTAGTAAAGACAGTGAAAGCTTCCAATATGTGAAGTGTAAAAGGAAACACCCAAACACTTCTACTGTCAAATGTCCCATGAGCTAACAATGGCAATTACATTATCCGGCAAGATGCTCAAATGTTTATTACTCCATTAGGGCATTATACTACTATCTGGTCTAATCCCAATAGAAACAGCTTTTACAGTGTTAGTTATTTTTGCAGAAAACTCACACAAGTGAATGATGTGCAGCTAAGGGAGGAAACCACTTAGTGAACAGACATCATTTTTAACGAGCAAGGATCTTTATTTAAACTTATGTTTTTAAATTGTGCATTACTGAATGCAGGCCCACAATACAGTTGGGGGATAAGCTTAATTAATTTCTAGAACAGAATATCAAAAACAACTAACAATATGTATTTGCATGAATCGGTACTGCTTTCATTCCAAATAGAAACCATCCTCATCTCCACATTCAAAACTGTGGAATGAGAAGCAATGGTGACTTTAGCATGGAATAGAGGCCACATAAGATTGCCATCCTCCAGAGTCCCCATTGTACAATGCTTTGGAGATAGTGCAATACAAAAGTCAACCAATCCTTGGAATGTGTAATGTTTCATTTGGCTCTCAAAAAGAGGCCACAATAATGCATTTTTGTCAGTTGTCTTCCTGAGGCAAATGAAAAAATGCTTATTTACATTATGATTCGTTTCATCCATGGCACCTAAAAAACAACTTACCCTATGGCCTCTTTTTGAGAGCCAAACAAAACAGGACACATTACAAGGATTATTTTTAAAAAGCATCCAGATCCATAGAGGTCAAACTGCTGAACAGAGGCTATCCTTGGAGAGTCATGTAGAGTGCCAGACAAAAAGCTGATTCAACCATTAGATGAGCATTACAACAGCCCCAAACCAGACCTTCTGAATCTAGAATAGTGAGCTCTTTAGAATATTCCCACATTAGTAATAAGATTAGGAATGTCATCTACAGATATTGGCCACTTCTTCATGAATTGCTAGGATGTGAGTCACCCCAGCACCCATCCTGGGTTTTTTTTCATTTGCTGTTCAGCCAGGACACTGCACGTGTGCATACAGCACAGAAAGGAGCCAACACACACCTACACACACTCAGAACCCACAACACATACTATGCAGTATGCAACTCCCTCAACATATCATGGAATTACGGTAAGATGCCGATTTCACCAGACATGGTGCAAATGTTTAGTGCAGAGCCCTCAAAATGTAGGGCTCATAGCATACACTACTTTTGCTACTAGGTACACAGGTTGCAGAGAAGAGAGATAAAGTTTCCATATTGATTTAAAATTACCTTCCAGCTATTTTCTGTTGTTGCAGTCTCATGAAGTGAGCTTTGATTCTCAAAAGCTTATACCCTCTTTTTGGTTGCTAAGGTGCTACTGGACTCAACTCTGTTTTACTGCAGACCAAAACAGTTACTCTCTGAAACTATGTGGTAAGAGGTGCAATTCATCCAGGTTTCCCATAGGATTCCACTACTGAGGTAATAAAATGTTTTCAAATTCAGTCTATTGTGGTCACCACACAATATTTCATCTACCCTCCTTCAAGATGAGATGCACAATAGTACTTTCGCTGGCAGCACAGAATAGAAAGAGTCCAACATTCCAAGGGAAGCTTGCATCTCCCCTTAATTATATGTGGTCTCCTAATTTATTAAGTGGATGGAAGAGATGGTTCTATTCCCAGCTGTACTAATGAGAACCTGTTGGACCCAAGGCAAATCACCTGACCTTTGCGGCTGTGTTTAGCCTTTTAGAAAAGATATATTAAGAAATAATACTTCACAAGTGAGGTTTAATTAGATACTGTTAGTTAAGCATTTTGATCTTCCTAGTCAAAAAGACTCAGTTTAGTTATGGCTCTGATGTTTTATTTTACACTTCAGTTTCCATAGACTAAGAGTTCTTGAAATATATTGTGAATATGCAGATTGGGATTATAGTTGCCAACAGAGGTTATTTTACTGACCCTGTTCTTAATCCTTTGCCAGCAGCTTGCTCAGGAGATGTTTGCAGATCACAATTCTCATCAGCATGCTCTGAAAAGCTTCACCTACTGATTTCTGTAGATCAAGTTGCTGTAAAAAAAACACAAGAGAAGGACAGGTTGTTTTGAATGCTCAGTTTGCAACCCCACCCCACTCACACACACACATATACACACACAGGCAGCCCCATCCAAACCTGGAGCCAGCAGGGCACGGGACCAGTGTAGCGCTGCCATGCTGCCTCCAATCGGGCTTTCTGGTGTGCAGGGAGCTTGGGAAAGCCTCTAAACTCCCCCAACACCAGAAAACCCCATAGAGTTTAAAGGACATATGCCACCAATAGGATGGCATACGTCAAAGGGCTGGTGCACCACACAACCAGCCCTAAACCCCAGGAGGGAGCCAACTAATGTTGGTTGTGCCCAGTGGTGGGATTCAGAAGGTTTGCACCGCTTTGGCAGAACTGGTTGTTAAAATTGTGCTTGTATACAACCAGTTGTTAAATTATTTGAATCCCACCACCAGAACCAGTTGTTAAATCCTTTGAATCCCACCACTGGTTGTGCCCCTTGGAATGCCCTGCCAGGCCCACCCCATGTAACACACCCCCAGGCTGGCATCAGAGCAAAATATCAGCGCAGCCCATTCACAGCCCAAATTTCTGGCTGTGGTAGGGCTGCGGGTTACCAGCACATCTGTCTCCTGTACTGGGGAAAGTGCCCCAGCATGACCGAATGTACCAGCGTGAGGTTGCATCACTTCTAGGAGCCTTTTCACCCCTCCCCCTTTGGATA
Source organism: Sphaerodactylus townsendi (assembly GCF_021028975.2). Taxonomy (NCBI): domain Eukaryota; kingdom Metazoa; phylum Chordata; class Lepidosauria; order Squamata; family Sphaerodactylidae; genus Sphaerodactylus; species Sphaerodactylus townsendi. The sequence goes on from NC_059428.1 coordinate 80,420,611, forward strand.
GGGCTGTTAGACATATTTATCTAACAGGAAAATGTCATATTCACTTTCATATTGAAACTTTCATATTCACTTTTCTACATGGTGGCAACCAGGAAATGACTTTTACCTGTCACTGTTATGATGTGGGACTTTTTTTTCTTGACTCCATTCACTAGTCTAGTTCAAGATACCTTCAGCTAACACAAGATGCTCTTGTGTCAGGGGAAGGCTTCTTACATCAGAGAAACACATGACTACCAAAGGAAAGAAATGTTGGATTCGACCTAGTGGTCAGAAAGACAGCATCCACTTTGGTAGTATCAATATTATAGAATTTCATAAGGGAGAGCTGCCAGACCAGTTCTTTATAATTTCATGCTGATACAGAAAACCTATTTATTTAAATATTTTTATCCTATTTTCCTTTCCCACTACTGTTTCCAATTAATCAATAAAGTAAAATCCACATCAACAATGTAAAATTTAAACTAAAGAAGACAATTAAGAAGGTGAGAACCCATGGGGTACAGTGTAAGAGTGTCCAAAAAGGATCTGACAGGCCCAGGTTTGAATCCCCATCCTGCCAAGGAAGCTTGCTGGATACCTTGGACTGGTCACACACAGCCTAATGTACCTCACAGGTGACTGTGAGAATAAAATGGAGAACAGAATGATATAAACTGCATTGGATTTCCACTAGGCAGAAAAAGAGGGTAGACATTAATTGAATAAATAAGGTTGTAAAACATTTTAGGGAAATTAAATACTCTCTCCTCCACTGCCCCAAACTCTGAAAGGGAAAAAACTGTGTTGGTTAATACATGCATTTGTGAAGCATGTGGCATTTGTACCTAAATTCCATGTTCACAAGCTGAGTTTACAAGTCCCATGTGCTTGAATACATACCATCCACTTGCTTGAAAAAGAAGTAAACAAGAGTGTGATCACCCCATATACTTTGTAATAAGGCTTCACCTATCTGTCCCATATGTTACGTTCATAAGGTCATAACGAGCAGAGTTATAGCCTTCTAAACCAATTGACTACAATGGATTAGAAACGTGCTCCTCTGCTCAGCAAGGCACTGCTAGACTGGTTATCATTTGTGTTACAGCAGAAGACAATCCTGCAATGGCTCAAAAATACATTGAACTGATCATTCAGAAATATTTTGGACACTTGCAGAAATCCATCTTGGTAATTGGGACATATTTTGTAAACAGCCAACCTTTGTAGCATCTAAATTTTGTACCTTATGCATCACACATTGGGAAACACCATCAAGTTTAACCACTCTCTTAAAATGTCCCTGGAATATTTAAGGCAATTTCAAATATTGCTTTAACATGGTGCAAATTTTACTATGAAAACAATTGACTTCAAGAGGGCCTGAATACATTTGTTACATTTGGATTGTGATTGTGAAGTAAAATAACAATGTAGAGTGCAGGCTTCATTCATGCCAGCTTCCTCCCCCCCTCTTAATTCCCCTTAAGTTCTGAAACTTGTATCCATGGTAAAATCACAGTCCTTTAAATAGCTAAAACTTGGTTCAGAATTGAGATAGTCCTAGATAAAAACAGTTTAGTGTTTTGTGTGCCATTTTAATGTATACTGCTAAGCATCAAGGGATTTCTAAGTGTTATTGCGAACCTGTGGTCCCCAAAGGACATTATCATGAATGTTCCCATCTACTCTCCCTAAATTGATCGTTTGGTATAATCCTGTTCTAGATATATTTTTCCCAAAAGCTCCCTATCTGAAATTCCCTTCCATTTTGCTCTCTTTCGCTCACCAATCAAGACACTTGAAAATAATATCTTAAAATATTCCTTCTTTTTTAACTTCAGGTTTCCTTGGAAGGGAAAACATATATAAATTCCAGGGCTCAGTATTCAAGCCTTACTTTCTGTGTAGCATTTATCAGTGCAAAACCACAGCTAGACTGTTGTATTTTGTCATCAGAAACTCTCAAGTTCACATCTCTGTTTATCTAAACAAAGCTTGACTTTGGTGTCTCAGGCTAATCTATCTCACAAGCTAAAACACTGTTTAGGAGAAACACTGGGAGAGAATGTATTGTCAAAGGCTTTCACAACCGGATTCAACTGGTTGTTATGGGTTTTCCGGGCTGTGTGGCCGTGGTCTTGTTCCTAACATTTTGCCTGCATCTGTGGCTGGCATCTTCAGAGGTGTATCACAGAGAGAAGTCTGTTTGTAACAGACTTCTCTCTGTGATACACCTCTGAAGATGCCAGCCACAGATGCAGGCAAAATGTTAGGAACAAGATCTACCAGATCATGGCCACACAGCCCGGAAAACCCACAGCAACCAACTGGGAAAGAAATTTAATGAATTGATTTATGTATTAAAATTATGCACATCTGTAAGCATATCAGTTTTATGGATTGTGCTGATTGCTCCATAGGGGCTCACATTGGGAGGACAATGGGCATGCAGAAGTCTGCATAGCTGCATCATTTTTCTGTGGTGGAGCAGAATGATGCTACAGGAGCATTTCACTGTCATCATGTAAATGAATGGTTCTTTCTGTGTGTGGCTAATGTGAAGGTGACTTCTCAATATTATATAGTTGAAATGGAAACTGGGAGAGGGTTTTTTTCAGTAATAATTTTACTTCATCTTTTCTGCTGAGAATTTAGGGTGCCAGCTAGGGTTGCCAACATCAGTATATACCTGGATATTTGGATAAAGGGAGACTGGGCAGCAGAAAGACTTGGCAGGGATACAGTGCATTAAAGCCTATCCTCCAAAGCTGCCATGTTCTCTTTGGGGACTGATCTTCATAGTCAACTGTAATTCTAGAGGCTCTCCAGGCCATACCAGGAGGCTGGCAAACCTAGTGCCAACTATTAGCATTATTATGTGTAAGCAGGCTATTATCACAGTGGGACCATAGGATAGCTCTGCTAGTCTTGTAAAACATCTAGAGAAACTTACTGTGGATTGTTTTTCTGAAGCTTGGAGAAAAAGGTTCTGAGCATGCTGTCTCATATAGCTTGAAAAATGTACACCAAAATACATACACCAAAAATATACCCTGAAGGAGATAGTTACAGAGGGAGCTAACAAAAGGAACTTTGGCTCTCAAAAGCTTATATGAAAATCTTGTTGGTCCCTAAGGTGTTACTGGACTTGAATCCAGTTGTTTACCCTGAAGAAGAGATGTTATCAAAACACCTCTGCCAATCTAAATGTATTCACTGTATTATCAGTTGTCCTGAGCACCCTATCAAACTAAGAAGAAGACGAGAAGAGTTTGGATTTATATCCTCCCTTTCTCCCCTGTAAGAAGACCCAAAGGGGCTTACAATCTCTTTTCCCTTCCCCCCTAACAATAAACACCCTGTGAGGTGGGTGGGACTCTCTTCGGAGAGAGCTCCGAAGAACTGTGACTAGCCCAAGGTCACCCAGGTGGCATGTGTTGGAGTGCAAATCTAATCTGGTTCACCAGATAAACCTCCACAGCTCAAGTGACAGAGTGGGGAATCAAACCCGGTTCTCCAGATTACAGTGCACCTACTCTTAATCACTACACCATGCTGGCTCTCTAAGGACAAAAGACAACCAAAACTTGCTCTTAACTAGTTCATTTAAATTTAAAGTAATTAATTTAAATAATTTATTTGTTTAAGGGTGTGCTGGGCTAGGCCATCTTTCATGGCTATCTCCATTTGGCAATACCACCCTGGCTCAAAGCACAGGGAGCAATTTACTTGCCAGCTTTGTTCATCCTCAACTGCACAGTAACTGGATGAAGAGGTGCTCAGCTTCATGTCTCTCCACTAATGTGCCACACAGACAACTAAGGTTTTCATTGAAGCTGCTTAGCACCTTTTAAAATCAAAGCCACTGAAGACTGAATTTTGGGGTGTTCTGGAACAGTTCCTTCCTCCCTTTCAAATGATAACTTTCATAGTTCTCACCACTTCACCCTATCTATAATAACAACCCACTCTATTCCAGACAACAAAGTTCTGGCCTAACTTGTTCTGAGACCAGGCCTTATTATCCCAGTTCTTCCGTAAACAACATGAAGCAGGTAAAAAAGTTCCTGCCAAACAAATTTAAAAACTAACACTTAGCCCTGAATTGACCAGCTAATCCCATGTCACCCCCAAACAAGGGGTGAAGAAGGCAGAGAACTTCAATGTTCTCCCTTTTGCCATCCTCCTGCATAGTTAAGCAGTTAACCAATCAGTATCCCAGCCAATCAGTATCTTGTCCCTCATTTGATTTTGAAGGGGTGGGGCAACAGCACCTTCATATACAACAATTAATTTATGTGGATTACTGGCCCTCAGTCATTTTGAGTGTCATGTTGAGAGTTCTTTGTTTATTTAAATGCTAAACTCACTCATTGCGGATCACTAGACAAGCTTTTCTTTTACAGGGGTACAGAAATGGCAAAATGTTCTCTGAGACTGAGCTGATGACTTTTATCATAATTGTTATGATTAATAAGCAGAGAAAGGCAACATGCATCTCGTGGCTTCACAGCACATATATAGTTTTCTGGAAAAGCAAATCATCTCTATGTATTTTTATTGTTATTTATACATCATGGACATACACAAAAGCTGTTAGCGCCTCAAATAGCAAGTGTCAAGGTACTGCATATCCACCCAGTTGGTAAAATAAGTCAGTTAATTTGGCAGGTAAGTATTAAGTAATCATGTTGTCAGAATAAGGCAAGTGGCTAAGAGAGAAAGACAAAGAAGAATGGGAAAAAATTATAAAGGGAGAAGCAAACAGGAAAAAAACGGAGAACAGAGTAGAGACGACGGGTTTTGTTCTCAGCCTCATTGAACTGCTGCTTATCTAATTACTTTGGCATTTATAAGGTCTTTTCCAACACAGTGTCAGAGAACCTGACAGCCCTCTCTATGAAAAGGCTACTACACATCTTCCCAAAACACACTGCAATATATTATGAAGTTGGCCCGGACTTTATTTTCCTCTGTAAACAGAGAAACATGATCGTGTGCCTTCTCTCAGGGTGGCTAACAGAAATTCAACTAATGGGTCTCTTCCCATTACTACAACACTTGACAGGCAAACAAATAACAAATAAAACTCTGCTTGCCACACAGCTGTTAAGAAGCAGACAAACCCTTTGGGGGATTATGAAGGTTAGGCCTACATCCATGGCACTGCTGGCAAAACAGAAAAGGAATCTGTTTCTTTTTGAGCAAAGGACAATGGAGGTTTAAACTTAACCCTGCATAGTTCCCAAGCCATCTCTCTTGCACAGTGTGATTAATGACGAGAGTGGGAATCAAAGCTCCTCCCCACTAATAACATGATCTCATTTACAATCCATGTGACTCTTACTTGAATCTATTTTTAAAAGCTAATTCAATTTCACTCATTGACTTGGAGAAATTACTTTTGTTCACATTTCTTACCTTCCTCACCATTAAGATTCTGTTATCCTCAGAACTTTCCCCAATAGAGAATGCTTCCCTGAAGAGGAACTCTAGAGAGACTTATGTTCCTATACTAAAAAGAATTATTTTGAGTGGAAAATCCATCATAATTTTGGTTATTGTAGTGTCTGTTTTTCTAACAATTCTTCTATTTATATACCCCATCAATCCTCCAAAGAGTTCTAGATGTCACTGATAGTCTACCCTTCCCTGTTTTAAGCATTTTTATACGTCACCTTCATACTCAAAAAGGAACACCTCACCAAGAGAGAATGAGTAGAAGTGTTTTCATAGGCTATGGTACACAGTCCAGAAGAGTGTCCTGTTTCTCATGTGGAAGAGAATAAAAGCTGAATGGCAACACAATCACACTGAGGAAACAAAAAATGAAAGAAGAGGATCTTAACAGATACTGGAAAATTATGAATAGAGGCTGTAGCAAAATGTGCTTTTGGTTTAAAACTCTTCTTCAGGAACAATGTGATTTTATTACAATATTTTTGTTGGAAGTTGATCCAGGGTATAATATTTTTTCTAGATGACATTCTGGCACCTCAGAAATAATTTAATTCCAGCATCGTTACAGTTGTGGTACCCTGGATCAGAGTGAAAAACACATATACATTTTAGATTAATGGCTGATTTCGGGAGAAATAATTTGAGATTAATTAGCAGATTCAGTTGCAGTCTGCTAATATTTGCAGAACGGCTGAATATTTTTGGCTCTTAGCTGCTAAAATTTTCTTTTTTAAATTGCTCAAATTTCTTTAAAAATTGTCCTTAGGAGCTACAAATTTGTCTGACAAGAGCCAAAATGTTTCATCTTGCCTTTAAAGGCAACCTTTAATCTACATTTTCTGGACAAAGTGATTGAAAGAGCAGTAGCAGACCTGCCCAAAGTCCTCTTGGATAATTATCTGCTCTAAACCCTTTTCAGCCTGGTTTCAAACTGGGCTGTAGGATAGAGACAGCAATGTTGTCGCTAGTTGATGACTTCTGAATGTAGGAGAAGGCCCTTCCTCCCTGTTGCTCCTACTAAGTTTATCTGAAACCTATCTACCACCTTTGATATACTGGACCATGTGATCTTGTTGATTCAGTGGGTGATTGTCAAGACTTGTCAAGTTTACAGCTCTTTAGTGGCTCTTGCCATGAGACTGTGGGGTGGGCTGGGAGAGGGTGGTACTGTGGGCCCCTGGCTTGTTATGCTGTTATCTTGTGCTCCTGTACTTCTGCATTTAGGTGCACAACAACTCTTCACACCCTTCAAGGCAGTCTGCACCTGGTTCTTATCTCTTGCCTTAGCGTGGGAGGCGTTGCACAAGCCTGAGAACTCTTTTAGTGAGCTCACCCCACTGGGATGGCAAGGAAGGAGTTGGAGGAGTGTTTGGGAAAGGAATATTAACCAAAAGATGTGTAGTGGAACTCAGTTCCAGCAAAGACTTGCTTGTATCCTGTTCACAATATTCCTGTCCATAATTTGAATTCTGAACCTAGAAGTCTGGCTGTTACAGATAGGCTTACAGATCCTGACAGCAGAGGCGTAGCTTCAACGAGGCACCCTGGGAACAAATGGCCCAAGCAGGCTGCCATTGAGTCACTTGAAGGGCGGAAAATCATCCCCCACACCCTTCCTCCTTTTCCCCTTGGCCCAGCCCTGCCTCGCCAGACTGCTCCTTCAGCCAACGGAGCCTCTGCTGAAGAAGCAGCCTGGCAGGGCCATTGCCTGGTGCCCCTCTGCCTGTCCCACCAGACCTGCCGTGCCAGGCTACCTAGGACTGCTGCCATCTAAGGACAGATAAGCGGGATGCAGGGATGCGAGGCAGAGGCTTTCCTGCCACCCCCACCCCAAAAACCACCCAGGCCTGCAGGGGCCCAGCAGAGGCCTTCCTGCCACCACCACCACCCCCAAAAGGCCACCCAGGCCCGTGGGGGTGGCAGAGGCCTCCCCACCCCCTCCCCACCACTCCAAAAGGCCACCCAGGCTTGCAAGGGCCCAGCAGAGGCCTTTCTGCCCCCACTCCCACCCCAGCAACCTCCCCGGCCCAGGCATCTTTGGATCCCTGGGCAATCGACTTCTCCCACCCTCCCCCCAACCCCAGAAACCCCAGATGTGGATGTGAAAGGGAACCATACAAGTCCTGATCCCTCTGGCCCCACAAGCCCAGAGAACCCAGGTAGCACTCCCAAACATTCTCTGCTAAGTGATCCTGCCCTTTTCCCTAATGAATCAGGTTGTAGCAAATCTGTGCATCTAGCACCCAGTATTGGCATTGGCGTTCAAAACAGAGGTCCCCAACCTTTTTGATTCTGTGAGTTCATGTCAGTATTAAAATTCAATGTGTGCAGCTACTGTGTAAAACATGACTTGAAATTCGTTCCTGTCCTTTCCCTTCCTCCCTCCTTTCTTTCCTGGCTCTGTGCTGTGTTTCCAATGCTGGGGGGCAATTGGGGGTGCTGAATATTACACCATAAAATGTTTTCACAGCAGTAATGAAACATTTTGAAAGCATTTTAAGTCATATGACACTTAAAACACTTTAAAGTATTATAACAATTGCTAAACATTTTGAAAGCATTTTGAAAATGCTGTCAAAAAATTATTTCCGCTGGGTGGCATGGACCATTGTTGTGTTCAGATTTGTGAATTGGGGTGTGTTCTATAATGTGATGGTGACTTTGAGATGACCTGATGCAAAAAAATCGTTCTTTGGTCGTGGTGGGGGAGGGCAGCTGCTCATATGGGGGGGGGGAGAGAAAACTCGGATTTTGCCCTGGGCTCCATTTTCCCTAGCCACACCTCTGCCTGACAATGAATTGACCGCCTGAACTCATGCCATGGTAACATCAAGACTAGACTCAGCTGGGATAGGACGGGATATAAATATAACTTTTTTAAAAATTATCCACTATGCATGGAGTCCTCCAAGTCATCCCCTTCACCTTCAGTAAGGAATGTAAAAACAGATAAAAGCAAGAAGGTGCCCATGCCATTCATGGTAGTCAAAACCACAAAAGCAAAAAGCGTATAGACAGCCTAACATCTGTGATCCACAGATTAAACTTAGAATATCAGTACAGACTCTAAACTATCCTGGCATGTAGATTAAGTCTGAAAAATCAATATCTTATTTGTACAAATAATTTTCAGATTAGATTTGGAAGCGATCCCATCATTTATGTTCAAAATTGAACTACTGTTCTACATTATTGTAATGATATGAGACAAATGTAAAAGCATTTCCTATAGACTCTCCTCTCCTTACATACAGATTGTTTAACTTCAGAAACCAGAATCCTTTACCCAACTTGCACTTCTTATAAACTGTCAGAGGCAAAGTCACACATTATCACTTTAGACTTGTCCTGATAATAGCAAAAAGATTTTCTTCTTTGAGACTATATGAAATGAATAGACTGACATTTTCATTTCATGATGCTTCATTGACAGAAAACTCTTATCTAACACAGTATCCCATCCACTAAAGCTTATCGCATCTCTTAACTTGCCTCTTTCAGCCCAAGAGGCATTTATAGCTGTTGCAGTCAGTCTTCAAATAAGTTCAAAGTGAAGGCTACTGTGTGTTACCAGTCAAGCGGAGGGAGACAAAGGCAAATAGAGAGGAATGAAAGATCTGATATACTGAAGATCTTGACAGTGGTAAGATGGTGCCTTTGTGATAGTCAGAATTGCATGTACAAGCACTGGCAGCTTTTTTGTTCAAATTCATCTGCTGTTCATTAATACATTATCCTATTATTTATTTTCCTTTCTCTTTCCTTCTCTATTGTGTGATGTTTGCAGCTTTGCTTCTTATAGCTCTTATACGAGATTGTATGCTGATAGAGCCAATTTCATCTTAAGAAATCACATAGCATTCAGTGTTGTTTAATGCGAGACATAAATGGGTGACAAAACTGAAAAACAATTTGCTTTGGCTTTTTACTTATTAATGATCTTCTGAAAAACAGATGATTTCTACATAATATGGACATCATTAACAGCCCCATCTAAGACAGGGCCAAAAAGGCTCTAGGGAGCAGCACATCCTTGAACTGGTCCATTTGCCCTCTCCAGGGCACTTAACCTGGCAAAGGGGGGCAGACACACTTGTGGCTGCTCATCCCACAGCCCCACTTCCGCAGAATCGGGAAGTTTGGACTTTGGAGGGGCTGTGACAGTGTTCCATTCAGATCCCAGCATGGGGTGGGGGAGCCATTTACAGAGTTGGAGTCAACATTACTTGGCTCCCTCCCCAGGTTGAGGGCCAGGAGCATGGCACCCTGGCCGTGGGACTAATGCACCCTTTTGACGGCATAAATTCTGTAAGCCCTATGGGGCTTTTCAGCAGTGGGAGGGTTTTAGTCCTTTTCCGAGCTCCCCATACCACCAGAAAGCCCTCTCTGAGGCAGCAGGGTGTTGCCCCTCATGAAATACTAAATCAGCACCAATGCTTGCATTAAAGTCCCCCAATAATAAAAATTTCACTTGAAGGATAGTTGAATTCAAGTTCCTTCAAGAACGTGGATAAACTATTCCATACATCATCTAAAGGGTTCTTTAGTAAACCTGGGGGGATATATACATTAACAAAAATTAGTGAATTATTCTCCCATTGAATCAAAATGGCCTGAACAATCTAAGAAAGGGATGGAAGTACTCTGGAGTTAAAAGACCAGAGTACAAAGGACACCAGAAGGATGACCTGCCCTATGTAGTTCAGTCACTGGCAGGCAGAAGGATTCAAAGGTCTTCATTTATATAGGTCCAGGACTCCTGTAGGAAGATTATATCTGCCTTCATAAAGAAATCACAAAAGTAAGCGTTCTGAGATTTATTTCCCCAGCCAGAGATATTCCAGGAAAGAATGGAGAGTTTTTCCAGATCCTGGCGTCACTTGGTAAGGTTCATAGTCAAAATTCCAGAGAAATAGTACTGGATGCGACCGTTTCCCCACTCACCTTTTGTTGCGCGCTACTCGCTCCAAGTAACGCAGGGTCCAGCGCAGAGGTGGGATCCAACCAGTTCTCACCACTTCTCTAGAAGTGGTTACTAATTTTTTCTGAGTGCCGAGGTTACTAAAGCAACCTCCCTGCCCAATAGGGACTGGAGGTGCGTGTGTGTGGCGGCGCCACTGTTTGAATCCCACCACCATCGGAACCTGTTATTAAAATTTTTGGATCCCACCACTGGTCCAGCGGCACTCCCCACTACAGGAGCAGCAACAACGCAGCCGCCTCAATTCTACCTCTCTCGCGACTCCTCAGCATGCATCATTTCTGTTCCTATTTGGAACAGCGCCTTTTGGAAAACCCTGCACAGAGCGCGGGGCAGTGGGGAAGTCCGGGGGGGGTGACTTCGGGTTTGAGTTTCCCGCCCCTGGTAGTGACATGGAGCCTTTTGCCAAATAAGCAAGCAGTGGGCTGTGCGCAAGTGCGCAGCCTTTTTTTTATTTTGGGGAACAGAGATCGACGTGTTTTTGACCCTACATTGCAACCTAGGGTCATTTATATAGCAATGCAAGGGAGCACTCACTGAAAGCCTAGTATTTATCCCTATCTGCTATTAGAGTTTCTGTGGTTTAACTAGGTCAGGGGTAGGGAACCTGCGGCTCTCCAGATGTTCAGGAACTACAATTCCCATCAGCCCCTACCAGCATGGCCAATTGGCCATGCTGACAGAGGCTGATGGGAATTATCTATCCTGAACATCTGAAGCTTACGTTCCCTATTTAACTCATTATCTGGCAACAACTGTCTGTCTGCTTGTGCTGCAATGTGAAAGCTCGCTAGTTCTAATCCCGCTAGGGGCGACTAATTTTTTTTTTTAAGAAAAAAATTGTCTATGAAGGAATTAGGGCTGATTTTTGACTGGACACGTTTTTTCTGTTTGGGCTGAAAGCAGCATGATTCTGATACACCGGTCCCACTGTTATTTAGGTTTACTCAAAACACACCACAATGAATCCCCACAGTTTCTGTCCCCAGCGTGATCATGAAGCCACAAGCAAACAACCAGGAAGTTCAGCAAATATTCACTCTGCAACATGCTGGCCAATCAAAAGCCAGCACCAAAAGCAGGGAAATCGCATTGGGTAGCTTTGTGATGACGTGTGCATGTGGGGACGTTTCAACGTTGATCCCAGGAAGGAAAAATTAAAAAAAATTAAAAAGGTTCAGCCTCCAAAACGAGTCTCCAACCAATCGTAACAGAGACCCACCCACTGCAGAAAGCGGGGCCGTGGGGAGTGCTGCATCTAAAAAACCGCAGCAGAAAGGTGAGTTCCCCAAATGGACAAACTGCAGTGAGGGGCATTAACCCGCACTCAACAACTCCCGGTTCTTACGAGCCTGGTCTGCCTCCACTTTCACTTCTGGTGGGGAAACGGCCCTAGCCAGGTCAGTCAGTGGTACATATGACTCTGAATCCATAAAAGAGCGATCATCTGGGATAGCCTTGGACATGCTTTGCTTAGTTAGATTGTTCAGAGGGCTACTAAGTTGATGTATTTCAATCGGTACTTGAACAGAAGTGCCGGGAGGTCCAGTAGTACCAATAGTGTTGTCAGGGTTTGCAGCGGGGTGGTGTCAGACTGGCACCATGTCCCACTGCCTCCAGGTTTGGATGGGGCAGCCCAATGGGAAAAAGCAAGGAAAAAGGAATTGTCAGATCTGAAGGAGGAGGAGGAGGAGGAGGAGGAGGAGAACAGGAGGAGGAGTTTGGATTTATACCCCACCCTTCTGTCCTGTAAGGAGACTCAAAGGGACTTCCAAACTCCTTTCCCTCCCTCTTTCCACAACAGACACCTTGTGAGGTAGGTGGGGTTAAGAGAGTTCTGAAAGAAACTGTGACTAGCCCAAGGTCACCCAACAGAAATGTAGGAGTGGGGAAAGAAGCCTGGTTCACCAGATTACAATTCACTGCTCATGTTGAGGAGTGGGGAATCAGAGCCAGTTCTCCAGTTTAGAGTAACTGCTACACTACACTGCTCTTTACTGTTACACCACACTGGCTCTTATTCATGATGTTAAAGTTCTGTCTATTCATCTACTACATTTTTATACTATCATTTCTCCAAGAAGCTTGAGGCAATATACAAGGAGGTTCTCCTCTCTCCCACAACAAGCCTGTGAGGTAGGTTAAGCTGACACATAGCAACTGGTCCAAAGTCTCATTCTTCATCATTTCACTCAGCTTCCAAGATCATAGCCAATAATCCATTGAGAAGTCTTTTTTTCTTCATTCCTTAGCCGTCATTGAGTGCAGATAAATGGTTTACTAGTATGAAAGAGAAATCTGGGCCATCATGCACCAAGTATTTCATTACAACCATCCTAAAAATATACTTCTTCAAATAAGGAAATCTGTGAATTAATTTGGCTCACTCCCACAGACCCAGCAAGTGTGGTGTGAAATACAAATATAACAAATATTTTCCAACCTACAGTCCAATTAGGGTATTTCCCTGCCCAGCATAACATCAAAAAGGTTAGCAAAGGTCATCCAAACAAATGGTTGGAATACCTAGAGGTATTTAACTACATCTTGAATTGAGGATTTTGTTTCACAGATAGATTGTCCTAAACTATTCATAGCTCAAGACAAAAAAGTTGATCCAAATACAGTTTTGCAACACTGGAAGGGGAGGAGTGCTTTTGCAGACTCCCCACCCCCCACCCACCAACCCACTTCCAAGCACACTGTTTTGGAGGGTCCTCTGTCTTCTAGGAGCATGGTTCCAGGGATCTCAGAGGCTGGGGCAACAGGGAGCAGGGGAGAAAATTCTGTGCTATTGGCAGAAGGGCACTGCATTGGCAGAAAGCAACCTGTAGATACAACCCAAGGTCTTAATTAGAGATGGAGGGGACTGATTAGGATTGTTAGAGGATAGAATGAGTAATGAGGAAGGATAAAATATCTACCGTTATGTTGTTTTAGCACATTCTTCAGAGTGGCAGGAAAAGTAAAATATGTGGAAATGTATTAGTATAAATGGTCCACACCTTTTGTCAAATGAAACAATATTTATGTAGAACTGTTAAAATATTGATAAAGACTGCAGACTATTTGAAACTTTAATTTAGTTGTAGTTTTCAAAATAGCAGAACAATTTGTTGTCTTCATTTGGAAATCCAACTAGTATAATTATTAAAAGGATTTGAAAATACTGTTACCAGGTAATCTGATTGGCTTTTATCATTATAGCTATGAATTTGATTATATACTGGTAAGTAATATTATTTTGTGTTCAGTATACTTGTAGGTAAAGGGGGTACTGTTTCTGTCTGTATGTATGGAGTCAGATAAGCAACCCAGCTGTTAAAGAGACTGGACAGTCTTTCAGGTGGCATAATATTCCTACAATAAAAAAAGTCAATTGTTTATTTACTTCTTATCAAAATGTTCATAATGGAATAGGAGGTCTCTCATTTTATCTCCTTGATGTGCTTGATGTGAAGTTAAGTTCTATCGCACAACATCATTTTGGTTAAAGAATTATTTCTTGTTCACCAGTTTCATCACTGAAGGTAGAAGCACAGAAGACTGCTGGTATGGACATAACCTTTAAAGGATACTACTTGTTTTCCTCTGTTGGCTTTTCCTGTTAAGAATAGGTCAGGGGAATTTGAAACCTCTTGCCTGAACTATATGAGCAATACACTCCACTAAAATACATCATGTATAGGTGTTGTCTAAAGCAGTACATGGAGTCTTGAAAGATTCCCAATATGAAAGAAATAATCATAATGCTTGGTGTACACATGTGAACTCAATACTATTTTGCTATAGTATCCCCATCTGCTATGGCACCATCCATGTGAGTATTGAGGATGCTAGTGATTATATTATAAAATAGAAATCTTGAGATTCATAACATTATTGATAAGGAATGCCATTTTCCCATTTTCCCTTCTTTTTTTGCAAGTTGCATTTGATCATGCATATGACAAACATAACTGCAGCTATACTGATCAACCATTAACACACAGTTCCATAGAATTATATTAAAAGGGGCTGTACAGTCCATCATGTCCAATCCCCTGCTCAATGCAGGATCATCCTAGACAGAGTACCCCTGACAAGTGTTTGTCCAGCTGCTCCTTGAAGACTGCCAGTTAGTGGGAGCTCACCCCCTCCCCACTACGCAGCTGATTCCACTGCTGAACAATTCTGACTGTAAAAAAAACCCTAATATCCAGCTGTACCTTTCTGCCCATAATTTAAATGCATTATTGTGAATCCTATTCTCTGCTGCCGACAGGAACAACTCCCTACCCTACCCTGACAGACCTTCATATATATCATGTCCCCCTTCAATGTCCCCTTCTCCAAACTAAATATTCCCAAATCCCTCAGCCTTTCCTCATAGGGCTTGGTCTCCAGGCACCTGATCACCCTCATTGGTCTCCTCTGTACCCTCTCCATTCTGTCCACGTCATTTTTTAAACTGAGGCCTCCAGAATTGCACATTATACACACATTATTTAAGACCTTGCTTTTGTTCAGCACCATGGCTCTAAGGCTCAAGGGCATGTTTTATTTATTCTATGGGGCTATCAACAGGGATTGTTCAGTTTCAATTTGGCCATCTATAAACATGATTTAGGAGGTTCCACCAGGACAAGAATGTCTACAGCACTGTGTGGATGTTGTGGTGGCTACTAAAAATATATTTGCATGGATAATGGCTCTCTGTCAATTTTCTTGTCCCTTCCAGATATGTAATAGATCTGTAATAATGTACACTGACCTCTGGTCAACAAGGATGCAGGACACCTTCATGCACCTTTCTAACACACAATGATTATGTAAGACATGATAGTAGCAGCAAAGTAGTACCCAGTGATTGTCCAGCCATGTAATTCTAATATCCGCTTCTGACCAGCCATGTAGTCCTAATATCCTCTGATTAACCAAGACCTACAAGATGAATAATTGTTTTCTTTAAAGCTCAGACACTATAGCACCACTAAGCAATTATTACATTCCTGAATATAAAGGGAGGGAAGGAGTTTGATAAGACATGAGCTCAAAGCCTGACTATCTAATCAGAAAATAACTAAAATGCTCATCCTGACATATAAACCATGCAGCTTCCTCTCTTCATTATGAAATAGAATCTTTTTAAAAAAAAAAATAGAGTGAATGAGAATTAGATCAATACATTTGGGTCACACGTATTAATTTATCCACATGATAAAGCTCTGTACCCCTGTTAATAATGGTACTCTACAATATTATACATCAGAATGATTAGTGCCCCAATTTGTACACTTTGCCTTCACAGTAAAAATAAGAGAATACTCAAGGCATTATCAGAAAGACCTATGGCCAGCACAATGTGGTTTTATTTCATACACACAGTGGACGTAGTGTTCTTGGATTTATATTAAATGTTACGTTACATACAATAAACCACATTAAGTTATTACTTACAGGCTGCTTTGTGCAGAATACCTCATTTCTTCCTGTTCACAACTTGTTCAACATTATGATTTTAATTATATATACCAATCAAGAACAGTAGAAAGAATCTTTAGATTAGGAGTATCTTGTTTTGGAGGAAGTTTAAATTCTCCATTGCTATTTTATGAACCAGTCCATTCCTTGCGCTGGAGGTCAAACTACAAGATGTGACCAGTTGCTCAAAGGATTGGATCCAACCAATTTTTCTGCTGGTGAGAAGGAAGACCACCCAAAAAGTATATGCAGGGGATCATGTGACCTGCATTCACAAAAGCCATATGGCATTTGGGGGGGGGGGTATAGTAAGGAGGGGAAATAAATGGAATTAAGAGAAAAATCTGACTGAATTTAACCCATAATCAACACATGAAATGTATGCATCTGACTTTTCAACTCTTTGGTCAATGGGTCTCCAATCTCTAAGTACTGGTGATTCTATTCCTTTGAGCCCTTCCTATTCCTAAGTCCCATGTGTGGTTTCAACACTTATCTAAATTCCTTCACATATTTTAATTCAGTGCCTCCACATGCCTTTTCCTTAGATCACTGCCTTCTTCATTTATCATTTTCAGTCTATTAGTACTAATTAATTCTGCTTTGATAATTTTCAGCCTTTTCTCATCAGGTGTCCAGTCTGTACAATCAGCTTACTATCTATCACAACCAGTCTTTCCTCTGCCTCTGAGTGGTGTTTTTTCCAACCCTCTGTCTTATTGGTTCCATCATTTACTTCTATTCATCATCTTTTCCATAGCTTTTAGCTAATCCATCTATTCTTCCCCTAGCTTCTTGCTTTTCTGCCATTGCTTTCTCCCATCCCTCTAACCTCCTATCTTGAGCTTCCTGACTTTTAGTTTTCATTCCTTTTGAAATCTTTATTCCCATTCACCTTCCCATTTCTCTGCCTACCCCGCATCTTATTCTCCTTTCCTGTCAACAGAACATAGTACCTTCTGTTCTTCAATTTCACATGACACTTACTACAAAAGTGACTTTTGTTCACCAAAATTCTACTGCTGGAATATTCACCTTCAGCAATTAGAATGACATCACAACAATTGAGCCAACAATGTGAAGTTTATGACTGATATGTGACAGATAGTTTGGCAGCTTTTAGCCAAGAAAGTAAAATTAAGTTTTTAAATATTGTTAATTTATCTTAGTAACTTACAGCCTTCCCACAGAACTATTCTAAACTGTATTGGGTTGCCATGCTTTTTAATATATTTTGTAAATCAAAATTTTATCAGATGTATGTGATAATGATAATTTCAAAACCGTCAACAACACAACACATAATGGAACAGGTTGGAAATGTGGATCTTTTTCAGATTATAAGATTAATAGACAGAAGACAAAAATAATATTGAAATTTACATCCAAGGAAGAAGAGGGGGAAAAACTAGAATAACTGGCTGTGCCATGACATCAAGCTGAGTCAAATATCTAGGAATAAATCTAACAGGTCAAATGGACACGATTTAAAGGCAATTATAAAACACCATGGATCAAGATTCAAGAAGATATGCAAAGATGGACTAAATTAAAACTCTCATGATTTGGAAGCATGAACATCTTACCAAAGATGATTTTTTAAAATTTCAAATGTTACCAATTTGCATGCAAGAAAAAAAATGAAAGAATGGCAAAAAGAGATAAATAAATCTATCTGGAAAGGCAGAAAGCCAAGAATCAGATTAAAAGGTTTACAAGAAGAGAAAAGGAGAGGAGGATTAGCTGTACCCAATATCAAACTATACTACCAAGCAGCATGTTTAACTTGAATTGCAGATTGGATCATGACGCCAGATCAGAAATTAGTAAAAATAGAAGCTGCAGGCCTTGAAGTAGACCAACATAATCAACTGTGGACAGAAAAACATGGTTAATAAAAGAAATAAAGATCTAAAGGAGAATCACATGATAAGAGATGGACTATTGAAAATGTGGAAAATGTCCTCTGATTCTCCATTAATTCACCCATTGAAGTATATTATGACAAAAAAAGTAATTCAAGAATCTGATTTTATGACATATCAAGACATTATTAATGCTCAAGACAAAATTAAATCCTGGCAAAGAATGGCTGATGAAGGCAAAAAAATCAATGGTTAATATATTTTCAGTTAGTTTCAGGAGGCAAAATTTTGAAGAAGATATACCTTTCCAACAATGAGAATCTTTCAGCCCAATTCAATGGGTCAGCCACCCAGCCACAGTGCCATGGCCACACCAGCCCCCCACTTCCAAAGAGGCTTCCCAGTGGCATGGAGAGGCTCCAAATATGGAAAAGCCTCTCCACCACCAACAATCCCCAAATGGGGCTTAATGGACTTACACCACCTTTTTGGTAGCATAAATCTAAGGCCCAGGCCACAGGCACAATGGAAGCAATGGCCAGGATGGTCCTCCTCCAGTTGTGCCCCCGGACCATCCCTGCTACACTGGGAAGGGGCACAAGGAAGCTGGTGCTGCATCCCACACCCATCCCACCATCAGGGAGGGCCACAGTAGCCACCTCCCAGTGGATTCACCCATCCACTGCAAATGTCCCAGGGAGGGCAAATGTGCCAGCAGAGCCGCACTCTGCTCTCACTGGCAGATTCAACCCCCCCCCCCCTTTGGATGGGGCCATTTGTGCTTGCTAAACCTTGCTTGCTAAACCTTGAGAGAAAGTTGGTACAAGATGTACTACCACTAGTACATTACTCTGAAAGACATTGAGAAAATGAACAATAATTATCAAGGGAAATTCTGGAAGTGCAAAGAAGTTGATGGCTCTTTTTACTGTATGTGGATTACATTTTAAAAAGTGAGAAAATACTGGAAAGAGATACATGCAGAAATAAAAAATTAAAACTCAATTTGCTATGGTGGCTAAGACTATGTTACTAGGCATATTACCAAAGAACATGTGTGGATACAAGGTTTTTCATGAATAGCCCAGATTGAGGGCTTTTGTAATTCCTGCCATATATCCAACAGGATCTCCTGGGCAATGTCCTCTTACAGGTGTACAGAGTATGAGAAGAGTACATACCATTTCATTACCTGAGAGAATCAAGGACCAAGGCAAGGCTGGTGCACAGAGAGCCAGTGTGGTGTAGTGGTTAAGAGCAGAGACTCTAATCTAGAGAACCGGGTTTGATTCCCCACTCCTCCACATGCGTAGTGGATCCTTATCTGGTGAACTAGATTTGTTTTCCTGCTCCTCCACATGAAGCCTGCTGGGTGACCTTGGGCTAACAGTTCTTCATAACTCCCTCAGCCCCACCTACCTTACAAGGTGTCTGTTGTGGGGAGCGGAAAGGAAGGAGTCTATAAGCCACTTTGAGACTCCTTACAGGAGAGAAAGGCATGCTATAAATCCAAACTCTTTTTCTTCTTCAATGGGAGCTCAAATAGGAAGCTCAATTTAAGGCATCACCATGCTACTCACCACACTCTCTGACACACCTCTAATTTTTCAAGAGTAGACACATGCTTGTTAGCAGGTAACACATTCAGGGAAGCAAAGTCACAGTACTATAAATGAAACACTTCTTAAGCTGCCCTCCACACTGTATACCAAATCACTGAGGGTACCACATCATCTAGCAGCCTTCTTTGGGCCACCAGTAAACACCCCATCCTTGCCTCAGCCTTGAAGGAGAGAGGAGAGAGTAGCATTCTGTTTGTTTTTCTAGATGTACTGAAATTGGGTGCATCTCAAATTACAACACACAGTTTCCAATTCCTATGCCTAGGGCATATGTGGAAGCATGTGTACAATATTGATCTAATTTATACAAATATATACAAACAGGGAATCATTCAAACCATTCACATAGCCTGAAGTTCAAGCAAAACATGGGCAGTCCTAAGAGAATGTTATAATTGATGGGGCAATATGATATATGTACAACGGACCTGAATAATAAGACTATATACAACCAGTTACGTACAATCAGCACACAAAACAGTAAATGACTCCCCTTGTGCGTTCTCTTGTGGTTTTAATCACATTTCCAAAATGAAATCTTGCTGATAGGAAATGGGGAAATTTGAAATAACTTCAGATAGTGATGTTTCCTGCTTTGCATTCCAAAACATCTAAATTCTCATTACAAGTACTAAAAGGCTACCCACACAAAGACTGTGGGAGACCACTCTATCTGTCTTTCTTTCTTTCATGTTCTTCCAGATTATCCAAAAGCACTTCTCATGGCTACTAGGAGATGCAGTATGTTTTTGCATCTGCTTATCTGTGGGCTGTTCCTCAAATCACTTATTTCTCTGTAAGCTTCTAAACAGCTGAGTTTTCCCCCTCACAGAAGTCCTGATTTTTCTTATTGAAATCTGTACAAAACAACAAACTTAGTGGATTATATTGCAATCCTAAAGAGAGTGATTGCAGTCTATTGGAATAAAAGGGCTTAGACAGCAGTAACTCTCTTTAGGATTGCACTAAGGTTTTCCCTAATAGTGCACCTGCCTAAATTCATTTGAGATGCCTAACGAGCAGTACAATAACTGCAGTGAACAAGGTCATAAAGACAATGCAGATATTTAGGAGGCAAAAGAAAATCAAGTCCTCTACCTATTGTGAAATGAGAAATTATACAAGTTAGTATGCAAGTCTCTTATGGAAATGATGCAATAATCATGTGTTTCTACAGTCATTATGAGATAATTAGTTTTAATTGCATATTAAATTCTGATTGAATTAAAAGAGTTCAGGAGTTTGATTTTTTTTTGTCTTCCTTGGCAATACGGCTGCTGTCCAGACTGTTTTGAAATGCAAAGGAGCAACTGTTCTGAAGCCGTTACAATGACTTTCAAGCTCCCCTTCTTAAACTGCACTCTCCTTCTCTAAAGTCACTGTGCCCTCCTTGACATCGTTCACTTCAATGGAACATTTCTAATCCATTTAAGTTCATATACAACTTGCATTTCAGTAGTAGTCAGGTGAATAGGTATATGTTCAACAGAGACCCCAAGTGAATTCCTCAAGCACTCCTCTAGAGCACAGCCTTCTGATAGTGACATGTTCAATGAAGCACTTGCTCAGGCCTTTTCGGCTTCAATAATCTAATCCATATTCACATCCATATACATAAAATAACTCTTTATTAAGAGTGAGCCTTTAGCTCAGTGTTAGAATCTCTGTTCTGCATGCAGAAGCTTCTAAGTTTGATCCTAGTCATTTCTAACTATAGGGATCAGATAATAAGAATTTGTCTCTATTACTTTAATGTAGAAAGAATATTTGTAAGAATGGTCCTGAAAGAGCATCAAAATGACAGATGAAATTGCAATCTCAAAACTTTTCCCAACACACTTTATGGAAGCACATAGTCCCTTTTTTTTAGGAACAGGAAATTACATTCTATTTCTGTGCTGTTACCCCCATTTTTGGAAGCCAGCATGGAAAGGAACTTCCATAATTCCCTTTGAGAAAAGAATTGCTACTTTCATCTTATTTTCCCATATACAGTCAAGCAAAGGGCTGACAAAGAAGGCCACAGAAATTGATAGGGTGACCATGGCCAAGGGAAAGGTTTAAAAAGTACTGCAGTTAAGACAGAGGCAGGATAAGGAATTTGCTGCGTCTCATAGATTCACTTCATTACACCTAAAGGTGTTCTCAGGGGGCCCAGATCTTTACTTACCTGGGCCCTCTGATACTAAAGTGGCTGGATATGTTTTTGAAGAATACAAGAGTAATTGAACCACACTGGTCAAGTTTGATAACTATACATAGTCAAAAGAAGGGATGTCATGCTTATTTCCTTTTATAGTGAGATTTGAAGGAAATAATTAAGTTATTGATTACCCATCTCTTTCTGATATGCAGTAAAGTATGCGCTCAATTGCATGCCCTTCTTGCTAGATTAACTGGCTACCATATCAGTCAGTTTATTGCCTCTACAATATATCCATCATTCAATAGATAAAATAACTTTATTCCATATGTGGAATTTCTACAAACATTTCAATTATATTTGAAGATTTATTTATTTACTTACTTATTTTTGCTTTCCTCGTGAATCTTCTTAAAGGTCATTTTTGTTTACTGGAAGTGCTATGTATAGAAAGTTAATTTAGCTCATTTTCCAATGAGAGAGTTCAAGCAGATAGGTATTGAACTATCACATTCTGCAAAGCATCTTGTAAATTGATGGAATGACCATTTATTTCTTATTTATATCTGAAGGTCGGTATCTCAAGATTTACCCTGTTCAATAGATAGTGGAATAAAAGGGTATTCTGGCAAGAAGACTGTTTATGTTTCTCAGTGGATTAGAGATCACTTTCTGCTCAGCTACTAAAGGTCTTTGGAGCGGTGCTTGCCCCCTCTCACTTGTGGCATCCCAGAGAATGGTCCTAAAATCTCCAGATAAGAGCATCAGCCTCATCTCTGTCTGTTCAATATGGTGAAAAACAAGGTGCTTAGACAACGGAAAGGGGTTCTGACGCCACACAGAAAAATATTAAAATACATAATATAACTTGTCTTAACATACTTTTCTGAGTCTAAAAATATGCCAGACCAAAAGAAACATATTTACATAAAAAGCAGACAAGGTCAAATAACAAAGAAAGCCCTTAATTAGTTGTAATCAACTTTAATTTGCATACCGTATATAATTCCTAAATGATTGTTAATAATAACTTTATATAATGGACTTCCAATTTTCATGAAAATGGCACATTTTGATAAGCAGACACAAAACCCTAGTACTAATAAGGTTTAATTTGCATACATTAGACTGATTATCCAAACAAAAGGATTACAGTATTACTTCCCCATACCTTTACGTCCTTATTATGCACATTTATTAACTTCACAAAAGCTATCTGTTACTGACAAACAATAGCCATGGGTGAAAGAGAAATCTTCAACATGAATAAAAACATTTTAATGCAAAAGAGCAAAGTTTATACTGTGTAAATGCTTCACTTAACTCTTTCTTAGGAAAAGGCATACATTCTGGTAAAACCTATTCAATAGAAGGATTCATCATCTCTTCATGCATAATATTCTTGGCTGGCATAATGTTACTAATCTAGCACTTAATATACTAATTTAGGTCACAGTCCTGCTCACAGTTACTCAGTAGCAAACAAGCCTTGGGGGTAACAGTAAAACCACCATATAACTGCACAGGGAACTATAGAATTTGCAGGCAATTAGTCCAAAACTACCTGCAAATTGACTGGAAAGTATTCAGGTAACTTAATTACAACAAGAAGACTGAGGTTTGAACTCAACCACCAGTATAAAATATTAATAAATATTTCTAAATGTCTTTTCCCCAGAATATATAAAGTATAAAGAGTGACATGGGTGGTATTTTAAATAACTGCAATATGATCCTTTCTACTGGAGAAGGCAGATAGAAACTTACTTCCATTTATGAAGGATCTGTTCAATTGATAGGAAATACTGAATATAGCATCAGTAAAGCAATTAATTGAACATGTAAATCCTGATCTTTTGATATTCATATTGATGTGTAAAAAAATTATGAAAGAGACTTGAAAACATCTAGGTCACAGCAAAGACCTTTTATGCTAAGTTCTAGAAAATAATATTCATGGATGAATCATTATGATCATATAGAAAGGGGAGGCAAACATACATGGAGCAGAGGCTAGATTAGATGCCCTCTAGTCCAACCTTCCAAGTCTATGTAACTGAGTTATAAAAAACCCTTAATTCATAGAAACAACAAACCACACTGTTTCTACATATGACAACAATAAAGTAACCTATTATAAAGAGTCCTGATTGAGTCCAGTTTCATTACTGTATCTTGGCACCTGCAAACATTTTTGAATTTTATGCTACTATTTATGGTGGGGTGGAGGACGAAATCATATGCAACACTGGAAGCTGTCCCTCAAAAATCATAGGTACCCAGCAATTAATATGTAAGGTGGAAAGAAGGGAGGGAGATCGTGTTAACAAACTTTAAATCTGAACACAAATTAAATTTAAATTTGGAAACAAGCCAATGAATTTGAAACTTAGACTGATAATTCAATGTCTCCTCCATCATGTTTTGTGACACAGAGCAATCCTGGTAAGTTAACTCATTTCTGCAGAGTTCCCATGAGTTTGTTTGTCCCAGATCTCCTGCTAGAAGAAGAGTTTGGATGTATACCCTACCTTTCTTTTCTGTAAGGAGTCTCAAAGTGACTTACAAACTCCTTCCCTTCCTCTCCCCATAACAGGCACCTTGTGAGGCTGAGAGAATTCTGAGAGAACTGTGACTAGCCCAAGATCACCCAACAGACTTCAGTTCACATCATAGTGCGGGGTCCTCCCTTTGTTCTTTCTCATGTTGTGTTCTGTATGCATAGATGCCAGCAGGCTGATGCCAGCAGCAGGGCATGTTGCATAGCTACTACCATCTCCGATTGTCACAAGACTACCATCAACATGGTAGGTGGTGGCAGGGTTGCTACAATGCAACTGCTATGTCCTCTGCACCTTGGAGCTGAGTGGGCTTTTATCTGTATTTCCCCTTTGCTGAGTGCACATAGGATACTGACTGGGGCAGAATCACCACACTAGTGCCTAGGACTAGACTCCCATTGTATGGTCACCATTCAGCCACAAAGAAATTGAACTACCATCATTGCTCCAATGTGTTTCCCCATCTTGACCTTGAAATCCCTAAGATGCTGGGGGGGGGGGGGAGGCATCCATGCATTTAAAATCTTTTGATCCATGTTGTACATTGGTTTCTAGCTAAGCAATAAACCTGCTATGTCCCGGAAATAGTTTTGCATTCCATTTTGTATATTAATCTGACCCTGTACAGTCCTCTTTTCCTTAAAAGTGGGGGTCTATTTATATGGGGACAGAGTCTCAGCTGGCCTGAAGCAGAACAACTACACTCCTTACCCTTATATTCCAAGCTGCAATTATGTACTTGTGAATCAGAGACTTTTACTATAACCACACAAAAGCAACAAGGGCTCAGTTCAGTATTCAGGCACTGAGTCTCACTTTAACAGTGAATTAGGGTAGGTTTCTCTTTGTGCACGTCCCTTTCCTTTGCAAAAAAAAAAACCCAAAAAACAAAACAGAGCACTAGTAATGGAGGAAATGCATTCATCTGACTTCTGTTCCTTTTGTCCCTCCCCACTGTTTTTCTATATCCTGTAGAAAAGAAGTAAATAATTTTTCACTCTGCAGGGATATTCCTTTTCACATACTGTACTCCAGATCAAAAACTACTTCAAATTATATGGAGAACAACAACCATTTTGCCTATTTGCTTGATTACAAGGAAATGTTTGGTTTCATCAAAGCCCATTTAATGCTAACCATCTGACATAATCGTGTTCTTCCCATGAAGGTTGGCAACCCACCCTCACTTTTCAGGTTGGAAAGAGCTAAAAACCTTAAAATAACATGCAAATTATTATTCTATTAATCTCAAAAAGTAACAAAATCATTTCACCATCAAAAGGTTTTGGAGTATCACCAGGTATCACATGACAGGCTTATTGAAGTGCTACACAAACCTCAAATCCTGACACATTTAATCGGATATAAGTCCCAAATGTTTTTTAATGGAAATTGCTTCCTGTGAATGCATTAGCCCAAGGTGTATGTATTAATTTCCCAATAGATACAACCAGATAACCTAAGGAAAACAGAGACTTCAGAACACTTTGGTTCCCTTTAAGCTTTTTCTGTTCCTATAATATTCAGATAGTGTACATGTTGCGTCTGGCTAAGATAAGACAATCAGCTAAAAGCTGACATTTTTCCAGGATGATACAGAAAGGCAGCTGCATTCGACCACCTCTGCTATGATGGTCATAAATTCAACCTAAAGTTACTAATGAGGGTAGGAATCCAACACAAGCACTGAAATGAGTTGCTGATGGTTTGCAGTTTTTATGGACTGTTCATATTTTGAACTGATTATGAACTGAGATTCTCCATATCTTCTATAAGGCAGGATAGCACAGGTGAGCAAACTTCAGTCACAGCTACTTTCCATTTCAAAAACATGTTTGTGTGAAGGGGAGTCCTTCTGCTGGCAACAAAAATGAATCACAAGCATGCTCAGAAGCACATTGATAATGTTTTTTTTTTAATTTGTCATCACCATTTCTGGAAACAGAAACTGTTAAATAATATAACAAAGTTAAAATGACCATAAGGCAGCTGCATCGGAATATTCATACATATGCAGAACTTGGAGGGCAGACATTCTAGCTCAAATCTTGATGGTACTATTGAGAGGAGGGATGAAAAGCTAGAGAACCATCAGTGTGCATGTGCAATCAATCCTCAATGAGAAGTTTTTTGGGCCTGCACTATCCACCCTAGGCAATAGTAACTGAAGTAGCAACTGCACACTTCAGCCAGCCAACCAAGCACAGTTGGCTCTTCCAGCACTGGCTGACCAGGACTCCAGGCCATAGTGGCAGACCAGCAAGCCCTCCTCTGGGAGTGCTGAGCAGAGCCAAGGAAGTCCCATACTCCCTGTATCCTGCTTGGAATACCATGATGGAAGATACCCTTAGACTAGAGACAAGTAATAAATTCAGCAACCCAGCAGACATGTGTCTCCACCACCCTCCTTCCCAAGCTGCTCCAGACTCATCATCCAGATCTGCCCTGTGAGAGCACAAGTCCCATTGCCCCAGTAGACAAGTTGGCCCAGCTAATTCCAGATGGCCATGTTGCAGGGGAGGCTTGAAAAGCAGCATGGCGCTAATTTGCTTCTAGAATCTCCATATCTGTTGACTCTGGTCTTCTGTAGCTACCAGTTTGAAAAGTCTATCTATTTTTATGTTCACATAGTTCAGTTTGAAAGCCTAATAAGTTACTTGTTCATTCTAGATATCTCATTTTTCTCTCTGTTGAATGGGAGAAATGCCAAAGTCCACCTAAGTTGCAGAAAAACACTGAGCTGGTTCTGCCATTAAAAGATTATTTGTATCCCTTTTCCTTTCATCACAGACATTCATTTGTATGAATTTGTATTCTACTTTTAGTGAAGTAGAATCAGAGCACAAACAGATGTTATACATCTCTAGCCTCCTAAATAGAATGTACAATATTCTAGCTGTATCAAGTATATATTAAGCAAACTGGTGACCTGACTGTGCCATATGAGCAAATTTATCTTCTAAGCCCAGTGACTTTCATGTACTTTAAAGGGCATAACTCTGCTTAGGATGGAACTGTAATCCTTTCTTCATAGTTACATTTTCAGCTTTCCTAATTTAAATACATCTCTCTTTAGACAGATTGTGACACTCACTAATCTTTACAACTGCTCTGTATAATAACCCAGCATTATTTTCCTCATATTACAAATTAAGAGCTGTCAGAGACTGATCACCACTTGTCAACAGCCACCCAGTGAGTGGAAGGCAAAAAAAAAAAAGATTTCAGTCAGAAGTTTGAAAAACTTGAATGGGCCAGCTTTAGTTTGTGACTCACTCTTCTAGTCACTATGCTACACTATGTCATAATACCCTGTGATGAGGGACAGCCAACCAACAATGCATAAAACAAATTCATACCTGAGGGATTTTAATCCAAGATAAAGGTTTAATGCAAATTTAGCTCACTTACACTTGTAAAAAAATAACACTTTCAAAAAGTTGGGCTATCCCACAGTATAATATTTTGTATAATTCTCCATTTAATCTGTCTCTCATTTGTGTGTGGGAATGCCTGCAAACTATGAATTTATCCATTGCAGTGTAACAATGCAATTCTAAGAACAGTTTTCTGCGAGGAAACTCTATTGAATGAATAGACCTCAGTAGTATTCTGAATAGACCTGCTTAGGATTGGTCTCATAGCAGCTTACAACAAGAAACAAGGGCAAGGGTTTCCTATTGTGTGGGAACGCCCTCCCTTGATAATTTCATACTATACCGGGCAAAGTCTTTACTGATAGGCACCCGACCCATGCATGGCAAAATAAATGTCCAGACTTAAGACTGGAATGCAGCACATTACATGGTAATTGGAAGGTTACTGAAGTGTAAATGACAACTGCAAGATCAGCATCCAAAGAAAGGGGCAGAGCCAGATTGAAATGTCACCCTGCCCACTTCCACCCCAGCAGAATGAAGCCTATGACTCTCATCCTCAATAGAAATGTAACCCTACCAAAAACAGGCATAGCCCATTGTTCCTGTCAGCTCCTACCTCCCCAGCCCATGAACATTTATTTCTCACCTCAGTTCAGTTTCAAGTTATTCAGAGCAACAATCTAACTGTTTGGAACAACCAGAATGTTTTCAGTCTGTTTTCCATACAGTATCTCTCCAAAAGTTTTTTCTTGTATTACTTTTTTATATATATGCATATTTTATATGCTAAAAAGATAAAATTACAGATTTAAAAACATATGTTAAACCCATGGGTGTAATATGGGAACATGCTACAGGGAACTCTTATATCAATTGTATGTTCCATCTGACCTTTCTTCTCCAAGAAACAGCCATGATTTGATTATTTTTTAACTTTCTGCTTCTGAGTATTTGACTTGACTATAATTTATGCGCATGCATTCTTCAAATCTAGGCCAAGTCAGCTACCTGTGTATGAGGTCTCTCTTAAAATATAGTACTGGAGGTTGCTTAAGGGGAGATTCAATTACAAATTAAAAAGAAATGAAACGCTTAGCAAATTAAATTTGAAGGTCCTAAAGGTGATGTTATCAAATGTGTAACTGTCAAGATCGTGCAATTGTAACTCCTCCCGAAATCACCAGTCTTGCATGTTATAAAGTTTGTTATCATCCTCTTGAATTACATCTGTGTAATTCAGGATAATAAAAAGTATATACAGTTCTTGTTTAAGGCATACATACTGTTCAGTGCCCTCTTACCAGGTGTCTCTGTTGGCTGATAAAAATTGAAGAGGAACATGAATTAACACATACAGAATACCATAAATCTATCTATATAAAAAGCAAACAGTGACTTTGTTAGTCACTCCCTAACGCCGAAACGGCTGGACGAATTGCCCCCAAATTTTCACATGACGTTCCTCCCTGTTGCGGGCAGGTAATCGGACCTTCAAATCACTGAAAGTCCATACCTGAGCCAGGTAAAACGTCTTTTCCTGGCGCACCAGGCCATGAAGCTGCCTCTGTTTAACTGTCACCCTTAGAATGTTCATGCAGCTTGTCTGTCTGTGGCCTGAGGGCTTAGAATGTTTGCACAGATGGGCAGAGATGAGCAGTGAAAACAGTAAATAGGTAACACTGTTAGGTAATACAACTGGAAGTGCCAGAAACACATACCTGCAGCTTTGCCCTGAGGAGGCGTCAGGTGGGGTCCCCCCCCTCCCTGCACTTGCATGAGTAACTTTCACTCTCTGTGCCTCACCCACTGCTACTACCATAACACACATCCAGCTCATCCTCCTGCCTCACTCCAACCACCGCTTACCCACACTTCCTCACCATATTAGCCACAGCTCTGCTTTTACTAAAAAAAAAGTGAGCTGGAGTTTACCTTTTCTTCTAAGAGAAATCCCGCGCGGGGTGGGGGGGGATGAACCAACACTACTGGCTCTGCTTCTTTTGCACATGGCCCTTTAAGAACCCAGGAGCTGGCCTCGATCTGGTAGCCTCCACCACCCCTGCCTCTGCTGCCTGACTGGGATAGCCTCCTTGCCCCAGTTCTGCCTTACCCAAGCCAGGACTGTGCGTGTCAACCAGCCTCATGGACAGCGGGATTCGCACTCTGGACAGTTCCGTTGTGGAATGGAAAGGGTTACATTATACTAAAAAAACAAGACACCACCATATAACAATGTGAATTGAAAAGGGAAAGAGGGATTCCATTTGACCACCCCAAAAGGCTATGCTGCGGATCATTGGACCTGCATGGACATCTGTGTGGGTTGCGGACTGTGATGAGAAGGACAATTGCCACAGCAACGCGTGGCTGGGCCCCACTAGTTAGAAATAAATGAGGGGAAATATTGTTTTACAAACCATGTCTCATGAGCAATGAAAGCAGATATGTTTGGCAAATATATATTTTTGTTATGAATTGCCCACCCTTTTCTAGTCAGCATATATAAAGACCATTTGAAGTGCATCAAATTCAATAAAAAGGACTTTTTTTGTTATGTCCATAGCAAAAGGAAGAAAAAGGATATGACAGGGTAACTGAGTGGAGAAGATGGTAAAATTCTAACAGGGGACAAAGAAAAGACAGAACTGCTCAACACCTTCTTTGCCTCAGGTCTTTCCCAAAAGAAAAACAGTGTTCAGCTGGGGGGAAATGGATCAGAAGATACAGTAGGGGAAATTCAACACAGAATAAATAAAGAGCTAGTACAGGAATACCTGAATACTTTACATGAATTCAAATCTCCAGAGCCTGATGAACTATATCCCAGGGTATTAAAAGAACTGGCAGAAGTAATCTCAGAACCACTTGCTTTAATCTTTGAGAACTCCTGGAGGACAGGAGAAGTTCCAGCAGATTGGAGGAGAACTAATGTTGTCCTCGTCTTCAAAAAGGGGAAAAAAGAGGACCCAAACAACAACCGCCCAGTAAGCCTGACATCAATACCAGGAAAGATTCTAGAGAAGATCATTAAGGAGATTGTCTGTAACCACTTGGAAGGGAATAATGTGATCACTGAAAATCAACATGGGTTTCTCAAAAACAAGTCATGCCAAACTAATCTTATTTCTCTTTTTAATAGAGTGACAAACTTGGCAGATGAAGGGAATGCTGTGGACATAGCATACCTTGATTTTAGTAAGGCTTTGACAAGGTGCCCCATGATATTCTTGTGAGTAAGCTGGAAAGATGTAGATTAAACAATGCAACTATTAGGTGGATTTGTAATTGGTTGACTAGCCGAACACAAAGAGTGCTCATAAATGGCTCATTTTCATCCTGGAGAGAAGTGTGAAGTGCCACAGGGTTCTGTTCTGGACCCAGTGCTATTCAATGTTTTTATCAATGACTTGGATAATGAAACAGAGGGCATGTTAATCAAATTTGCAGATGACACCAAATTAGGAGAGGTAGCTAATACCCTGGAGGACAGGGGCAGGATTCAAAATGATCTGGACAGATTAAAGAGCTTGACAACACTACATGTGAAAGGGATCTGGGAGTCTTAGTAGACCACAAATAGAACATGAGTCAGCAGTGTGATATGGCAGCCAAGAAAGCCAATGCAGTTCTGGGATGCATCAATAAGTATACAGTGAAGTAATTCAAGGGAAGTGATTGTACCACTCTAGTCGGTATTGGTCAGACCTCACCTAGAGTACTTTGTTCAGTTTTGGGCACCACAATTTAAGAAGGATATTGACAAGCTGGAATGTGTCCAGAGAAGGGCAACCAAAATGGTAAAAGATCTGGAGTCCATGACCTATGAAGAGAGGCTTAGGGAGCTGTGGATGTTTAGTCTGGAGAAGCGAAGGTTAAACAAGATGTCTATGTTTAAATATTTGAAGGGATGCCATATTGAAGAGGGAGCAAGCTTGTTTTCTGCTGCCTCACAGACTAGGACACAGAGTAATGGATTCAAAGTGCAGGAAAAGAGATTCCACCTAAACATTAGGAAGAACTTTCTGACTGTCAGAGCTGTTCGACAGTGGGATTCACTTCCTTGGAGTTGTGGTGGAGTCTCCTTCTTTGGGGTTTTTTTAACAGAGGCTGGATGAACATATGTTGTGGTCTCTTCCAACTCTGTGATTCTATCAGCTAAGCTGCCCTCCACAGAGTCTATGGACTCGTGCCTCAAGGTTAAGCTACTGTCTTCCTCAAGCTGCTTGTGATCAAATCTCTAGCAAAAAGAAAAGAAAAAACATGGCAGGAAATAAAGAGTTAATAGTTTGCTCAAGGAAAAGTTGAGGGGGGGAGTAGAAAAAAACAGAAGACAAGAGGGCCCACATGAATCAGCAAAGAAGTGGGTGGATAAGAGGGTCAGAGATGTTAGATGGAATTAATCTATGAAGAGGGTAGAAAAAACAGCACACAATTGCAAGCAGGTAAGAAGTGAAGGTGACATAAAATGATACTGTTTTATAAACTTGCAGTAATGAAGTTGAGGAGCTCCCTAATCATGAATAAATATTAAGGATGTGCTGAATTTTCAGTTGTTTCCATGTTCATATCAATACTTACTCTTTTAAAGGGAGGGATCAGCACATTGTTACATTTTAGAAAAATCAGTGTTTAAGTTAGAGGAATTTGATACCATTTATTATCTCAGTCTCTATGTATCACATTTTTGTATTCTACCCTTTATCCAAGAAGCTCAGGGTTTTATTATCCTGTCTTTTCCTTACAACAACCCTGTGAGGCAAGTCAGGCTGAGAGATAACAGCTGGTCCCAGATCACCATGATGGCCAAAAGGGAATGTGAATCTGGGACCCCTTCTGTACAGCAATTGTTTTTGCGTTAACATGCAGTTGTGCAGGCAGCAATTGGAGCCCATAGAAACAATCTAGGTTGCTGTTGCACCTTCACACGGAGACGTGTCTCTCTTTTTTTAAGCACTTCCCACACAGGTATGCACAAATGAAACCCCACAGCAAGTCACACAAAAAATGTTTACTGAAAAGAGGCCTCCCACAATGATCAGGCAATGGTGGTGGCTTCTCCCTGACCATGGAGGACGGGATGGAAGGGAGGCAAATAAAGCACCTCCTGCCTGGCCGTTCGCTCCAGAGTGGCACCAGCCTGGGATTTTTTAAAAGGATCACTCATGTAGCAATTTTCAAAAAACCTGAGTTGGGGGAAATAACACAGGGCATTTTGGGGACAGGATCTGTGCAAGGTCCCCCTCCCCAAAAATGGGTTATTTATCATCCTACACCTGTGTTTATTGACCCATGTGGAAGGGGCCTGGGCTTCCCAATTCTCTGATAGTTTAGCGACTGACTCCAAAAGCAATCCACATCATGCACTTCATGTGGCACCAGGTTATTTCCTGAGAATGAGAGGTCACATAGCAATACTAGCCTTTCTAATAGAACATAAGAAGTAAGGCAAGACACATAGCATAGTGATGATTCAGTAAACAAAATCCCATATGCAGACTCGGTCAGCTTCTATACATCACATGCAATAACTTTACATGATATCTGGCTATCACATGCAAAACAGTACAATTTGAATATTTACAGAAATAGAAGAAAAATTATTACCAGAATACTGGAAAAAAAGAAGTATTTCAAGAAAACAGGCATTTCAGCACAGTTCTAATAGACAGTAGCATCAGTCGCATATAAGGCTAAAAGCAAGAGCCAGAATGCCACAGCTGCCTGGGAAACATTAAAATAAGTGCTTACTGAAAATATCTCTTTTTTTCAGTTTTAACATAAACAGAGCCCAGCCAAATGAGAGAAATGCTGAAATTACCAAAAGAGAACACGTTAGGAAAGATTTCCCAATGCGATTCCACTGCCAATGTTTCAAGAGGGGGAAAGGCCATTTCTCAACAATGATTGTGCCTTATCTCTTTTATTAAACTTGACAATGTTTCCATTTTTGCTATTTTCTATAACTTATTTCTCTATTCAAATTATGAATGGCAAATGCACATTTGTCCGTATTTTTGCTGTCAAGGTTTTGCAGGTGTTAAAAATATGTGCAGTAAAACCTCTTCCTCAACAGATATGACTCCACTCTTTTACTGTATTGGACCGAATGGTAGTTTTAACCTGTTATCGTGTATTTTTATTAAAGCAGAAGAGTTCCGAGGCAACTTTAAACTTCTCATTCTTTCAGATACAACAAAATAGCCACACTGAAAAAACATCTATTGAGTAATATTTGGACTGATCAACATATTCTAGTATTTGGAAAGCTAATCATACTCAAGTTCTTTCCCTTCTCCAAATGAATGGAAAAATATTGGACACTATCCTATCTTGGCCTTGAAGGAGTTCCGCCAGCCTCGGCACCTTCCTCCACCTTAAACAGTTTTTCCTCCAACCAATAAGCCCCTTAAGTTGAAGGAAGGCTTAATGGAGAGGTCAGTTATAGTCCATTCTTTTAATTACTACCAAGTCATTTCCTAAAATTAGCAGAGTGCAAATGAAAGCTTAGGTAGGATCTTCATTTGTATATCAGGAAGTGTATACAACTAATTCCCACAGATTCACTGAAGCATAAACATTCACAACCACCAAGATTGTTTTAGTTTATCACATCTTTCTAAATCATACAACCTTTCCCATTGTTGCTGGTAGCTATTGTGAAGACTGGTGGTTCCTCCTATAAGAAACAAGCTGTAAAGAAGCAGGAAAGAGCTAGGCAGCATCACCTTACTTGCTCCTAAAAGCAAATCTAATGAATATCTTATTTTAAATCTACAAGCTCTTTGTATTAACATCTGAACCAGGAATTTAAATAAAATTATCTTTTAAAAAAAGCAGAATAGTAAATCCACTCAGTCCGAGACAATTGTTTTGGGGAGCAATTTAACCATTGTAATCATCAAGTATTTATTAACTTATATATACCCCCATCTTTCCTTTGTGGCCCAAGGCAGCTTACAAATCCATATTTAAAACATATAAAGCATCCCGCCCCCCTAGCAAATAAAAATGGCCTTGCAGCATCTCCTGAAGCATACTTGAGATGGCACCCTCCTCATGGAGCCTGCTCCATAGAGTGGGTACTACTGTGGGGGGGGGAGGGGACCAGTCTCTGACAATGCTTCGTGGGCTATCTTAAGCAGGGGGAACAACCAGTAGGTAGAAACCTGTCTTTTGCAGGAGATATATACAAATCAAAGTGTCCTGGCCCATAAATGTATCGCAGCTTTTCAGTTCATCCCAACAATTCTGCAACCATTCAGAGTCAGTCAGTCTCAAATGTCTTTCACTGCATGAAACATACCATCATATGTAACTCAAGACACTAAATTCAATTATTTAAAACATTGAGAATATAGACTGGCTGCTCTGCCTGTAGTATCAAGGCCATCACTTAATTAAGGCCTCAATCTTGGTATCACCTGCACGCAGGTCTTCATTAATATCTTACATCTGGTGCACTTAGTGAGGGGAAGACATACCAATCAATCAATCATTATTATGGTTACACACCACCATAAGATAAATGAGATACACTTAAAAGGATAAAATATATTAAAATTATAAATATATATCTAAAAGAATCTAGTGGCAGAAGAAAATTGGGAACACAAAAAAGTATGGGAACAGAAAGGGGATGGGATCAAAGCATAAATATTAAAAAGAAACAAGGCACAAGGGAACAGTAAAATTAGCAGATAAGGACTATAACTATTAAGTCTGTTTTATACACAGACCATCTTGCCTCAAAACCTGGCAGCACTGTGTGTTATGTCAGCTTGGTATCTTTAAGCAGCAGGGAAATATAAAATTGACCTGAGTGACCTGGAATTCTGTGCTGTAGAGGCAAAATAAAACTAATATTTTTTTTTGTAGTACTGACATTAAACCAATACATGTGTTATTGTTTCTATGCATTCAGATCCACAGGGACATTGTCTCTCCTGATAAGGAATTATCCTGTAATGGCTTTCAAAGACAGCTGAAGGGAGTACATGGCATTGTGCCAGAGTAAAAGCCTCTGATGTTTAGGTACTTCAAATTTAGTTAAATTCGCCATAGGAGAGACACAGTATCTATTGGATTCCCTAGTATTAAAGGGTTTGATTGGTGCTCCATGTCTGCCACACACTGTTTAATGGCTTCTTTGGCCTGTTCATAGCTCATGCTGAGTAGTGAAGAAAAACCCAGAGATAAAGTTTTAGATACCACTGGTGCATTGGAGAGAGGGCAGGCTTATGTTTGAAGTGTCAGACCTCTATCTGAAAGGAATACCTGAAGAGATATAAAAGTACAACTGTTTTTACTCTTATTTGTACTTAGTAACCATATTTTAAATTTATACTGAACCCACCACATACACACACACACGCACACACAGTGTTTCCTCACACAGAAAAGCAAGTTCATTAGCTATAACCTTTATGCTTTACTCTTTGCAGCCTCCCCAAAGACAGCCTCCCAATTCCTTGAGATATTTAAAACAGGAATAGGAAATAAATTATATAATTACTCCATCAATTATACAATTAGCTCACCATAGTGATGGAAATAAACCTGTCTTCAAAAATGTGACTCCTATGAATGAGATGGAAAGGCACACCAAATGGCTCTGCTTTAATTCCTGCTTTCCAGGAAACTGAATTTTCTCAGTTCCATTTCCCAGTTAATTTCTTAAGACTTTTTTAGACCCTTATGCAGCCCTTCAAAAATGAATAACACACACACGAGCACGCACACACATTATCCTATTTCTTTACTTGAGTCTCCTCAATTCTCCTTCCCTCCTCCCCATTTAGAAAGCAAAAGGTAACACAGACTTCTTATCAAAAGTTAGAGAGGAGCTATGTAGTACCACTATTCATATGCTCATCTTCAAACATTTGAGTTGAGTCTTTTTGTAAAAATGGTTTTCTATTACAAACAGCACCTCAAATTCACAGAACAGAATTAGAAAAGGAAGTACAAATAGGGGATTTCTCAGATTTCTCAATTTCAGATTTCATTGGGAAGGGGAAATTCAAAAGCAAGACTGGCAGTCCTACGCTTTAAAAGTTTCAGAATTACACTGCAAACCAGTCGGGTATTTTAAGAGCATTGGTTTTAATAATTTCATATCATAATAACTAAATCAGTGGTACGAACACAGGTTACTCTCTGGACTCATAGCTTGCAAATAGGCCTGTTGAATTGGTAGTAGTGATAGCTAGTCATGGTGCGCAGTCAGTGAGGTGGTGGAATCAAATTAACCTGACCACCAGTGGTCTGAAATGCATTGTGGGGCCTATAGCCCACTCTCTTATTCCTTCTGGTCAGGAGTTTGGGGTGGGGGGTTGCCTTGTGGCAGGGGCGTAATGAGGCAGCCCTGGGCAAACTGTAGCCCTGGGCAAAATCTGAGTTGGATGCCCCCCCCCATGGGCGGCCACTCCACCACGACCAAAATTTTTTTGCACCAGGACATTGGTGCCTGCAGGTGCATTTTTAGACATATCAACACCAAAATTTCAGCATATTATCAGGAGACTGTCTTTATGCTACCCCCCAAGTTTGGTGAGGTTTGGTTCAGGGAATCCAAAGTTATGGACTCCCAAAGGGGGGCCCTATCCCCCATTGTTTCCAATGGGAGCTAATAGGAGATGGGGGCTACAGTTTTGAGGGTCCATAACTGCCCCCCCTGAACCAAACTGCACCAAACCTTGGGGGTATCATCAGGGCAGTCTCCTGATGAGACCCTCAAAGTTTTGAGACTGTGCCTTCAGAAATGCCCCCCCCCCCAGCCTGCAACCCCTATGGACAGCAATACAGAAAACTCAATGCAGAACAAAGATTCTTGGGCAAATTTCTGGGATGTTCCTGCAGGGGGTGCATTTTTGGACATATAAGCACCAAATTTTCAGGGTATCATCTGAAAACTGTCCTTATGGTACCCCCAAAGTTTTGTGCAGTTTGGTTTAGGGGGTCCAAAGTTATGGACCCTCAAAAGGGGTACCCCATCCCACATTCTTTGCTAAGGAGATGGGGACTACCCTTTTGAGGGTCCATAACTTTGGACCCCCTAAACCAAAGTGCACCAAATCTTGGGGGTGCCATCATGACAGTCTCCAGATGATACCCTGAAATTTTGACGATGATATGTCCAAGAATGCCCTCCCTGCAAGAACATCCCAAAATTTGCCCAAGAATCTTTGTTCTGCATTGAGTTTTCTGCATAGCTGTCAATGGGGGTTGCAGGCTGTGGGGGGGGGGACATTTTTGAAGGCACAGTCTCAAAACTTTCAGGGTCTCATCAGGAGACTGCCCTAATGATTCCCCCCAGGTTTGGTGCAGTTTGGTTCAGGGGGGGCAGTTATGGACCCTCAAAACTGTAGCCCCCATCTCCTATTAGCTCCCATTGGAAACAATGGGGGATAGGGGCACCCCTTTTGGGAGTCC
Organism: Sphaerodactylus townsendi; assembly: GCF_021028975.2. Lineage (NCBI taxonomy): Eukaryota > Metazoa > Chordata > Lepidosauria > Squamata > Sphaerodactylidae > Sphaerodactylus > Sphaerodactylus townsendi. The sequence continues at coordinate 80,458,505 of NC_059428.1, forward strand.
ATAACTTTGGATTCCCAGACAAACTCGTCACCAAACTGAGAGTAGCTGGGTGAACAGTCTCCTGATGACCCTTCGAGAGGCCCCGGTGTCGCTAGCCTAAAAACTGCGCCCCCTGCAGGCCAAAAATGGAAAACCACTAAAATACCCAAAAACGAACCCAGCATTTTGATGCCCCCCACAAGGTGATGCCCTGGGCAGCTGCCCACCTTGCCCAATGGGCATTACGCCAGTGCCTTGTGGTCTAGAATGGGTGGATACTAACATGGAGAAATTATTTAGAGGGGCTGGGGGACAGAAGAAGGACAAAACAGAAGAGACAGCCTCACTATACGTGCTTGGAACTAATGTGTGTTGAAACTAATCCAAGAACATTTGGGTATCAGACCCTTTTCTTCAGAGGAAATTCTCATTGTCTTTCTTTTTTCCACTTACCTTTTCTACCTGGGGGTGGTGGGAGAGAGAGAATTGCAGTGCAATGCACAAAAGCTCCAAAGAACATCCCAGTGAGTTCAATGGGATTTATTCATGAATGGATGTAAAATAGCAACCCCAGAAAAGAGGAATATCCACCCAATATGGACAGTTCTACAACCAACAGGCATTGGGAAGAGTAATTTTAAGGAGACAGGTATTGTCAGAATTAGACGTGTAATTCTGAGGGTGTTGTATTATAAATCTATATTTTGCTAGATGACCAGATTCGATCAAACAAAGTAGTTGCACTTGACTTATGGGTTGCCCTTCTCCTTAAGGCTCACCTTTGCTGCTCTCTTTTGGTACCAGACCAAAACACCGCTGTTCACACAGGTTTTTCATTCAGGGGTCTTTTAGTGTGCCATTGTAGTGTGCTTTTTGTCTGAAACAGTTGTCTTAAGCTGCTCATTCTTCATTGCTGCCTTTCCAGAGCCCATGGTGGTTTTTCTGCTGCGGGTTTTAATGCTGGATTTTAATCAATGACTTTTAATGTTTTGTTTTTATTATGTCTATTTTGTGACGAGAAGGCATAAAATGTGCTGAATGCATAAATAAATATGATGACCTCTTTAAAGATGCATTGATTATAGTAGCAAAGACATAGGTTTATTTGCTGCAGTTGTTGCTGGCCCATATTCCAAAAACTCAGAATTCACAATAGACCTGTTAAAAAGTTCAGAAAGGTCAACCATGAACCTCTGGATTGATTTATGGTAGGGGATTTCCCTCATCCACACCCAACATTGTTCCAGAGGCACAACTTCAGCCATTGTAAGTGACAAGGCTCCCAACTGCCATAATAAATATTTCTCTATCTCTCGTTCCCTACCAAACTTACGGGTTGGTGCCCAGAAAGAAAAGCTGTGGGAAAGAAAATTGGAGTTTTACATTGAACGTGGATCGACGTTCTTGGCGCCACTAGGGGGCGAGCAATACCCCCCTCCTTCCAGACCAAGTCACACACAGAAAGTCAAAACAGCCCGTGGCAGAAAGGCTACACTGACCCTGGGTCCTTCGATCATGCCCTGAACATTTGTTCTACACTAGCCTCTACCTGCGTCTTCCCCGAGAAGCACAACGTAGTAGAGCCTAACGTTTCTGAAGGTATTTTTTAAAAGGTGTGCGAGTTGGGAGAAAATAATATTTAATGCATGTCCCACAAAAAGTAATGGCCTTTGCACGAAAAGCAAACTTCTGGACTGGCTGAATAAAGCAGTTAGACCAAACAGAGGGCCTTTAAATCTCTGTATGGAAGTTACGAAAAGAATAGCCGGACCCGTCTGAATGTGCGCCAGGGCGAATGCTGGAGAGAGTCCCTGATCTGGGTCAGGAGAAAATGACGGGGAAAGGCCAACTAACGCAATGACGCTCAGGAGCAGGCAGAGGGAAGGACCTGAGGAAATCAGGCTGGCACAATAGCACCCAGGATGGCAGGGGCACTGTCAGGAAAACGAGGCGGTGGTGCGTTCAGAGACTCACGGGGGGGAGGGTTCCCTCCCGCTCCCCAGTCATGATTTCACTGCTGTTGAGGCCTTTCTTGGTCTGGGGGGAGGGAGGCATTTTCAATACCAGCTGTGGTTGGCTCCGCTGACCCTGGTGCCATTCTCATGGTTGGGTGACCTGCCAGGGGCTCCAGCCCTTCCAACTCCCTGGGCAGCCTTTCCAAGAGCGCATTCTTTTGACGGCGTCCAGTTTAAGGTGGGAGAAGAAAGGACCAGAGGAGCAGAGCCGAGAGCGGGCATTCCCACCCCCGGCCCAGATCCCAAACGAATCACCTCTTGGCTCCGCCCAGCCATGGCTTGCAAAAGCCGGCCCCTCGTCCGGGAACTGACCCCGGCCGCGGGCCCGGCCGCATCACAGCCGCCTGCTTTGCAGCTCCCCCGGAGCGAATCCGTGCTTCAATGGTACATCCGGGGTCCTCTAAGCGCCACCGGCCCCGATCCTAAGAAAGCGAGTGGCGCTCCAGTCCCATCAAAAAGACAAGGCGGCACAGGAGTGGCGCTCCAGCCCATCTCCCAGAACAGCACGGGCCCGACTCCTAACTCGACGTGCTCAGGACGGTTCTCTTCCCTTAGCGGAGGCTGCCTTTTCCCTCAGCTTAGGCGGTGGCCTGGATGGGAACCATCAACCCGGCGGTCCCCTCGAAGTCTCCTGAATGTGAAGGATGCCGCCGTCCGGTTCCCTGCCGTCCCCCGCCCGCCCGCCCGCCCGCCCGCCGTGGGGCGCTTTTACAGGGCTGGATGAGCCTCTTTCCAGGGCCACCACCTTCCTCAGGGTCGGCCGAGCGAGTGCTGACGAGGCCGCCCAAGGCCCACGGCCAGCCCGGCTCAAGCCTGCCTCGGCTCCGGAGAAAGCTCCTTCCTCGCCGACGGGCGCGGGGGGGGGGGGAGAGGAGGCCAGTGATCCGGAGGGGCGGCTAGGCCGCCTCGGAGCAAGTGAGAGCTGGGCGGGTGCTCGGCGACCTCGCAGTCAGGAAGCGGCGGCCCGGAGGGAGGAGGCGGAGGCGGCCGGGGGTCGAGGGGGCCATGTCCTCGGGGCCCCTGCGGCGGCAGGCGTGGCAGGGCCCCTTCCCAGAGGACGTAGCTGCTGGGGGCAACCTGAGGCCCTCCGCCTTTTGGCGCGGCCGCTCCGTTCTGCTCCGCCAGGGCTTGTTGGCCTTCCGAGGCTTGCAGCGCTCAAACTGCTGTCGTTCGGCGGCCTCTTCGGCTGTTTCGCTTCCCCCGGCCCTGCAGTGAGGCGCTCCGGGGGGTGGGCGTTGGTAGAGGCCGCCTCGCTTGCTGGAGGCTGACCCCGACGGGCAGGGGAGCACACGCGCGCCCCCTCCAACACCCCGTTTCGCCTCCCGCCCGGGGCCTCGCCCGCTGGGGGTGGGGGCTTTGGCCGACAGACGGAGGACCCGGCGCTGCTAAGGGGGGGGGATCCGACCGCTCCCCCCCCCGCCCCTCGCGTGGCAGATGCCAGGCTCGGCCCGGCTGCTCTGAGCGCCAGGCCTTGTGCCAGGGAGGCCAGCCCCGCGCCCGGCTGAGGAGCCCGCAGGGACAGGGCAGCGAGGAAAAGATGTCACCCCCGAGGCAGAAGGAAAGGAGGGCGCTTGAACCACTAGGCTGCACTATAAAGACCGGGCAGGCCAGTCCTTTCGCAGTGCCACGGAACACCGCTCCGGGCACGGAATGGAAACGGCTACCATTCTGTACACTCAGGGATTTCCCTCCTTTAATTGGCTGTGAAATGGAGTTAAGGTTTCCTTCTTTCTTTTTTCTTCAAAACGCCGTGGGGAAAAAAGGTTCGCCCCCCTGGCCGCGCGTGTGTTTTTCCTGCGTCTTTACTCTGGGAGAGGCCAACGAATGGCCCCGTTTCCCAGCGGCTCTCAGCGCGGTTCGCCGCAATGCCCGGCGGCATTTGGCCCAGGCTGGCCAGCCGGTCGGCCCGGCCCTCGAAAGCGCCCGCCCGCCCGCCCGCCCGCCCGCCCGCCAAGCCGGGCCAGCAGACCCGCGGGGTTCCTGGGAGCCGGCCGGTGGGATGGAGAGGACTGGCGTCTTTGGCGGAAAGCAGCCGCCGCCGCCTCGGGCCGGGCCGCAGGGAGACCGGGCTGGGCTGCAACGACCGGAGTCGACGGTGCCCTGGCGAAGGCGCTTCCCTTCTCAAGGCGCCTGGTTTCGTTTCCAGCCTCGGGGGGGTGCGGGGGGGGGGGGGGCGGTGAGAGGAGGGCACATAATCGACGCCCGAGCATTATTTTATTTATTTATTTATTTATTATATTTGTATACCGCCCTCCCCGAAGGCTGGGCCCGGGCGGGAGAGACCGGGGGTCTTCTGGCCCTTTCGCTTGTTTGCGGAGGGGAGCGGGGAGACAGAGAAGAAGTCGCCCTTTCCTTCGAGGCACCGTGAGTTGGGCGACTGGCTGACCCTTTCAGTGGCTGACCAGACAACTAACTTCACAGAGGGCTTGCAGTCTTGCGTTAGAGGGGAAAAATTGCTCTCCCAATACCGACAGCCTTTCTGGAGGTTTCCATACCCTGTCTCTATCCAGAGGCTGACCCAAAGCAGGTGCGTCTAGAGTTGTGTCTCAGTAATGATGATGAGGATGAAAAAAAACACCCATCCCCCCAATTCGATCTGTCACTGGCGAAGCCGCATCATTCATTTTCGCTCTTGTGTCACCTCCGGTGGCGTTCTCGAAGCATTCGCTCAGGTGTGTGCCCTTTGCAAATTCCTGCGGCCGGACTAAAAAGATAAACTTTAATGAAAGGGCTGCCGCTTGGTTTTGCCGAAGGCAGAGTTAGGCGAAAGGGGAAACAGGCACAGGCACACAGAGGACGGGCGGTTTCCTTGCAATCGGAAGTGTCACCGCGGGGCGAGGAAGAAACGAATCCGGCCAGGCAGGCAGGCTGCGGTTGGAGAGGTGAGCCGGGATCCAGGCAGCCGTCTGGTGCGAAGAACCTCCTAAAGAGGCTTCCCGCCCCCCTCGGGGATCCGGCGCTCCAGTTCCCAGCCCCTTTCCCTCCGTCTCCAATTGCGTGCATGAAATGCTCCTGCCAAGGCAGCTCCGGAACGCCGATCGCACATTAGCATTTGAAAGAGTTATCCAGATGTTTATTACAGTAAAGAGAAAGAGAGAGATCCCAATTATAAATCCTTGTAGTTTTAAATACCAACTGTAAGCGATTCAAGTAGATGCCTTTGTAAATTTCTTTGACACAATCAGTGCAGAAGGCTGAGCGGAAAGAAAACCAGGTCTGGAGTTTTCTCTGGGCCAAAACCTGGATTTTAAAACAAACCTTTCAGCCAGGCTCCGTCTGTCCTTGTCAGTGTGGTTGTGAAACGGATCTCGCAATTGCGCAGCCGCGCCCTTGGGTGCCCGTCCGGGGAATCCCGACGGTTTCTCTCTTTTCCCAAAACTAAGCCCCGTTCATGACATTCCCATTTGTTTCCCAGCAAAAAAAAGCACGACCCAGCCCGGCAGAAGGTTTACTGGAAAGGGAATTTCGTTGATGTGATAGGATCGGGCGATTTGAGCTGATGCTGCACCGGCCCGTTTGCCAAACGAGGGTCAAACCCCTGGCATCCTCTGGAGTGTTCATGCAGACCGATTGGGCTAGGAAGGCCGAGGGCTCCGCCAGTGGGCCTGAGGAGGTCCGAGCCGAATCCTGTTCAGAACCAGTTGATTTAAGCGAGGAGACTAAAGTCAGAATCGTTCCCAGTGGGAAGGGCCAGGCGGGTCAACCCCGAGAGGGAAACCTTTAACTAGTCCCCTAGAAATTCGTCTCGGATCTGCCAGAGCCATAAACTAGAATTCTTCCCACCTCGTCTCATTTCAGGACATCCCAGACTCAGACAAACTCCCTCCCCAGCCCCGGCGTGGAAGGTGGGAAATCTGCGGGTTTTCTTCTGCGATTAGGAGAAATCGCTCTGTGAAAGGCCAGGAGGGGCTCTGAACTATACCCGCTTCAGCGCTTTCTCCCTGAGGTCACCAATGGGGGCTCCCTCTGTGGCCAGTCGGCCTCCCTCGCCAGGGTTGCAGTCCTTCCACCGAAGGACCTTGACCCCGGCAGTGTGGGGAGCGCGCGCCACGCAGCCCCACCGCCCCCCTTGAACCCACGAGTCCCAGGCAGTTGCGGAGCCGCGCCAGGCAGCCGCGCCAGGCACGGGTTCCCCAGCTGGGGCCAGTGACTCAACGGAGGTGGGGCAGGCCTGTTCGAAACCAAGACGGGGGGGGGGGGGTTGGCCCCATCTCGAAAGTGACCGGTGGTTGCGCAGATGGGACCGCGACGGGGCCCTGCGACAGCATTTTTGCAATTTGTTGTCAGCCGGATCACACCGACTGGTCTCTCGGACAGGAGTCCCGATAGGTGCGAAGGCTGGCGCCCTTCTCCAGAAAGATGGTCGCCCAAGGTCACCTCCCTGTCCGACAGTCCCAGGAAGCGGGAGGGCCGGCCAGCAAAGTGCGTGGGCCAAGGGTGCCCTGACGGCGCCGTTCCCCGCCCCGCCTTCTGATTCTGGGCCGGGTTTTCCCCCTGGCGGAGGACGGGAGGCTGCCCAGCCTCTAGCGAGAGCCAATCAGCGTGCGGCTCCCAGCACGTGGAGGAGAGGGAATCAAGAGCCAGGCTATTGCGGCTCAGAGCCTACACTTGGTCCCCGGGTCTGGGGCAGGCGGAGGGGCCGGTCCCAGCGAGGCGCTGCCTGCCTGTCTGCCTGCCTGCCCGCCCGGCGGGGGAGGGGTGCCGGTCCCGCCCGAGCCCAGCGAGGGCCCCACTGCCCACCGGCCCCAGCCATGAGCGCCCAGTACTCGCCGGAGGAGAGCTGCTCCGAGCGGGCCGACTGCAAAAGTAAATCGCCAACTTTGCTCTCCTCCTACTGCATCGACAGCATCCTGGGCAGGAGGAGTCCCTGCAAGATGAGGCTCAGCCTGCCGCCCTTGCCCAGCCGCGCGGAGCAGGACAAGGCTGGCCCAGGTGAGCAACCACCCACCCCCGGGGCTGACGGGGAAACGGCTCTGCCTGGGCCTCCTGGCACCTCACATCCGCCCCACATGCGCGGCTCCGGGGAGCGCCTGAAGAGGGAGCCGGGACGCCGCGGGAGTGGGGTTGCTGCTGCCGCCACCGAGTTCGGTAGTGCCTTTCCGGGTGAGGCTTCGGCGGGGAGGGCTGCTGGAGTGGATCTACGGCCGCCAGGGCCGGGGTCAGGCGCAAGTGCTGGCCGAGGCTCTTCGGACGGCTCCAAACGGGTGGCCCTCTAGGCGAGGCAGAAATGCTTGGGGCTGAACCGACCGGTGTCAAGTCCTGGGCGGGTAGGAGACAGCCTGGTCAGAGTTTCCAGGAAAAGAGGGCCGGGCGCCGAGTCTCCCCAGCGGCGCTTGCTGTGGAGCGAGTCTGGGCTAATGGGACGGCTGGGCTTCCCTTGGGGTTCGGGCGACCGAACGGAGCAGGGGCTCGGTTTGTGTCACCCAAGAAAGCGCTACGTCCGGGAGGGAGGGGCAGGGAGGTTGGGAGGCCGCCTGTGGCGGGGGGGGGGGGGGGATGGAGGTGACTTGGCCGAGGCTGGCGGGGCTGGAGGCCGGCCCCGTGGGGTGATGCATGCGTCTCTCTGTGTACGTTTCTTGCCAGGCCCCGCCAAGGGCAGCCCGTCGGGCTTCGAAGCCGCTGAGCTGCACCTGCCGCCCAAGCTGCGCCGCCTCTACGGCCCCGGCGGAGGCCGCCTGCTGGCGCGGACCGAGCGACCCGAGGCGCCCGCCACGTCTTGGGACTCGCTCAAGATCAGCCAGGCGCCACAAGTCAGCATCAGCCGCAGCAAGTCGTACCGGGAAAACGCGCCCTTCCCGCGGGCCGCCGCCACGCTGGAAGAGCTGGCCAGTCCCGGAGGAGGAGGTGGTGGTGGTGGGCCGGATGGGCGGCCCCGTCGGGACGGGGATCTGCTGGATGAGGAGGACGAGGAGGACGAAGACGAGGAGGACGAAGAGGAGGCCGAGGACGAGGAGCTGGAGGACGAGGAGGAGTTGCTGGCCGAGGCCAAGGAGGCCCGGCGAGGCGTGGGGGGGCCCGTCGGGGGGAGCGCCGGACCTGCAGCGGCGCCGGGGCTGGAGTTCACGGAGGGCTCGCCCAAAGAGGAGCTGCTGCTGCCCGCCGAGGAACTGGCCGAGGGCAAGGATGGCGAGGACAGCGTGTGCCTCTCGGCGGGCAGCGACTCTGAGGAGGGGCTGCTCAAAAGGAAGCAGCGGCGCTACCGAACCACCTTCACCAGCTACCAGCTGGAGGAGCTCGAGAGGGCCTTCCAGAAGACGCACTATCCGGACGTCTTCACAAGGTAGGCGACGGGGCGGACGGACGAAGGCAGCTGCCATGGCCGCAGCTCGCGCGTTTCCCGGAGGCAACCTAAAGCCATCCGAGCGGGGAAGTGGGGAAGAAGAAGGCGCGAAGGAGAGGGCGAAGGCACGGCTCAGATGGGGGTCGGGAAACAGAGAGAGAGAGAAAGTGCCACGGGGCGGTGGGGGGAAGGGCAAGGTGGAAATTTTGACTGAATCGCAAAAAAGACGGGAAAGGAAACCTGGCGATGGGAAGGAGGCAGGTGAGCCCGGAAGGTGGCCGGGGCGGGCGTTTGGTCCCCGGCTGTCCCCCATCCAACCATCCCCCTTGCCACTGTTGGCGGAACTGGGGAGCCGCTTCCTTCCCGCCCCCGCCTTTCTCCAAAATCCGTTGCTGTCGCGGGAGCCCCTGTGTTGGGGAGGCCCGGTGAGGGTCGCTGGCCAAGGACAGGTGAGGCGGCGGTTTGGGCCAGGTCCTTGCCAAGCCCTCTCCGGAGTCTATTTTTGCCCTGATCCCCCAGCTAGTCTGCCGGGTATCAGTTTCACGGCTCTCTCTGGAAGCTGGAGCCCTGCCCTGGCCTATGCAGATGCGCTATAGATATGCATGTATATATTTAGAATAAGATCAAAGTCTCCCGCTTGGGGGAAGCTAAAAATATCGCCGGAGATGGCTGGAACGCCGCCTTGGCAGGCACCCCAAAGCGCGGGCTGGCCGGCTGGCTCGGGCTGTTTCTGGGCCCCATCCAAGAAATAAACGGGTTGGTGGGGAGGAGACCTTTCGATGCAGCGCCCGGCTTTGGGGTCTTTCCGGGTGTGGAGCAGAGACTGCAGGGTCGTTGCTTGGGCAAGTTCAGCTGCCTAGCAAAACGGGGTCTGACCAAGCGGGTGGGGATGAGATTTGCCTCCTTGCCGGCCCCCGAGCCACTCGGAGAAGCCTGGTCATTTGCAAAGAAACCAACCCCAAACGAAGCCGCCGGCCTCTTGGCTGTTTTAATGAAAGCTCCTTGTGACCCGAAGTGGCGGAGATTTTTTGTTGAATGACTCGGGTCCCCTTTAGATATTTCTAGGTGGATTTCTGCCCCCAAACATACTTTCCCCCCCAAGCCAAAATTCTCTTGTTGCTGAAGAAAATATCTGGACTGACTCAGCCGTCTTCGTTTCAATTAATTATAGGAATTATAAAATAAATTTGGCATTGAATCGCAGAGCCTCCACCACATTTTCTCTTGTAAAGTCCAGGAGTGTCAGAGGCCAATTCGCGGCGATTTTAATTGTTGTGATTATGATGTATTTTTGCTTGGAGCAGCAACATGCTTGGTCTGGGCGTATCCAGAATGGTTGAGGGGGTTTGGGTGAGGGGGGGGGCTCCTCGACTGCTGTCCCTTCCCCCTTTCCACCCTAAATCCCTCCAGGGCTGGACTTGCTTCCCGGCCCAGAGGCTCGCGGTCCCCCGGCTTTGGGGGGCAGTCGAGAGCAGGGCAGGGGTCGGTCTCAGCCTCCTTCGCCTAGGGCCTTGGCGGCCAGGGCAGGAGGGCGCTGGATCTGAGCCTCCCGGGTTTCTGCTGGTCCAGGGTTAGGGGGTGGGGGGCGGCTACCGCGTGGTTTGCAGTGGGTCGGCCAGGGCTTTCTTTTGGCAGCCGGTGGAATCTGGGCAAAGGCGGCGGGCGGGCATTTTTCTTCCAAGTGGAGGGCGAGCCAATTACGCCGGGAGTTCTCCGATTGGAGGTAAACAGATTATGAACAGTTTCCTAACATCCTAATGGGTTCCGATTTGCCTTAATTGTTGCAATAATAACCGCAATGAAGGGCTCGCGTTGCAGCTCAATGGATCTCCCCTGTGCGGCGGCGGCGGCGGCGGCGGCGGCACCGCGTTCGGAGGCGGGAGCCGGCTGCAGAGGCGCCGTCGGGCTTCCTCCGGGACCACCAGAGCAGGCAGCCCCGAAGGGCCCTGGGCAGTTGGGGCGGCGGGGCGTTTATTTATGCGGGAGAAAAACGAGGAAAGACTTGGCACGGCCTTCAGCGTGGCCAGTTGGGCCAAGGGAGGGCCAGGTGGGAGCCTTCAAGCGCCTCGACGTGTGGCGAGGGAGGAGGAGGCCAGCGCGCCTGCCTGCCGCCAGGTGCGGCGTTTGCATGAGGGCGGGCTGCTGCCGGACATTCTTGCCCCCTTTTCTGGCCCTCCCCTGAGTGCCCCTTTGCTGTGCTTGTTGTTTCCCTCCCAGAGAAGAGCTGGCGATGCGCCTGGACCTGACGGAAGCCAGAGTGCAGGTGAGTCCAGGGGGAGCCGGAATTGGGGCCAAAGCGCGGGACGTAAAAGGAGACCCCTGTTCCCCAAGCGTTCTCCCTTGCCCGCAGGTGACTCCTGGCGCCTTGGCAAATAGTAGTTTCCAAATTGGCAGAGCTGCCCCTTAAAATGCTCCCTGGGGCCGCCAATCAGGTGTCTGCCTGTGCTCCCAGGGCCCGGCGAAGAGCAAACAGGGCCCGGGGAGGCGTTGAATGCCGTTTGACTCCTTCAGTTTTGTTTTGGGATCGCCTGTGCAACGCTATGAGAGGAGTTTGTGGCCCCCCCCCCCCCCCCCGCAGCCGCCTGCCTCTCGGAGGAAGGCTCTGGAGCGCAGCGAGAGGCCAGCCGTGCCCCGTTTGCCAAGAGCCAACAGATGGCTCCGGCCTTTTGGCTCTGAACAAATCACTTTACTCGGAAAGTCAGGCGCGGCTAAAGCATCATAAATTCCATATGGCTCATTTAATACACAACAGCTTCTCGCATTAGAGGGGCTAATGAAGAGCCGGGTCCCCTCCTTTCTGTTGACACATTTCTCCATTGTCAAACAGAGATGTGACAGCAAATCAGGATTTTCAGCTCAGGGGAATGAGTCGTGGGAAAGTTAAATAACTAAGAGAGAGAGAGAGAGAGACCCCTTTATTCCCCGCCCCCCTTTCCTCTATTCACCGGAGAAGATGTAATTAAGGGGAATATGAATTATTAGAGCCCTCCAGTTTACCTCTGGGTGTACTCAAACTTATTAATTCAATAAAAGGGGGAATTTGCAGTGGGGCCAAGCTGCTAATTGAGTTGGAGAGGGAGAGACGCTCCGAGGCGCCAAGATTGCCTCCGGCTTCCGCCCGATCGTCCCCGAGGCTGGAGCGAAAGCGACCGGGCGACCAGAATAGCCTTGCCCGAGCCTCCCTCCGGGCCCTCACCGGGCGCACCCAAGAGGCTCTGGTGATGTCCCTCTTCGCCCATCTTCTCTAGATAACTTTCTCCCACGGAAGCGGGATATTTTGATCTTAGGGAGCAGCCCACGCTCACCCTTCAAACCCAGGATTTCCGCGGGACAGATTCGGGTTCTTGTCACCCCGGAAGGGGAGAAAATAGACGGACGATCAGTAGTGGTATCTACTGGATTTACTCCCCTCACTTGGGCTGGAGGGGGAGAACAGAGGTGGGGGGCATTCGTTTATTGTTCCCTTTTTGCTTTTGTTTCCCCCCCCCCCCCCCCCAGTCAAAAGATAAGAGTTCGTTGCAAATGGGAGCGCGGTCTGCAAAATGCCGCGGCGGCGCTGCGTGTGGGTGGCTGCAGAGATGGCGTAATAACCACAATAATGCAAAATAATTTCCAGCGACTGGGAAATTAACGTTAGAGCCTTTTAACTGCCACTAAGAAGGCTTGGCTGAAAAATTGTCATAAAAGAAAACATGATGTTTAGCGAGCATGTTGGCGAAAACATTCAACTGTCTGTCAAACAGATGATTTGAAGGAGGGGGAGGGGGCAAGAAGAAATAATGCCTTTCTTCCTTATTTATGCCGACAAGTCTATGCTGAGCAGGCCGGATGGGTGGTTGGCTCTGAAAGAACCCCGGGCAGGATCAGAGCTGTACATTTTAAACCAGGGACAAAAGTACAAAATGTGCCCCACATACATTCATATTTCGACATAATCTACGTATATAATCAACAGCTCTTAAATAATAGAATTATATTGACCTCTACATACTGTTACAAATAATTACACTTTTGTCTATCAATAATGGTTGAATATTCCCTCAACGTTTCTGTACCCAAGGAGAACGTTTCTGAGCCTTGCCTCTTTCCATACATTTTTAAAATACAGGACACATCATTTTGACATGGGAAACACCAAACAAACCACACAGTTCCTTCACAACCCGATAAAACACAGCTCAGGAAAAGCTTTGTCTGGTAATTATGCTTCTAGAAGTGAAAATAACTAAACTGAAGCTACAGTACTTTTAGTTACTGGAAAAGACAATAATACTGGGACACTTTGGAGACAGCAGGAAAAGAGGAAGACCCACCATGAGATGGATTGACTCAATGAATGAAGCCACAGCTTTTAGTTTGCATGTTCTGAGTAAGGCTGTTAATAAGAGGACATTTTGAAGGATGTGGATTTATAAGTCAGAAGTGATAGCACCTAATGCACTTGAACCGGCCCTCTATTCTTGTCTGTCTCCCACCCCCCACCCCCTCACCCACAGTTTCCCATTGGGTACAATCAGGCTCCTTGGGGAAGGCCAAGTCTACCAGACGAGGGGCAGGTCTATTCATGGGAGGGGGGGACAGAAAAGAGCCCATCCTCTTCCCCTCCACCACATTCACCAAGCTCCTCCAGCAAAGCACAAGGCAGGGTGGTGGGAAGAGGGGCACATGAGGCATGCATGGCCACTAGTCCCCAAACTCTTCTCCACCTGAGTTTTAGAACACGCCCTAAGCCTCTCAACACACCAGAAGTCTGGCATGCCCAAAGTTCCTCTCTGTCAATGCATAGTCCTTGAAAGGGTGCTGAGTGCCAGAATACAAGGAACTGGAAGGTCTTGCAGGTGGAAGAGGGGAGGATATCTTGGCCCAAGAAAGGTCATCTGAGGGTCTGTCTCCTCAACTGCATAGAACTCAACATCTTTGAACCTTTAGCTCCTCCCCCCCTTCACTTGCCATAACCTCACCTGATTTAGAGCTGCAGCTTTTGCTTTCCCAAGGTTGCGACTCCCGACTCCCGACTGAGGCTAGAGGTCTCCACCTCCTAACAGTAGCCTCACTGGAGGAATGGGGTGAATGATCCATCTCTGATGGCCAGTTGAGTTTCCCCCACCTCCTAGCAGCAGCCTAATTGAGGGGAAGGGGCATGCAAGCTGCAGAATGAGTCATCTGTTCTGGGCAATTCAGCCTCCCTCACCTCCCACTGGTGCCCTCTCTCTGCCTGCCCCAACCCCCCTCCCTCACTCTGCAACCTGGCAAACATTAATTAGAATCTATCACATAGCTTTGCATTGGCTGTTAGCAGAGAGGCCCATCTCTTGCCCTGTGCAGGGAGGGGCTGCTGGAAGACCAGCCCAGCTTGCTGGAGATGGCAAAGTCCTGGGCACCCATGTAGAAAAGGTGACATTGCAGGGTTGATTCCACTATCAAGGAACTTGGTGGATCTCAAGAAACAAGTTGACCATACATGTTTTTGAGTATTTAAAAAATTAATACAGCACCATTAATCTCAATGACCCTGTTGCATAAGAGAGAAAAAAAGATTCTTGCCACCAGGAGGTTACAAATGAAATGTCAACAGGAGGAGAGGAGGGCAGGGCAGGAGAATCCAAGTGAATGTTCCATCAAGCCAAGTAAATTGGTTTGGGCTGATTTTGCCACATTTGTTCCAGAGAAGGAAAAAATCAAAATAAAGCTACACATTTTTGAAAAAAAAAATAAAGCCCATCGAACTTGGTGGAATCAGCTTCCAAGGGAACATGGGCAGGCTCAAGGTGGACCAACACTTTTGGGAGTCCTTGACACTGACCTGACAGGGCTGATTTGGGTGTTGGGCCACATAGAGTCTGTCGGTCCTAAGCCACTTTTCAGCATGCCCCTGGCTCCTCGTGAAGCAAACAGGGCAAGTGAAATGGTGATTTGGTAAAGCAACGGATTTTATCTTCCACCAAGTACACGTGGCTTTTTGGCTTCTAAGGGTTGGGCTGAGCTTCGCTCCTGCTAGGGGACAGCTGGACAGTTCCCCTCCAGGCCGTTCAAGAGCTGGTCAGATCATTCGGAGCAGGGCTCTTGTTAGGATCAAGTTAGAGTGCCCAATCCCTTCACAAGGCGTGCCCCCCTTCAGCTGCCTTTAAGATGCCAGCCTGTTGCCACCCTGTCACTCTGCACTTGCTCAGAGCCCACGTGTTTTCTGGGGGAGGGGCGGTGTTAGGAGGCCTTGGCAGTGAAGCCTCTCTGACTAACCCTTTTCTTTTGGCTTCCAGGTCTGGTTCCAGAACCGGAGAGCCAAATGGCGGAAGAGGGAAAAGGCCGGCGCTCAGAGCCACCCGCCCGGCCTGCCTTTCCCTGGTCCCCTGTCGGCGTCTCACCCGCTCAGTCCCTACCTTGATGCTAGTCCTTTCCCTCCTCACCACCCAGCTCTCGACTCCGCTTGGACGGCCGCCGCCGCCGCCGCAGCAGCCGCCGCCGCCTTCCCCAGCCTGCCGCCTCCTCCTCCGGGCTCGGCAGCTTTGCCCCCCACCGGGACCCCGCTAGGCCTCAGCACTTTCCTCGGAGCGGCTGTGTTCAGGCACCCGGCCTTCATCAGCCCGGCCTTCGGCAGGTAACGCACTCCCGCCCTGGCCCTCGACAGCCACCGGCCCCGGGCGGCGGGAAGGGCGGGCTTTGGCTACCGCCCAGCAAGGCCACCCACCCGCCGGCTCCGCAGACCCGCCAGCGGGGCCGCGGAAAACCACTCCAGAGTGCCCCCCAGGAACCAAGGCTGAGAGACCGTCCCGCAGAGCAGGCCAAGAAGGAAGCGAAGCGCCAAACAGCGCTGAAAGGTTGCTCGGTCTTGGAGGGGCAGGACAGTTGGTGCCTCCTGGCGCCGGGGACCCTCCTGTAGCCCGAGCGAGTTTGTAGCCGGCGCGCCCGCTTAGGTTGCACTGACTTTCCCAAAAGTTGCGTGGCTTTAGATCTTGTAGTCGCTTCTTGGAAATTCTTCCATTGTGACTTCAGACTAGGTGTTGTGGTCATACCTAGGAACGGGAGATTGACACCCAGGCAGTCAGCTCGATAAGGGGGGGGGATCGCCCTTCAAAATATTCTGCGGGTGTGTGTGTGTATATATGTATGTGTGTATATATGTATGTGTGTGTGTGTGTGTGTGTGTGTGTGTGTGTGTGTATATATATATATACAATATATATATACATATATATATACATATATATATACATATATATATATATATATATATATATATATATATATATATATATATATATATATATATATATATATATATATATATATATATATATATATATATATTCACTGTTACTATTCCTGCTCATATTCTTTCTTTTGCATAAAACGGAAGAAGCTGAGAAGGGAACCATAGCAAGAACAATTTATTTTAATTTCCTACAGAACCGATCTGCCCACTTCTCCTTGCCCCCGTTCCCACCGGAATGAAGGGAATCAGGCTCAAGTCAGTGGCCGACAATGAGCGCCTTCATAGCTGTAGCTGCTTTTCTTGAAATGCAAAACCCGAGGGTAAATAAGGAGGCGGCAGCTAATCAAAGAAACAGGGCCAGGAATTATTAAAAGTCCTGCACCATGATCTCTGCAGTGGGAGGCAAAACATTCATCCCAGAGAAAGGCCACTTAAGAAAAAGGGGGTGCGTGTGGAGGACCCCAGTTAAATTCGGAAAGATCTCTGCCAAAAGCCCCGGCTTCTCCACGAAGCCAGAGTGGCCGTTTCCCTTTTGGCAGCCAGACAGGCTGAGGGGCTGCTCCGACTAGGCTGCCTGGTAGAGCTTCTTCCTGCTGGCATGAGCTGCCTCTTCCAAGTTCCCTTTTGATAACTAATAGCAAAATTAGTTGCTCACTAAACAGTCTGGTGATGGGGTTAAAATAGGCATATGGCAGAAGAACTCGAGGAGGAGGAAAGAAAACCCATTGAATCTCTCCATCTCTAAGGAGCAGCATTTGGGGTAGGAAGGCACTTAAGCCACCGCAGGTACTTCAGACTTCCACGCACTTCACCCGATGCCTCCCGGGACTGGGCCTTAAAACTGCTGTGCAGGAGAGAGAGGAATAAGTTTTCTTGTATTTATTCCCACCCACCCCCCGCCCCCCGCGCAGAATTTTGGCTGAAGAATTCAAGGCTGTATAAACCTGGTCTTAACAAGAGGAACAGCCGATGGGGCTGACTTTCCTCACCGAGAAGCGGCGGGGACTGCTGCCAAATCCGGCCCGAAAGCTCCAGCAGGCAGCCGGGGAGTTTAGCCTGCTCTGGGCTTAGTCTGTCGCCCCCGTTGCCTTCCCGGCCCACAGTTCAGTCTCTGGCCGCGATGATGTCAATAATCACCTCCCTGGTTAATGGAGAGTCGGTGTCTCTCGACGTGCCAGTCAAGGGGGTCAGTCGCGCTCTCTGCCGAGCGGCGGCTCCGCGGCGAGCCAAGCCAGAGGGGAAGGCAGTGCCGAGAGGGTGTGATTGAGCCGGGATGCGACGCTCGCCGACGCGTAATTGGCATTCCACTGCGAGGCGAACCGCGGGAACCGCGCTCCCTGCTGGCAGGCGGGAAAATGGGGGTGGATCAGCGCTGCGGAGGAGACCCGGCTTTGGGCATCCGAGGGCCGCAGGGAGCGAGAGAGAAGGGAAAGGGGGGAAGAAGCGGCTGGGGAAACAGCGCGCGAATCTGCACGCGGAGGAGCGAGCCCCGCGCAAGCCTCGGTGTTGTTTCCATTGACTCCGGCTCCGGCGCTCCTGACCGCCAGCAAATGGGAGCGGACGAAGCACTTTGCACATCACCCTTTGACTGACAGCGCCGGGCATTTGCCAACCAACCAACCAACCAACCAACCTCCCTCCCCCGCCCGCCCGCCCTGTTCCTGCCATGGCTTCCCCAATAAGGAACGGGAGTGCGGAAGGGGGCGGCCAATGGTTGCCATCCAAGCCCCTCTCCCGCAAGCTCCAGCTGGAGGCCCAGAGGCGAGGCAGGCTCGTCAGTCTTACTAGGCCCCAACGCCCGGCTTGGGTTAGGGGTGTGCGTGTGGTGAGGTGTGTGTGTGTTGAGGCTGCCGCTGCCTTAGTTGCTGGAGACTGGGCGAGGCCTGGCGAAGGCTGTAGGCCGCAGCGGGGCAAACGGGGTCCTTGGGCCGGTGGACAAGGCCCGGGCCTCGGCTTTGACCCGCCCGTCTCTCTCGGCTTCTCTACAGGCTCTTCTCCACCATGGCGCCTCTGACCAGCGCTTCCACCGCGGCTGCCCTGCTGCGACAGCCGGCCCCGGCCGTGGAGAGCGCCGTGCAATCCAGCGGCCTCGGGGATCCCACCGCCGCCGCCGCCGACCGCCGCGCCTCCAGCATCGCGGCGCTGCGGCTGAAGGCGAAAGAGCACGCGGCGCAGCTCACGCAGCTCAACCTCCTTCCCGGGAACAGCGCGGGCAAAGAGGTGTGCTAAACCCGCGCCGGCGGGGGAGCCGAGCCGAGACCAAATGGGGGAGAGAGTGGGGCGGGCGGGCGGGCGGGAGGGCGGGCGAGGGGACAGAGAGGGGGACTGGACCAGCCACGGGGCTCTCCTCCGCTAGGAACTTCCAGGAGGCCCGGGCGCACGTGGCGCGGCTGCTGCGGGAAAACCTCCTCCTTTGGCTGGTGCATTTTCCCCACCATGTACGTATTAATCCATTCATCGATAAGCAAACCACTCACCCAAGAAAGTACCAGAGAAAGAAAGAAAGAAGAAAGAAAGAAAGAATATGAGGGGGGGGGGGCGCACACAGAAAGCGTGGCAAAAGGTAGGGAGCATTCCTCTCTTCCCCTTCCCCCGGTCTCTTTTGTCACCACACCACCTCGGCCTATAACTCGTCATCTCAAAGGAGTTTTGGAGACTTCTGAAACGGGAGGACAGAACCAAGGATGCTGATGCTGACAGAGCCAAAAGGAAGAGCACGATGCGATAAACGCTGTGTCCAATATAACCAGTGCACTTAAGGCAAAGGGGTCTGGTCTTTTTGTCCTTTATCACTGCACCAACCAAGGGTTTTATAGCAAACCAAAGGGAAATACAGTGCTAGAAATATGGACTGTTTAAAAGTCACTAAACTGTGATGCTCGATACTGTACATACCACTGTTATTAAAAAAATGAGAAAAAGAAAAAAACAGCTTTGTATATTTGAAATGTTATATAAGACTTGCACTCAGTGTAGTGTTTGTACAAGTTTGTCATTTCTGTAGATTCTTACTGTGTTGTAGATATCATAGGGACCCTAGACAAATATTTATGTACAATCCCTTTATTTAACTTATTAACTGTAGAGATTCCCTGAATCCAAGAGAAAGGAAAAGAGCAAGAGTGGGAGCAGCGGTACGGTACTTCTGTGTAATGTTGTTATTGCTCTCACTTTTCCTTGCGATCAAGTGGGGAAGTGTCACCCATAGAAAATAAAAGATAAATATATATACACACACACACAAGTTCATGAAAGAATTCTGAAAGGTATCTGGAGGTGCAGAGTCATTGAAAGTAGTCCTGCTGCAAATAAAGGTGGGAGACTGATACCAAGGATTTGACTGGGTCGGGAAGTTCAGAACAAGGGAGCCTGGCAAAAAGATCGAACTTGCCAAATCTCTGTCAGAGGTGCCAGATTTGAAATAAGAGCAGGTTGTTACTATCGCAGGACTTTCAAGTAGGATCGCTGCCCCCCAACCTAACGCTTTCTAGACGGGACGGACTAAACACACTGATGCGTCTAAGGGAAAATCCTTAAAAAGCCAATTCATATTTACTCGGAAGTAACTGACACTGTGTTCAGGCGGGCTTCTCCCTAACCCCAAGTGTACATGGGATCGCAGCCTAACTCTCTAACGCTATGCAGATTTACCTGGGATTAAAACACACCCAATTTCGTAGGGTTACCTCCGAGTAAACATGCTTAACCACCGACGCTGTAAATTTGGAACTTTAGTGCACCTAAAGAATCTATGTTTCCAAGGGTGAATTTTCTTGCTAAATATCTGGTCAGCCCTTGCAAGTGTGATTCCATTCTGATCGCCTTTTTAACCCCCTCCCTTACTAAAACGAAAGGAATTCGGGTTTCAACTGAACTTCCTTGGGAAGTGCAAAGTAAAGGGGTCCCACGCTGTTTCCTATGCATTTCAATCAGTCCTCAGTGCAGGCTAGGAATTCAAGAATGGGTTGGGGGTGGAGGGGTGTGGAATGACCACTGGACAAAGGAGAGTCCGGTTCGAGAGTGAACGGGCGGAGCGAAACAGGGACTCCGGAACAGTAAAGCAAAGGAGCGGAGGCGGACTTCGGGCTGAGCAAAGAGCTCCCCTTCCCAGCCCCACGCAAACATCTTGCAAGACGATGGGCAGGCCGGAGGGTGCACCCACTCCAGAAAGGAGGCTGATGGGCAGCAGGCAGCCTTCTCAGTGGCCCCGAGCAGATCCTGGCGAGGCGGAGGGCTAGCCTGCCTGGGCAAGGACTCCCCAGCCGGCCGAGGGACGGGCGGGCGGGCTGGCAGACGAGGGGCCGGCCCCTTTCTCCGCGTTGCCCGTTGACCCGGCCTTGGAACAGAAGCAAATCGCGTGAAATTGCGTCCAGGGATTACCGCACCGGCCCCATTGAAAGCGCCCCTCGGCCGAGTTGACAAACCTCCTAATCCCGTGTCAGGCGGCGCCTGCAAACAAACCCAAGCCAAAGCCCCCCATTCTTCTGCCCGCCCGCTTTCCTCCCGCAGCTGGCTGGCCGGCCGAGCCGAGGCGCTCCCTCGCGGGGCCTGGCCCACGCTTCCCAAGGGGGCCCCGCTTCAAACGCTGCCCGGGACGTCACGCATGACAAGCCCTCAAAGCCGCGAGAGAAGCCCGCGGTCCGACAGTGGGGGCCGGGGGGGGGGGCGCATCTGCCGAACCCACTGAGGGGATTTCGGGGACATTTTTGTTCCAAAGTCATTGAATCGGACGCGAGCCCTGAATGGCCGCCCCAGTGGGTCCCGGTCCTTAGGAAGGCTCGGCTACAGCGGGCCAAGGAGGAGGGCGCGTCTCTCTCGCCACCCCCCACCCCCAGCTTCCCGCTTGCAACGGGGCGCCTCCACCCAAACAAGGCTGAACAATGGTGGTCCGAGTTACTTAGCACAGGCTTAAGAAACACCTCATTTTTCCACTTCGTTTATTTTCTTGGACACCCGGCCTGAGGAGTGCTGTGCAACTCAAAAAACTGGCATAAACACTGGAGGGGCTTAATCAAGATATTATTTGCCGGAGCCTGTGAAAGGGGAACGTGGGGCTTGAACGCGGTGACACCTGTCAATGGCATCATCTCTCTCCATCTGGACTTCCCAAGACCAGCATCATGTTTGTTGGGGAGTTTCTCAGAAATCTGCACTCTGGGGAAAGGGTCCTTTATTTCCCCCTTTACAGCGTGAATTTAAACAGGTTTTCTGACAAGGGCACGTACGATCACAAAGCTATGCAACCATTGGGGGAATCTAAAAGCAAGGCAAAGTGATATGCACTCTAGACTAAGGTATCTGAGACTCATGTTCAGGTAACGCAGAACAGAGCCCCATGAGGTATTTGAACTGATTTTTTTAGTGGTTCCGGGGAAATTTTTCACTAGGATGGTACCAGCAGCCTTCCGGTACATTTCTCGACCGCAGATCCAGCACCAGTCCGCCAACGCCCGTTTACTAACACACACTGGGTTCCATCGCCCGTGTTTGGTTTTTTAATGAACAAACTAGTTCTTCCAAATAATCATATATTTAACTGACAGCATCTGATACACACATATATTTTGGAGTGTAGGGAGAAAAACACACCATAGGGGGAAAATACTTTCATGGGAAAAGGAACATTTGCTGCTGGACATGATTAACAGTAGAGTTTGAAGTACATATTTTACTCTAATAAAAAGGGAATCATTATCAATCCATTATGTATTAAGAAATGTCACTCAGTCATTTTTATTCATTCGGCAGAAACCTTTATAAAAGCCAGAATCATACTTCTGCAAGCAGCAATTTTGTTAATCCAGGGGGGTTATTACTCTGGTCCCTTATTAGGATCTATACTACCGCCAAGCAATCCTATAACTGTCTCAAAAGAAGTTTACCTTCATGTTTTAAAACCAGTAGTGGTATTTATACTGTGCAATAATTAGTGTATTACTTGAATCCACTAACAGGTTCATTTTATCTCCGCACAAAACCTCTAGTCTGCTTATAGAAAGCTTGTGCCTCCTTTGGCGCTGTTAAAGTGGTGAAAGAGTGAATGAAGGCTGGTAGCACTCTCTCTTTTTGCCTTGCCTTAATTCCCATCTCTTTTTGCTCTCATCCAATTAGTACAGTGTATTAAGCAGTTTATCATCTCATAGTCAGCTATTGAGAGAAACAAGGCGAACACTTTGCAATAGAGCCTGCTCTCCTTTGACACCCTCAGGTACTTACATATTCCACTGTGCTATGAATAATAGAGGAAGAATAGAGCACTAATTCCCTCATCAAAGAATGCCTTGTCTGCTGCTTTGCTCAACAACACCATTCTGATCAAAAGAAAAGCAATAAAGCTTAGCATAACAAAACGAAACCTACTTATTAGCTTAGTGGTTAAATTAATGCAGAGCCGCTGCTATTCAAAACCAAGGTTTGAAAACAGCCTCCAACAACCTGATAATGCTGCCTTCGGGATGAAGGAATTTTAATCTGAAATTTGAAGCTGGCACAGATGAGTTAATCTATTAAACAGCTATAAGAGGAGTGCAGGATGAGCGGTTCAATTAAGAAATATTTAGGTGCTCTACAGAAGAGGCAAATAGGGTGAGGATGGGCTGGAGTTAGGAAATAGTAAAGTACATTCTTCAGATAAAGAGGATTCTGGCACAAGATTAAATAATTTTACAGTTTCTGTTCCTTTCCCTTAATACACAGACTTTTACCCTGAAGTCTGGCTTCTGAGTTTGTCCCAATTTCTCTTCCAGGCCCATAATCAAATTTTATAACTGTGTTTATCATTACCTGTATGCAAACAAGAAATGCGGTCAATGGCAACTCCATCTTGGGCACTGGAGAAGGCCACGGTCTTGCATTTTTTAATCTCCATCAGATTGTTGGCAGCATTATAATCAAATACATACTTTCTAAAAAGGAAGATCAATAGGGTCATTCAGTAGACTGCTGGGTTAGGGACATGTTTCTGATCAGGGTGTTTTTATCCTGTCTTCTTAAACACTAGACATAGCCTTAACTTGAGAATATCATTATTTATCCTGAAACATCTACTGGGCATTGATGTTTCCTTTTCGTCTGTACCAGAATTTCTTCTCAAGAAATTGAAAGATCATTGTGAAATATAATTGACATATTTACTCATTACATTTTCAAACTTACATTTTTAGGAAGGAAAAAAACTGCTCGAAGCAAATCACTTTCTCTACATGTTTTTTTTCTTTGTGATCGGGAAAACATTTGTGAAATGGCAGTCTTCCTGGATATACATCAAATATACATTTATGAAAATACTGTTATTTTATAAATAGATTAAATATACTGACCAATAAATGGTATATGGTGATACTTTAAAGTGCATAAACTTTCCTCAACCTATCATTAGGCTGGCATCACTCCTGATTAAGTAACAGGACTGCTCCTAGGAAAAGTGGAAGTGAGTGTCCAATGTGACCGAGCTGTTTTAACAAAAAGAATGATATGCTTAATAAAAAGGCATTTTGATTATTCACCAATTTCATCAAATCCTTAGCACAGTAGACCCTATGATCAGCACAGGGAAGTTCCTGGGAATGTGTGGGTTATTCAGCAGAAGGCAGGATTTAAAATGTACCCCTTTTGTGTCGGCAGCACAACCTCTTGGTGAAATGAAAACAGAAGTCCTTGTAGGCTGTGGTGATTGCACGTTGCAGCTTAGCCTGTGGTAGCGATTTAACAACATTTGAGTGATATCAAATCTGAACACAACTGTTCCCCACAAGTAAATATCTTACAATAGAAAATAAGGATCAACATAGAACTGAATAAACAGAAGTGATAGAATTTATGTTCATTCATGTGAAGTCCACACATAAAATAACATGGATCTCTCCTTAGATATACAAAAGACAAGGAAAGCTAAACCTCCCCCATACTGTTCTACAAAGCCAGTAGCAAATTACACAAACCCCCACCCCTGAATTTTTTGCAAACCAGCAGTTTCCTGGTTGCCACTGCCCATGTTCCCACACTCAGTTTTAGCACTTTGCATTGTAGCTTTGCATTCTTTACAAGCATTCTTTACAACATCCCTCTCACCTTCTGACTAGGATAAAATCTAGCTCAGATCTCCATTTCTACTCTGGTGAAGGGAGCGTTGACTCTCAAAATCTTATATTCTGAAACTCTTGTTGGCCTCTAAGATGCTACTGGACTCAAATCTAATTGTTTTAGCACTGCAAAAGTGTATGAGGTTGTAAAGTTTATAAAGCGATTTTAAGCATCTCCTTTCCTTTTCATATATGACATGTGCAGTTTTTCGATTACTATTTCTAACTGGAGATGTCTCCTTGGTCATTGCAAGTTAGTTTAAAATATGTAAACTGGGGAAAATGTTATGGTCAGGTTTCTGTGTGTCATGTAGTGATAGATGAAAATACATAGTTTCCAAGCTTTTGTTTTAATAATCAGTTGGAAAGTGAGAGAGGCACCCCAATGTAGTGGTGAAGGTATCAGACTGGACCTTGGGAACACAGGTTCAAATTCCCACTCACACTATGAAAGCTTCCTGGGTGACCCTGGGCCAGTCACCCACTCTGACCCTGGCTAGTATTTGAATGGGAGACCTCTGTGGAATACTACAGGCATGACAAAGAGACAGGCAATGGCAAACCACCTCCTACTATCTCTTGCCTGGAAAACACCACCAGGGGTCGCCACATGTCAGATGTGACTTGACAGCCAAAAAGAAAAGTTGGAAAGTGACATACACATATATCAAATTTCAGATTTTTCTTTGTTGCAGAACTACTTAAATACATGATCCTTACCATTCTCTAAGTCCTGTTATAGTGTTCTTGTCCAGCTTTTAAAGACGAGAGTTAAAAACACTTGGTTTTGGACTCTTCTCTAACTAGGGAGGTATCAATTTAAATGTGCTAAAATTCCCTAGTTTGAGCTATTTTTGGGAAGTATCCTAGGAATCTTGAGGTGTTTTTAGAGTGACCGATTCCAAGCATCTATATGTTTAGGTGTGCTGTGTGCACAAATACAGCTGAATGAATTTGTGTGGTTACTTTCTATCATTAGAACACAACTGTGCCCCACAAGTAAATATCTTGCATTGAAAAATTTTATTGTTTCTATTAACAGTGTAAAAACTTACATGACATTTAAAATGCATTCATATTTAGTAGTAAATGACAATTAACAAAATTTTAAAAATAGCTATATTCAATTTTTCCTTTCAGTGTGCCAAAAGTTAACCATATAATAGTTTGACTTTTGTCATTTTCATTCAGTTTTTATTGGCAATAAACAGATCAGACAAATGTTCTGAAAATTTATTTATAGCTTTACTTATCGAAGTATTGTCCATTACTTTTATTTCTTGGGTGAACTGTCTCTCATTTGTTTTCTTTCATCCCAACAGATGTCACTGCTTAATTTGTTGCATTCCAGGGAACCAAAATATGTTTAGATATTTATGTATAGTATGGAGAATTTTCTGCATACTTGCTTGCCTGTTTGCCCCATAAGGAAGTCAATTGATCCTTTGGATTAATTTCTACATAGTCACTCAATATCTTTAACACAATACAGTGTAAATGAACAAAAGTTGATGAAAACACAACTTAGTAACAATTTTAGAAACAGAAACCACACTAGAATAAATGCAGGCATTAGAAAGCATTTAGGTTTAGCATTGTCTTTAACTGCTGTGTTTGTGATCACACAGCAGATAAACTGTGAAAAGAGAAAACATTAGTGCTCCTACTGAGACCTCCACTCACCTCTTTTCCTGAGAGCACCTCTACTAAATACCCTGGAGCAAAGTCTAGGATCACTTACATTCTAGCAACTCTCACTGGGAATTATTCAATTAAAGGAGTTATTTCTCCACCTCCTTTATTCACTCTTAGGTTTGAATATACTAAAGTCTGGATATACTGTATGTGTGTGCATGTATACACACACATATCTGCTGTACAGGACCCTGATGTATGTTGACTTATAACATTTTATTGTTTTCATAATTAAACTCCTATTTAAATAAAAGAACATATGTTCTTTTTAAACAATGTACATCACTGTGTGAAAAGGTAAATGGAAAATTAAAAAAGAAAAAGAAGAAATGATTTCTCAGAAAGGAGTCCATAAAATCACTTTCCCCCCATTCTACCTACACTCAGAATTTATCTACTGGGATCTTCCACAATTTTTACTGCACTGAATGTCTGAAAGAGTCTGTTGAGGTTCACTTCGGAGTAGCTGCTCATAGATAGCCATTTGTCTACAGTATTCTTCAGTTTTTTGTACTCCATCTCTATGTCCTTGATATTTGACTGCTTCCTGTTCTTCACATGATCTGTT
Source organism: Sphaerodactylus townsendi (assembly GCF_021028975.2). Classification (NCBI taxonomy): domain Eukaryota; kingdom Metazoa; phylum Chordata; class Lepidosauria; order Squamata; family Sphaerodactylidae; genus Sphaerodactylus; species Sphaerodactylus townsendi. Next base: position 80,484,333 of record NC_059428.1, read on the forward strand.
GAAGAGAAAAACAAATAAAAAAATCAGAAAAAAAAAGAAAAGCACCTTTTCATTGTGAAATGTTTGATCATATTTTAAAAACAAGTTATGGTATAGGTCTGTTGACTCTCAACACTCTAATTTGTCAGAGTATCATTCAGGCACCTTTTGCCAAGTTTCTTCTATTTTTCTGCCTACCTTTTTAAAGAGTTACTTTGGTCAGCATGTTTAGGCGTCAAACTTGTTACTTACAAAGAGAGACTAAATCCAACTCATCAAGGAATTAGTCAACCCACCTGTCATATCCCAGCTGAATTGGTATAGCACCTTCTGTCAGTGAGTGTCAGGAAGTGCTGTTTGTCCATTAATGCTGAATAAATTGGGGGAGTGGGGGGAGGGAAGGCACAGCAACAAGGGAATGAGTTCTGCTACAGCATCTAAACCAACAGGTAGCAGCTGCTTTTTTAAGGAGTTCCATTTAGAAAGCAGAAGTCTATGTCCTGGTACCTTTCTATTGATTGAATAATTGAAAATGTTTTCATGAAAGCACAAAGTACTCATGTACCTCTATCCAGACATTTGCTTTAAATATCCTATACAGAAGTGGTGCAGAGAAGCTTTACTATTAAGAATCGAACTCTGCCTCCACCACAGTCCTCCTTCAGATAGAACCTATTCAGAAACTATTAACTACTCCTGTCATATACAGGTATGCATTTTTAAATGTTAAAGAAGTAATATTTGCAAGAAACAAAATATGCTATGCATATGCTTTAAAGACTGCAAAAACTCAGTGGCAATGGTAGTATGTCCAGTATTTTGCTTAATTTCCCCCAAAGCCTTGCCTTCTGCTTTAGGTAATTTACAGTGCAATCCACTGAGAAGCGGAGAAGGCTGTGGAGACGGTGTGATCCTGACACAGTATCACTGTCAGTCCGCATGGCATAACTGGCACTTATACTGTTGTGGGGCTATGTATACTGGTGCCAGGGAGCCATACAGCTCCGCATCACCTGGGTGCCTGTGATGCTGCTGAGCTGGCGTTCCTCTGGTGCAGGAGTCAGTGCCAGCACTGATGGTGGCATTCTGGGGATGGGGACAACTTGAGTTGGCTTCCTCAGGTCTTCCAGGCTAGGAATTTTCCATTTTGCTGGTGGGAGCAAAAATACAGCAAAAATGCAGGGGTAGCCTACTGGAGTGGATAGGACTCTTGCAGTGTGAAAAGTAGGTTTATGTTTTATTTTACTTTGCCGTGCTGCCAGGAACCTTCATGGAGATGGTGCACCTGCAGCATCTCCCCATGTCTACCGCCCATCAACCCCCTTCCCCTGTCGACTGGGCAGCCTAGAAAATAAGAGTAGCACAATTTTGTAAAAAAATCAAATACTTAACACACAAAGACATTCAAAGATACAGTGACTTGAACATAAGGCCTTCACCACACTTGTTCTAGTAATACAAAGCAGTAGGCCTAGTAAAATGAAGGGTCAGAGGATCTACAAGCTCCAGTTACATTTGTACCAGAACGTTTAACGGAATCACACAATTTTGAAAGTCACGAGTACATAATGGAATAAAGGAAAAAGTAATTAATTCTGCTAGCAAACACCTCCTTTATGTTGTGCTGGGCAGGAATACTGATATAATATACATATAGATTCCAAAGAGTGGAACTTTCTTCCTTTAATTCTTTTTATTCACTACTAAAAATACCTGAAAAGGGTGTCATTCTGTAGGTGACATTAGGGCATTCATTTAGTCAAGCATACTTGCTTTAGATCTTTTTCTGCTTATTATTACATATTTATTTTCCCTTCTTGTTTATCTCGTACACTTGGTTACTACAAATTGTATTCAGAAGGTATTCAGGTTTATTTTTCACTATCAAATCTTTATCCTCTTTGTTTTGTTAATTTTGTGATTATCTTCTTGCAATTTCTTCAAAGTTGTTATCTTACTCAAAGTGTTTATTAAAACAGTTTTTTTTTAAAAAATTCTCCTGATCTTGCTTTTTGGTTTCTTTAAGCTTTAGTTGGAACTTTTATTTCTCATCCTTTTATGATCAATTGGGTATAGTCTTGGCTTCTCCCTTTCCTTCTCCTGTTGGAACCTGTTTTTTTTTTTCAACTTGAATATTTCTAAAATTTTATTTTTCTTTGGCTGATGCATTCCAAGAAGGACTCTTTCTGTTGTCAATCTTGTGCTTTAAAAAAAATATCTTCATCATCTTAAGCCTCTTATTTGGCTGTCTTTAACTATCTGAACATATTTATGAGGTTTTCATTTTTATTCATTAGTCTTTTCTCCCTTATTTGATTTTTATTGTGTTTAAAGAAAAAAGCAATCTAAAGCAAGAAAATGTATATATTTTATTTCTTCTTGTCTCAGTCCCCCACCCCATTTTCCTGCCCCCCCCTATAGAATCCATGGCAACTCAAGATCTCCCCTTGACTCCATCTCCATTTAAAAAGAATCTCAAAGCCCATTTATTTTAGTTTCATTTTGTTTTATCAGATTTTCTTATATAAGCACTATGGATTGTCTCTGCCTCCATCTCCAGTTTTCTGTACTCCCCTCCCTCTTTTATGTATTGTCTTACTAGGATTGTAAGCCCATGGGGAAGGATGCTATCTGTTAAGGACATAGCATTTTCTTAGATACTCAATAATCATAATTAAAACATATACAGGAACATACTACTCAAAACCTAGAGGAGTCCCTCCATTCTGCCCATTGTACTTAAATATTAAGAGCATCCACAAGTGTAATATCAATGGGAGGGAATTAAGCAATGGCTGGGATCCAGAATGTCAAAGTGCTTCTTCAAGCATATGGAAGTTATATGCTGCAATGCCATTTCACTGACAGTCCCTTGAGGCTCATGGGATTCTGCTTTGGAAAACCCTTCAAACCTGAATGGGCATTTTGGGGCAGGAAAGACAGCTATCATCAGGGCAGCTGAAAAGCCTACATACACTACTTTGGATTCAGTCTAGTATGTTCACAGTAATCTCTCTAAAACAAGCACTGCCTAAAAAATTCTCAGTTGCAATTATTTCAAATTAAAAAGAGAAACAACTGAAGAAAGAATTTGAATAGTAGAATATAGAAATAACAGAGCAGCAGGATACAGACATAATGTTAAATTAACAACGATTTAAAATTTTATTCTAAAGTGTAAAGTGACAAAGAGATATACACTACTTAATTCACACTGCAGCCCT